>NC_133148.1:2609878-2909878 GCF_048418815.1 Hemitrygon akajei
ACACAAACCTCATACCTCACGATTCACACCCATACCACAGACATATAAATGAATTTTAATACGCGTTGTCTGGTCCGTGGTCTAAGGCGTTTAAGAACCTATTGTTCAGAGCTCCGTATACAGTAATCTAAAATGCCTATTCGACTCTGAAGGCTTGTGGCCGAAGTCAGTTGCATTAATTGCCATATGTGTTGCATTTAAAACTCTCTAGAATATTCACTCCTCTTGGCACCCCAGACAAAAATAATTATCTAGCACGAAAGGCCAATCTTAAGAAAGATCCACTCAAATTGGGCAGCAAAAATACCCTCCGTCAGAATTTCCCATAATTCCTGTAGGCTCATGTACATCTACTCTATTATTCTTAATTGCTATCTTTAAAATGCTAAGCGAAGAGTTTGTCTAGAAATGTGAACAACAGTCTTTAGAAATGCAGCTTCATGCGTATATCTCTTGGCTCTTTCTTTGCTGACCGATTGAAGCTTAGTCAATTCCTTTCTTCATCCCTCCATTCTTTGGTAGCTAACACCCTCTCTTTCCAGGGGCAGCAGCAAAGTAAATTCACCAGTCTCACAGGCCCTCACATCGATGTACAATAAGAGGTTAGGGTGGTCTCCATTTCAATTACTACAACGACCTCTCCCTGATTGCATTTCTGTCCTAAGTACGCAGTCGATCGCTGGGCGCAACTGATGAAAGTGGCCAGCCCACTTCTATTCTCCATTCAGGCTGAGCGTAACGGCCTTCAGATTCCTTCTGCAATCCTGCTCATTCTACCATGGTATCGAAGTTATGGACATGTCTTCTTTAACTGAAATCCCTGCCGATTCTTTCTCTGCCATATACTTCTATTTTCTCCTATCCAACTAATCATATACGTTCAGTAATCAGCGGTCAGAACAGAGTAATTTTACCTTCACTCTTTAGCATGTTATTCACGTGGTTCTGTCACAACATCGATCACCTCGACCTTCGTGTTTTCTGCGGATTAGTTTCCATCAACTGTGGTCATTTTGGCTGGTGTCCATCTCTGGGATTCTCTATAATTACACGGTTACTAGCTGCACTCCTGCTCCCGCTTTGCCTGTGGTGGCAACAAGAAGCTGAGTCGTACAGTATAACCTGAATCCATTGTTTCCACTGGCTGCCTCGTGAAGTCTCCACAAACTCGTTTCACTTTTTAAAAGTACCATCTGTGGTCCGATCCATCTGGGAGCATACACTTTCAAGCAACACTCTCACCGTGACTTGGTCACTCGGATTTGGGATCTCCTTTCCCAGTGGATCTCTTTGATCATCCATGTCTTGCTGCTTTGTATCTTCCGTGTACTCACACAGCACAGTAGGCGGCAGCACCGGCCTCGAATCAGATCGCCTGCAGGCCCGGAACCCTGAAGGCTCACGAATCTTTCCAGGCCGCGTCCTTGCTGGTAGGGTATGTGGGACTGTTGTCGAATCCCCCGCAGTCGGCACATTTCATTTATCACTCTTCTTGTGAAATATGCTTCCTGGTCATAGTCCATCTGGAAGAGTTCTTTCCCTTGGTAGAATTACCTGACAATACTCCATGCAGCGCTGCTGGCGGTGCAGTCTGTGATTGGGAAAGCTTCTACACGCGGACTGAAGTGATCCATAATTACAAGATAATACACACAAAATGCGGGAGAAACGCAGGAGGCCAGGCAGCTTAATTACAGATCTTCACTACAGAGATGCTACCTGTCCAGGTCAATTCCTCCACCACTTTGTGTGTATTTCTTGGATTTCCAGCATCTGCAGATTTTCTATTCTTCATAATGACGAGAATTGAGCTTTTCCTCCTGCTTTTTGAATGTTATCCAAGGGTGTCCTCGGAGCGGTCTGTTTTTATTCAACTGGCTTCTGACGTTTCTTCCTGGACATTTACAAGTTCTTGTTACCTCCGAGACCCATCCACAAAGCGATTCGCTCCTTTCCGTACTGAGGTGCTTCCTTTGCATCCATATCTTTTTCCTGCACTTTTCCTATTTGACATTCTTGTGCCGCGCTCTATGTGTGGAACGTGCATCGGGTCTTTAATTCCAGTATCCCTAATTGCCGTTGCTGCCGTGTGAACAGCTGTCCGAGCGATTACGCTGACTACGTTGTGTATGTGCTCCCTGCCCTTGGCTTGTGCATATTATTTCACTGTTTCCTAGATCTACAATAGCCCTTGCTTCCCTTTCAGTGTCTTGTCCGAGAATAGTACCCTCATTATTTGGGACAGATCCAGAAAAAAACTGAAAGTGGCGACTCGCTTCTCTCTATTTTCACCATTATTTCTCCTTCACCCGTAATATATATCCTGTCCATTTGTTGGCATATTCATATCAGTTATCGCTACTATCGCCCCCTATGTAAACTAACATATGGCATGTGATTGGGAAATATTTTATAAACGTTTCAGTTTCAGCAAACTGGTACAGATTCCATTGACGGAGATTTTCTCAAATCTGCATATCATCTGCGAATACTATTCGCATTCTTAAGTCGATCACGTGACCGTGAAGATTTGTTTCTGCGCTCCTGCCTGCCTCCGGACAAAGGGCTCCCTCTAGCGACCGCTCACTGCATCACGTACGGATTTTGGCCGGCGCTGTTATCACCTTACAACACTGTGGGACTCATGGCACAAAGATACACGGCGGAGTCCGACACGAAAGCACCAGAGATCTTCAAATGTGCCGCCTTGCTGTCTCTCTGCCAACCACCAGAAAACCTCGCCGGACATTCTGCATGTCGCTCCATTTTTCCGCTGCTATGCATCTTTAGCAAGTATTTTGGAGACTCCACTCGATGCTCAACGTACCAAAAAATATAGTTAGCAAAGCCAGTGTAATTACAGTTCAGTGTTACATTTTGTTCTTCCACAATCGTTATATCAGTCGGCCACTGCGTCACGGAATCTTTCCCAATTGTTCCTGTAATAAAATGACAGAATGCATGAACAGATCGAGCTTTCTCCGAACATAAGGAACAGATACAGACCGTTACCGCGAAGACTCACCGGGCATCATAGCCAATATAATCAGCAGGGAGCACAGGAATTTCATGGTGTCCGGATCGAAAGACAGCTTACTTGCAGTCCAGTAAGTTAATATCGTTGACCGATAATGAAGAGTAAAATCAGACCTGCGGCATATTTCAACTTGCGTAAATGTGGGTGCGCAGCCCTGCCGCTGCATTGATTGGCTGTGAGCGCCGAATGAATCCGGTCCGGACACCAATCACATTTTGTTTCAGTTCCTTTTGCTGTTTCTGCTTGCCTTTGTTCCTCTTTCTGTCTCGTATTACTTCCTCGTAATGTTTCTCCTCCTTACTCTTATTCGCAATCTCACTCACTAGGAACATGGAAACATAGAAAACCTACAGCACAATGCGGACCATGCGGCCCACAAAGCTATGCTGAACATGTTCTTACCTTAGAAATACCTAGACTTATCGATAGTCCTCTATTTTTCTAAGCTCTATATACTTACTATATTCTTCCCCTTCATTCCTTCTGTCTGTTCTACTGAACCTCTCTCTAACACACAGACCCAATCTCCCGTTCTCTATCTATCTATCCCTCATTCATTGTGACATGTTCTCAATATCGCTCTCTAACATTTATTCCGCGTATCCCTTCTCAATGCTTGGTCTTTCTCCATATTCCTCTCTGCATGTAAATTCGCATCAGTAATTGTATGGTGAATATTGAGCCTTGTTTATCATGTCTGTTTCTCTCTCTCTCTCTCTCTCTCTCTCTCCTCTCTCTCTCTCTCTCTCTCTCTCCTCTCTCTCTCTCTCTCTCTCTCTCTCTCTCCTCTCTCTCTCTCTCTCTCTCTCTCTCTCTCTCTCTCTCTCTCTCACACACACACACACACACACACACACACACACACTCAATCTATCCAACTCTCTCTGAACGCCTCACACCATATTCATCTCTAACCTTCCATTTTTCATTCCCACCCGCGTCCCTACATTGATCGTTCCTTCAGTTTCACAAGCGTTGCTTTCCACTATCTCGTTCCTGCCTTATACTTTGTCTTTCCCTCCTTATTTTCATACTACTCAATTGTTTACTTAAGGCATCCCCCCCCCCCCCGATATATCCTTTCTTCACTCGTGTTCATCGTTTCCTTTCCCTTTCTCTCGCTCATTCGTTCTTCCTCTCTCTCTCTCATGCTTTCTTAGTCCCACACTTTCAACTTTTGTTTTATTTATTTACTGAGCAGTGGATCACGGAATACTCCCAATGGCGCCGAGTTTCACATCTAGAGATCCAAGACCCTAATCTACTCGCAGCTCAAATTACAATCAGTGATTAACATACTTATCAGTACATCTTTGGACTGTGAGGGGAGATTGAAGATCCCGCAGAATTTCCGCACTTTCCAAAGGGAGGTAATCCGGCCCTTTACAGATGCGCAGGAATCAAACACCGAAATCCGATGCCCAGAACTGTAAACAGCTTCGCGATAAACACCTACGCCACGGTGGCTGGACCTCATTCCTTTCGCACATTCTTCTTCCACTAATTCTCCCCTTCCCAGTTTCTCTGTCTTCCACTGCCTCTCGCTCTACTTACTGCTCTATCGATCACCATTTCTCTCTCACACACACACAATTTCAGTGCTCTTACGTCTCCTTCATTTATTCCCTTTTTCACTCTATCATTCCCAATCGTCCTCTTTCTCCCTCCATTTTCGCACCATATTAGTTCCCCATACATTTCCCTGGATTTTACTCTCTCCTCTGCCCAGAAGCAAACCGGAATTCCGACGCATTTCTCTCCGCATGTCTTCCCTCCGGCAAACGGAGGACACGCCACTGAGGCAGAAAATAAGAAAACGTATTCGGCTCTCAATGGTAGTGAGGCAGGTGTAGCTATCAAGCCGCTTACAAGAATAAGTGCCTGGTTGAAGATTAGTGGTGAGGACGAATGAAAACGAAACGCGGAAAGAGCAATCCACGCGGAAAGCAGACGGGTGGGGATGGGTAGTGGAGTCCTTAGGAGAGGGTGGAGTAAACGACGCACCTAAACACGACAGCCGATTACAGTGTACTCAGGGTGAGTTTTTTTGAAAAAAAAAGATACAGCAGGCAATATACTGTATGAAGATCCTTTAGTTTGAAAGGTCTCGGTTCCCACGCTACCTCATATATTATTTACTAACCATCAAAGGACAATTCCATATTTACAATTCACCCACAATGCTTTCTTTGGAAGCAAACACAAACCTCACACCTCACGTTCCGCACCATACCACAGACATCTAAATGCATTTTAATAAGCATTGTCTGGTCCGTGATCTGCGGCGTTAAGGAACCTTTGTTCAGAGCTACATTTTGAAATAATATAAAATGCATATTCAATTCTGAAGGCTAGTTGCCGAAGTCAGTTGAATTAATTGCCACATGTGCTGGATTTAAAATTCTCCCGAACATTGCCTACGCTTGACAGACCAGATTAAAAAAATAATTATCTAGCACGAAAGGCCAATCTTAAGGAAGATCTACTCAAACTGGGGAGCAAAAATGACATCCGTCGGAATTTCCCATAATTCCTGTCGGCGCATGTACATCTACCCATCATACCTAATTGCTACCTTCAAATGCTAAGCAGAGAGTTTGACCAGAAATGTGAAGAACAGTCCTTAGAAATGCAGCTTCATGCGTATGTATGCCTGTTGGCTCTTTCTTTGCTGACCGATTAAAGCTTAGTCAATTCCTTCATCCCTCCATTCCATGGTAGCTAAATCTCTCTCTTTCTAGGGGCAGCAACGAAGTAAGTTCATCAGATTCACAGGCCCTCTCATCGATGAACAATAAGGGGTTCGGATGGTCATCATTTCAATTACCGCAACGACCTCTCCCTGGTTTCACTCCTGCCCGAATTTAACAGGCGATCGCTGGCCGCAGCTGCTGAGTCCCTGAGGAGAGGGAGGAGCAAACGATGCACCTGAAAACGGCAGCCGATTGCAGTATACAAAGGGTGAGTATTTTTGAAAAAAACAGTATACAGCAGGCAATATACTGTATTAAGGCCCTTTCCGTTGAAAGGTCTCGGTGCCCAAGCTACCTCATATGTTATTTACTAACCGTCAAAGGACAATTCCACAATTACAATGCACCCACAATGCTTTCTTTGGAAGCACACACAAACCTCACACCTCACGTTCCGCACCCATACCACAGACATCTACATGCATTTTAATAAGCATTGTCTGGTCCGTGATCTGCGGCGCTATGGAACCATTTGTTCAGAGCTGCATTTTAAAATAATCTAAAATGCATATTCGACTCTGACAGTTAGTGGCCGAAGTCAGTTACTTTGATTGCCACATGCGCTGGATCTAAAATTCTCCCGAACATTCCCTTCTCTTGGCACCCCGGACAAAAATAATTATCTTGCACGAAAAACCAATCTTAAGGAAGAGCTGCTCAAATTGGGGAGCAACAATTCCCTCCGTCGGTATTTCCCATAATTCCTGCAGTCGCATTTACATCTACCCTATCATACCTAATTGCCACCTTCAAAATGCTGAGCAGAGAGTTTGACCAGAAACATGAACAACAGTCTTTAGAAATGCAGCTTCATGCGTATGCCTGTTGGCTCATTGTTTTCGGACCGATTGAAGCTTAGTCAATTCCTTGTCTTCATTCCTCCAATCTCTGGTAGCTAAAACTTTATCTTTCCAGGGGCAGCAGTAAAGTAAACTCATCAGGTTCACAGGTCCTCTTATCGATGTACAATTACGGGTTCGAGTGGTCTCCATTTCAATTACTGCAACGACCTCTCCCTGGGTGCACCCCTGCCCGAACTTAACAGTCGGTCATTGGCCGCAACTGCTGAAAGAGGCCAGTCCACTTCTGTCCCCATTCAGGCTTAGCGTAACTGCTTTCAGATTCCGTCGGCAAGTTTCCTCATTCTACCATACTGTCGAATTTATGGATATGTCTGCTTTAACTTAAAGCTCTGCCGAGCAATTTTCTGTAAAATGTTTTCTATTTCCTGCTATTAAACTAATCACATACCGTCTGTAATCAGCGGTCAGAACAGAGTCCGTTCACCGTTACACTCTAATATGCTTTTCACAGGTTTCTCTAACAATCTCGGTGCCCTCTACCGACGTGTTTGCTGTGGATCAGTTTCCATCCATTGTGGTCAGTTCTGGTGTGGCTGGCTGGTGTCCATTTCTTGTATTCTCTATAATTACACGGTTACTAGCTGCACTCCTTCCCCCGCATTATCTATGGTGGCAACCAGAAGGCGAGTCTTACAGTATGATCGGAATCCATTGTTTCCACTGGCTGACTCGTAAACCCTTCACAAAAACACGTTTCACTTTTTAAAGGTGCCATCTGTGGTCCGATCCATCTGGGAGCATACACTTTTAACCAACACCCTTACCGTGACTTGGTCACTGGGATTTGGGGGACTATCTCCTTTCCCAGTGGATCTCTCTGATCATCAATGTGCTGCTGTTGTTTTGCTCGATCCTTCAATACGATCAGTCGCATGCAAAGCTCTTTCACATACTGTGTCAGGCTATCCCTGTACACCCCAGGCTCACCTCAACCCGTAGTTATCCCAATACGGAATCTGATTTTTCACCCTACCAATAGCTCATAGCGGCTGAAAACCAGTGTGCTGTTTGGTTTGCACGCAATCTCATCAGGATGAATGGTAATACATCAACCCATGTCTTTCCCCATCAGCTGTCGCTTTGGCAAAGGTATTCTTTGGTTTATGTTTTCTACCTTTCCTGAACACTGAGGGTTCAATAGGTTCGAAAGGTTAAATAGGGACATTTGTTGTCAGAGAAATGTATAGAAAATGCATCCGGCAATAATATTTCTTCTGAAACATCCAGGAAAACAGAAGGGCACCCCAGAGAATGAATGACAGATATTAGAAACGCAAATCCGCCTCCCCAACACTCCTTCTGCCGCGCATAAGCAGCATCAAATCATCGAGCTCCCCTCCCCTATCAGTGAAAAGCATCGGCACCCGGTAAGGGCACTCAGGCCTGCAGCAAAGCATTAGGAAAGACAGATATACGCAGTACATCAAAGACAAATCGTTCACTCAGTATTCAACATATCAGAGCCTCTCTTTCTGCTTCATATGGGGAAAGAGGAGTTCCCGTTTCACAGCGAGAAGAGAGACATAATAAACATCTCGCTGATTTAGGGTGTTTAAAGGCTGTGGCTTCGCTTTTTCCGAGCTCTGTGCCCAAAGACCTCGGTACCTTAGTTCTTGCTGCTTTCGATCTCCCGTGTACTCACACAACACATCAGGCGGCAGCACCGGCCTCGAATCAGCCCCCCACGAATTCCGGGACCCTGAAAGCGCACTAATCCTACAGGCAGCGTCTTGGTGGTAGAGGATGTGAAACCATTGTCGAATCCATCGCAGTCGGCACATTTCATTCATCACTTTCCCTGTGAAATGTGCTTCCTGGTCTTAGCCATTTAGAAGAGGTCTTCACCCTGGATGGATTACCTGACAGTACTCCGTGCAGCGCTGCTGGCGATACGGCCTCTGGTTCGGAAAGCTTCTGCACGCGGGCTGAAGTGATCCATAATTACAGAACAATGCACACAAAATTCCGGAAGAACGCAGTAGGCCAGGCAGCTTAATTACAGATCATCACTACAAAGATGCTGCCTGGCCAGGTCAATTCCTCCAGCACTTTGTGGGTATTTCTTGGATTTCCAGCATCTGCAGGTTTTCTATTTTTCATCCTGACGAAAGTTGAGCTTTTCCTCCTGCTTTTTGAATGGTATCCAAGGGTCCCCTTGGAGCTGTCTGTTTTATTCAACTGGCTTCCGACGTTTATTCCTGCACACTTGCAATTTCTTGCTAATACTTTCTGCTCCCTTACTCTTCTCTTATTGCTGAGTTTCCACTTTAATTACTGTCACTTGAGCTGGCAGAGAGTGCTTCCAGCAGTTGTTGTATTGGGTGTCCGTGCTGAATACCTGCAGCAGTTGTGTTTACAAATCCTCATCGTCCCCAGTCCATCTGATAGCCGCCCCGAAGGTATACGGGCTGCCTGGATATATATTTGCCTGTCTGCCTTTACTGTAGCGTATTGTTTCTGTCGGGCCAACAGTTCGGCCACTTGATCTTAACAATCCCCTGGCTGTCCTGCTGAAGATCACTGTTCACCTGCGTCCTTCACCGCAGTGCACCCAGGCCGTCTGTTCTAGTTTATGTACCTCCGAGACCCATCCACAAAGCTATTCCCTGCTTTGCCTCTAGAGGAATTTCATTTCAACCCATATCTTTTTTTCCCGTTGCTGACTTGTGAATAGCTGTCAGTGCGCTTACGTACCTGCTCGCTGCCCCTGGCTTGTGCATATTATTTCACCCGTTCTTGGACCTACAATGACCCTTGCTTCCCTTTCAGTGTCTATTCCGAGAATAGCACACAAATTATTTGTATTTATCCAGAAATACACTGAAAGTGGCGCCTCGCCTATTTCGAGTGTCTGCAATTCGCTTCTTTCTACTTTCACTGTTATTTCTCCTGCACCCGTAATATAAAATTCCTGTCCATTTGTTGGCAAATCCAGATCAGCTATCGATACTATTCCCCTTGTGTCAATTAACATATCGCATGTGTTTGGGAAATATTTAATAAATTTCAATTTGTGCAAATTGGTACACATTCCATTGACGGAGATATCCTCAAATCTGCATATCTTCTGCGAATAATATTCTCATTCTTAAGTCGATCACGTGACGGTGGGGATTTGTTTCAGCGTTCCTGTCATTTTCAGGGCAAAGAGCCCCCTCTAGCGACCGCTCACTGCATCACGGATGGATTTTGTCCAGCGCTGTCATCACCTTACAACACTGTGGGTCTCATGGCACAAAGATACACGGCGGAGTCTGACACAAAAGCACCAGAGATCTTCAAATGTGCCATCTTGTTGCCACTCTCGACACCACCGGTAAACCTCGCCGGACATTCTGCATGCCGGTAAATCTTTCCGGTGCTATACATCTTTAGCAAGTATTTTGGAGATTCCACTCGATGCTGAACGTACCAAAAAATATAGTCAGCATCGCCAGTGTAATTACAGTTCAGTGTTACATTTTGTTTTTCCACAATCGTTATATCAGTCGGCCACTGCGTCACGGAATCTTTCCCAATTGCTCCTGCAATAAAATGACAGAATGCATGAACAGATCGAGCTTTCTCCGGACAGAAGGAACATATACAGACCGTTAGCGCGAAGACTCACCGGGCATCATAGCCAATATAATCAGCAGAGAGCACAGGAAATTCATGCTCTCCGGATCGAAAGACAGTTTACTTGCAGTCGAATAAGTTAATATACTTGACCCATAATGAACAGCAAAATCAGACCTGCGGCGTATTTCAGCTTGCGTAAATGTGGGTGCGCAGTCCTGCCGTTGCATTGATTGGTTGTAAGTACCCGAATGAATCCGGTCCGGACACCAATCACATTTTGTTTCAGTTAATTTTGCTGTTCCTGCTTGTCTTTGTACCTATTCCTATCTCGTATTACTTACTCGCAATCTTTCTCCTCCTTTCACTTTTTTGCAATCTCACTCTCTAGAACCATAGAAGCATAGAAAACCTACAGCACAATGCAGACCCTTCGGCCCACAAAGCTATGCTGAACATGTCCTTACCTTAGAACTACCTAGGCTTCTCGATAGGCCTCTATTTTTCTGAGCTCCATATTCTTACCATATTCTTCCCCCTCATTCGTTCTTTCTGTTCCACTGAACCTCTCTCTCTTACACACCCACTCTCCCGCTCTCATTCTATTTACCTCTCATTCTTTCTGACATGTTCTCAATATCGCTCGCTGACACTCCAGCATTTATTCCCCATTTCTCTTCTAAATGTTTGGGCTTTCTACATATTCCACATTGCATGTAAATTCAGTTGATGAATTGGCGTGGGGAATATTGGTCTTATTTATCATCTATCTCTATCTCTCTCTCTCTCTCTCTCCCTCTCACTCAATCTATACATCTCTCTCTGAACGCCTCACACCCTATTCATCTCTAACCTTCCATTCTTCATTTCCTCCTGTGTCCCTACGTCTATCGTTCCTTCAGTTTCACAGGCGTTGCTTTCCTCTATCTCGTTCCTGCCTTATATTTTGTCTTTCCCTCTTTATTTTCAACTTATTCATTTTTTTTCTCATGCAACCTCCCCCGCCGAAATATCAGTCCTTCCCTCTTGCCCTGTCTTTTCCTTTCCGTTCTTTCGCTCACTCCGTCTACCCCTCTCCCTCATGTTTTGTTTGTCCCACATTTTCAACTTTTGTTTTATTAATTTACTGAACAGTGGATCGCAGAATACTCCAATTGGGCACCTACCTTCATCTCTACAGATCCAAGAGCCTAACCTAATCACAACTCAAATTAAATTAATCCATTAACATACTTATCAGTACATCCAATGCCCAGAACTGCAAACAGCTTCGCGATAAACACTACGCTACGGTGGCTGGACCTCATTCCTTTCTTGCATTCTTCTTCCACTAATTCTCTCCTTCCCAGTTTCTTTCTCGTCCCCAGCCTCTCGTCTCTACTTATTGCGCTATCGACCACCATTTCTCTCTCCCCTCTCTCTCACAATTTCAATGCTCTTATGTCTCCCTGATTTACTCACTTTCTCACTCTATCATTCCCAATCTCCCTCTTTCTCCCTCCATTTTCGCACCATATTAGTACCCCACACTTTTCCCTGGATTTTACTCCCTCCTCTGCCGCAATGCAGACGTATTTCTCTCCGCATGTCTTCCATCCGGCAAACGGAGGACACGCCACTGAGGCAGAAAATAGGCAAAACGTATTCGACTCTCAGTGGTAGTGAGGCAGGTGTAGCTATCAAGCCGCTTACAAGAGTTGAAGATTACTGGTTGAAGATTACTGGTGAGGACGAATGAAAACGAATCGCAGTAAGAGCAATCCCGGCGGAGGGCGGACGGGAGGGTTGAAAGGTCTCGCTGCCCAAGCTACCTCATGTATTATGTACTAACCAGCAAAGGACAATTCCATATTTACAATGCACCCACAATGCTTTCTTTAGAAACACACACAAGCCTCACGCCTCACGATTCGCACCCATATCAGAGACATCGAAATGCATTTTAATAAGTATTGCCTGTTCCGTGAACTGCGGCGTTAAGGAACCATTTGTTCAAAGCTGCATTTTAAAATAATCTGAAATGCATATTCGACTCTGAAGGCTAGTGGCTGATGTCAGTTAAGTTAATTGCCACATGTGCTGTATCTAAAATTCTCTCGAACATTCCCTTCTCTTGGCACCCCGGTCAAAAATAATTATCTAGCACGAAAGGCCAATCTTAAGGAAGATCTACTCAAATTGGGCAGCAAAAATACCCTCCTTCGGAATTTCCCATAATTCTTATAGGCTCATGTACATCTACCCTATTATTCCTAATTACTTCTTTCAAAATGATAGGCAAAGTGTTTTTCCAGAAATTGAAAAATTTCCAGAGATTGAAGCTTAGTCAATTCCTTCATCCCTCCATTCTCTTGTAGCTAAAACACTCTCTTTCCAGGGGTAACAATAAAATAAGTTAATCAGGCTCACAGACCCTCTTGGCTATGTACAATAAGGGGTTCGGGTGGTCATCATTTCAATTGCCGCAACGACCTCTCCCTGGTTGCACATCCTGCCCAAATTTAACAAGTGATCGCTGGCCACAACTGCTGAAAGGGGCCAGTCCACTTCTGTTCCCCATTCAGACTGAGCGTAACTGTCTTCAGATTTCCTAGGCAGTCTTCCTCATTCTACCATGCTATCGAAGACATGGATGTGTCTGCTTTAACTTAAATCCCTACCGATACATTTTCTGCAATATATTTTCTAATTACTGCTTTTCAACTAATCATATACCTTCAGTAATCATCGGTCAGAATGGAATTATTTTACCGTCTCTATAGCATGTTATTCACGGGTTTCTGTCACAATCTCGGTGCCCTCTACCTTCGCGTTTGCTGTCGATCTGTTTTCATCAATTGTCGTCAGTTCTGCTATGGCAGGCTTGTGACCATCCCTTGGATTCTCTATATTTACACGGTTACTAGCTGCACTCCTTCCCCGGCTTCGTCTGTGGTGACAACAAGAAAGTGAGTCTCACAGTATAACCTGAATCCATTGTTTCCACTGGCTGCCTCGTGAAGTCTCCACATAAACACGTGTTACTTTTTGAAAGTACCATTTGTGGTCCGATCCAACTGGGAGATACACTTTCAAGCAACACTCTCAGCATGACTTGGTCAGTCGGATTTGGGAGGACTATCTACTTTCCCATTTAATCTTTCTGATCATCAATGTGCTGCTGTTCTTTGGCTCGATCCTTCAATACTATAAGTCGCATACAAAGGTCTTTCACATACTGTGTCGTCTATCCCTGTACACCCCAGGCTCACCGCAACCCGTAATTATCCCATAAGGGAATCTGATTTTTCACCCTACCAATAGCTCATAGCGGCTGAAAACCAGCGTGCGGTTTAAATTGCTCGCAATCTCATCAGGATGAATGGTAATACATCAACTCATGTCTTTCCCCATCAGCTGTCGTTTTGGCAAGGGTATTCTTTGGTTTATGTTTTCTACCTTTCCTGAACACTGAGGGTTCAATAGGTTCTATAGGTTAAATCGATACATTTATTGTTAAGGAAATGTATAGAATATACATCCTGAAATAATATTTCTTCGAAAACATCCAGGAAAACAGAGGAGTACCCCAAAGAATGAATGACAGATATTGGAAACGCAAAGATCCCCCCCCCCCCACCTCCTCTCCGCTGCCACGCGTAAGCAGCAGCCAAGCAATAAAGCCCCCTCCCCCACCAGTAAAAAGCATCGGCACCGGACAAGGGCACTCAAGCCTGTAGCAAAGCATTAAGAAAGACAGATATACGCAGTATATCAAAGACAAATCGTTCATCCAGTATTCGACGTATCACAGGCTCTCTTTCTTCCCAATAAGGGCAAAGGAGATGTTCCGGTTTCACAATGAGAGGGGAGACACATCAATCAACTCGCTGATTTATGGTGCTCGAGATCCGTGGCGTCGCTTTTTCAGAGCTCTGTGCTCAAAGAGCTCAGGTCCTTAGTTCTTGCTACTTTAGATCTTCCGTGTACTCACACAGCACATCAGGCGGCAGCACCGGCCTCGAATATGACCACCTCCAAGCCCGAGAACCTGAAGGCGCACTAATCTTCCAGGCCGCGTCTTTGGTGGTAGGGGATGTGGAACTGTTGGCGAATCCCTCGCAGTCGGCACATTTCATTTATCACTTTCCCTATGAAATGTGCTTCCTGGTCATAGTCCATCCGGAAGAATTCTTCACCTTGGTAGAATTACCTGACAACACTCCGTGCAGCGGTGCTGGCGGTGCAGTCTCTGATTGGGAAAGCTTCTACCCGCCGGCTGAAATTATCCATAATTACAAGCCAATACACACAAAATTCTAGACAAACGCAACAGACCAGGCAGCTTAATTACAGATCATCACTACAGAGATGCTGCCTGGCCAGGTGAATTCCTCTAGTATTTTGTGTGTATTTATTGGATTTCCAGCATCTGCAGATTTTCTTTTGTTTATATTGATAAGCTTTTTCCCCTGATTTTTGTGTGTTTTCAAATGGTCCCCTCGGAGCGGTCTCTTTTTATTCAGCTGGCTTCCGACGTTTCTCCCTCCGCACTTCCAATTTCTTGTTATTACTTTCTGCTCCTTACACTTCCTTTACCGCTGAGATTCCACTTAAATTACTGTCACTTGAGCTGGCAGACAGTGCTTCCAGCAGTTGTTGTATTGGGTGTCCGTGCTGAATACCTGCAGCTGTTGTGGTTACAAATCCTCATCGTCCCAGGCCATCTGATAACCGTCCCGAAGGTATACGGGCTGTCTGAATATATATTTGCTGTCTGCCTTTCCTATAGCGCATTATTTCTGTCAGGGCCAGCAGATCCGCCACCTGAGCTTAGCAATCCCCTGTCAGTGCTGCTGAAGCTCATTCTTCACCTGCGTCCTTCACCACAGTGCACCCAATCCGTGTGTTCTAGCTTATGTACCTCCAACACCCATCCACAAAGCTATTCCATGCTCTCCGTCTAGAGGTGTTTTCATTGCACCCATTTTTTTTCCTGCTCTATTCCTATTTGACATCCGTGTGCCTCCCTCTTTGTGAGGAGTGTACTCGCGGGATTAATTCCAGTGTCCCTAACTACCGATACTGACTTGTGAACAGCTGTCAGTGGCTTACATTGTGAATGAATTTGTTTATACGTGTTCGCTGCCCTTGGCTTGTGCATATTATTTCACTCTTTTGTGGATCTACAATGGCCTTTGCTTCCCTTTAACTGTCTTGTCCGAGTATAGAGCCCTCATTATTTGGGTAGATCCATTAATGCATTTTATTTTCCAACCTGTATATGCAACAGTCCATCAATCATTTCAGCATGAATGAACATGGTGGCTCGAGATGAGAGTGCACAGCGGAGCTTGAAGCCACTGCGACTGTAGTTTCGGCACCATCGCATCTTGGGCAATTTATTGGGAAAAATTATGATCCTTGCAGAATGTGGTACATGCACTCCTGGGCACAGGTGCACAAGAGGTTGAGTCATTCTTTCTCAAAGTGGGAAATTCCAACGAAGGATTTTTACAAATAATTTTACTCTGTTCTATCTGTACCTGCGTTGCATTAATACAGATTTGTCAGGTTTCCCAGCAGCATCCAACGCTCCAAAGTTTGCCCAACCTTTCCTTATGCTCATACCTTGAAACCGAAGCAAAATCTTGTCGTCTCTGCTCTCCATCTCACAGGACTGAGCAAGAGTTAATAGACATGTACCTGATTTAATCAATCACCTACCTTGTCAGATTCCTGCACCTGCAGACAAACATTCTCCTCGGTTCCCCTCCCGTACATGGCTCTATCTGCCCATTATTCTCCTCACTCAATTGGTTCCACCCATCGCCTACAATTTTCATCATTGTTCTGTTTTTCAACTAGCTGTATCGTCTCTACATTCGCTATCCTGACATCAGAGCTCGACCCGATACCTGCTTTGCCACAGATGCTACCCTTTCCGACATGCAGCGTTCCTCCTTCAGTTTTATTTTTGCTCCAGATTCAAGCTGCTGTCGTCTTGTGTGCCCAAAATATAAACTTGACAAGTTACAACGATTAAAAAGTAGATTGGCACAATCGTTCTTACATTTCTGTGCCCATTATTCCCACATGCACGCGCTATCTATCTATCCACCATCCTTCCAATATCCAGCAACTGCCCTAGCAGCGTGTGGCTCTCCCACTCCCCTTCACTCTCTCACTCTTCCTGTGTGCCGTTTACTTCCAGTCTTTCCCCCTCTGTTTCTCTCCGTACCTATCTACTTATCTCTCTCTCTCTATCACACTCAGTCATAATTCCCAGCCGGATTGCTGCAAAAGTTCAACGGTCAATCGAATGTCAGAGAAATGTATACAATATGCATCCTGAAATGCTTTTTCTTCGCAAACATCCACAAAAACAGAGAAGTGCCTTAAAGAATGAACAACAGCTAAACGTGAGAACGTCAAAGTCCCCGCCAGCTCCCTCCTCCCGCAGGTAAGCGGCGGTGAACAACGATACCTCCTGCCCCAACCAGCAAAAATAACCGGGCAACCGTACCATTACCGAGCCCAAGCGTGTGCTAAGCAATAGCAAAGACACAGACCGAAGTTACCCGAAAACCTTCGCATTTCATCCGAAATTCGACAAACTATTGGTTTTCTCCCTCTCCCTGGCAAGGGAGAGGGAGGTGTCCCCCATTTTCAAAGCAAGCGGGAGATATAACAACGAACCGCTGGTTTACGATCTTAAAAGTCCGTTTCGTCGCTTTTTTCGAGCTCAGTGTCCGAAGATCGCAAAGACCTCGGGGTCGTCGGGCGCACAGCGAAAGATTTTACGGGCTGCCTGACGACACCGGAGTCTCCTGCCGTGACACCGTCCCTCGATCCGCCCGTCAACACAGCCCCGAGGTCTTAGGCTTTCCGAACACGATCGAGATTCCCAAATCAACCCCGTGGCATGCCGAATAGCGACCAGTCGTGGAATCCTGAGAAAGGGTCCCATTCCCGCAGAGATCCGAAGCCTGCGTGTAACTCCAGGTCAAAGTCTTCAAAAAGAACAAAAGAAAGAGAAAAATAAAGATATTAAAGGTAGAAATAGAGCTGTTCCATAAGTTCAATTATTGCATTTGATTCCACCAAACCACGGCAGTTCCACTTAAGTGTTTTTTAAAAAACCTATCACTAAACTCCCTGTATTAAAAGAAATCTATTTCCTCTCCCCTTAAATCTATGACCTTCAGTTCTTAATTTTATAAACTTACATATGTGCTAAGGCCCACGTATGAAATAACTAAAGGAGTTGAAAGCTGAAATACGAGGAAAGTTGAAGTATTTTTAACGGAATGCGATTGCACAGAGGCACGACAGCCTGGACAGCAATATCCGAGTAGGAATTCCGAGAAAGCTTTTCAATTGGTCGGTAACGGTTTTCCACCATTTTCTATTTGTCGGACCAGGATGGCCGAGTGGTTAAGGCGTTGGACTTAAGATCCAATGAACGAATGTTCAGGTGGGTTCGAACCCCACTCCTGGTAACTCATTATCAGTTTCACACTGAATTTTCCTGAGCAACCGTATATCGACGAACATATTTTTCCCAGTTGGGAGGCCATTCACGATAGGAGCCATCCTACTTCCGACGCATTCCACCC
This sequence comes from Hemitrygon akajei, assembly GCF_048418815.1. NCBI lineage: Eukaryota > Metazoa > Chordata > Chondrichthyes > Myliobatiformes > Dasyatidae > Hemitrygon > Hemitrygon akajei. The sequence continues at coordinate 2,627,688 of NC_133148.1, forward strand.
TCACCAACCTCGGCGATTTCATTGGAATGAAAATACGGACGAAAGGCCTGAAAAATGCCACGATCCCTCAATCCGATTGAAAACCCCACTGCTTTCTGAAGATGATCGAAATCCGGAGCAAAGCAAACAACATGCTGGAGGAACTAAGTAGGTCCGGCAACGTCTATGGCAATGAATAAAACAATCAATACTCGGGCCCAGTCCGTTAATAAGTTCTGGAAAGGAAGGGGAAAGACGCCTGAATTAACAAAAAACAGGAGTACGGATAGGAGAACAGTCAGATGATTATACGTGAAACCGGGGGGGGGGGGGGGGGTGAGAAAGGTGAAGCGCTGGAAAAGAAGGAATTTGGTAGGAGAGGAGAGTAGACAATTTTATAAAGGGAAGATAAGCACCAGGGTAATGTGACAGGCAGGATAAGAGAAAAGATAAGAGGCCTGAATGGGGGACAGAACAAGAAGGAAGGTAGAACAGGAAAAAAATGACTGGAGAAAAGTACTCGTCGATATGAAGCAGATTCTTTATTTGACAACATAAGATGCAGCAAAAATCATATTGAGGTCCTTTCAGTCGAAAGGTCTCGCTGACCCACGCTATCTGATAGTTTATGTGCTGAAAATCAAAATACAACTCCATATTTACAGTGTTTCCACAATGTTTTTTTGGGAACTACACGCAAATCACAACTCCCGATTTATACCCAGACCACAGATATTCAACTGAGTTTTAATCAGCATTGTCTGGTCGGTCATTTAAAGCTTTTGGGGGAACAACGATTCACAGCTTCATTTTAAATTAAATTTACAATGCATGTTCGAACCTGAAGGCCAGTGGCCGAAGACAGTTAAGTTAATTGCTACCTGTGCTTGACCCAAAAATCTCTTCAACAAAGTTGAGGAGCTGGAGAAGATGAAATCTGACAGTAGACGAGCGTGGACCATGCGAGGAAGGGAAGAATGAGTGTCACAAGGGGGTGGTGATGGGCAGGTGAGGAGAAGAGATAAGAGCCAGAGTGAGGAATAGAAGAAGATGGAAGAAAAACAAATATCGTAAGGCGAAATTTAATATCCATGCATTCAAGTTAGAGCCTACCTGGACGGAATATGAGGTGTTGCTCCTCCACACTAAGAGTCTCCTCACCGTGGCAGAATAAGAGTCCATAGAGTTCAGACCAATATGTCGGAAAGGGAATAGAGATTGGAATTAAAATGGCTGGCCAGCGAGAAATTCCGTTTTTTTTCGCAGATGAAGTGAAGGTGTTTGACAAAGCATCCCTCAATATCTGTCGGGTCTCGGCAATCTATAGTATCGGGAGCACCGGATATCATAGACGTATCCGATGTTCTCAATACTCTGATGCCCTAGAAAGGAAAGCGTCATCCTGGGAACGGATGAAGAGAAGCTGAAGAACAGAAAATAAAGGAATAGCCTTTTACAGGATACGCTAGACAGAGGTATAATCAAGATAACAATGGAATAGAAAAGCTATCTCCAGAGATGGACAGAGAGAGATCGAGAAAAGGGAGAACGGTTTCAGAAAATAACCAGTTGAATGCTAGGGCATGGTGGACATTGGTGGCAAAGTTGACGAAATTGACGAGCTCAGCATGGGTGCACGATGAAACACTAATAACGTCGTCAGTGTGATGCACAGAAAGAGCTGAGGAGCATTACCTTGGAAAGCTTGAAACATGGATTGCTCCACGTAGCCAATAAAAGGTTCGGCAAAGCCCTCAGGGGCGAGTGTGTCTGGTCGCACAGTAATTGAAATGCTCCCGTCCACAAAGTCTTTGTTGCCTCGCAACTGAAAGATGAAAGAATTATGGAACCAAACGGAACAAGCATGTTTTAACAGAGTCTCTCTGTTTCTTACTCTTATCTCTTCTCTCGCATCTTCTGACACACATTATCTTCATAACCTCTCCTTCTCTTCTTTCTCTCTTTTAGTCACTCTTTCTCACGTCTTTCCTTTCTCCTTTCTCCTTTCCCTTATTTTCCCTTCCTCTTTTTGTTCTCCCTCTCTTATAGCCATTGTCCTTTCTTGATCTCTCTCTCACTCACTTTCTCGCATTCTCTCTCTCCTTCCCTACAACCTTTCCTCTCGCTTTACCCTTTCGTTCTTCGCTTTGCTCTGTCGCCTTTTGTCTTTTCACAGTTTTCGCTGTTCTCCGTGTCGTTTCCTCTCTATTATTCATTATCTTTATTTTTCTCATTCCTCTCTCGTCCAGCCATCCACAAATCTTTAACACCCCTATCACTCTGTCTCCTTTCTCTCTGTCCCTCTTTCTCTCACTCTCTCTCACACACACACACACGCACGCACGCACGCACGCACGCACGCACACACACACATGCTCACATTCTTTCTCTCTGCCACATACAAGCACCGAGTTACTATTATAATGGTTGTACAATGTTAAACTTTCAGAAAAGTTTGGTGACTAGTTTTACTCTTCTGCGATCTGCCTAGATATATTGCGATGATTGATGGTGGGCCGCTGTGAACAGTTCCTGCGAAAGAGGTCGAGATAGGTGACCAACTGAGTATAATGCGTGGTGCCCTGGAGCAGGAAGGGAAAGAAAAAGGGCGATAACTTGGGCGGTAGTTTCAAAGAAGAGAGTCCAAAGGGAATTGAGTGGGTCAGCTGGAGAGAGAACGGGAAGGCAGGGATGTTTGAAAGTGGAGAATGAAAACTTCATGCCGTCGCTTTTCAGATACCCCGAGGAACACGGGGTGCAGTTTCTCCACTTTGTATTTGGCCTCGCTCTGGAAATGAAAGAATCCGCCGAGGTCAATGTGTCCCTATTAAAACATTTTCTTCGTATCTGCAATGTTCTGCTTTCCTCCCTTCCGTGTCTGCGGTTGCAAATGAAGAACGTTTTCGCTGTGGGTGGTAAGGGGCGTTGAATATCTCGCCCCTCGGTGTTGTAGCCTTAAGAAATCTCTGTCCAGGGAGGGTGTGTTGCCGCCTGCGTTTCCTTGACGGGCCTGCATTGTATGATGACGGCAAATTGAAGGCGCTGTCTGGTACGAGAGCTGCTGCAATCAGATTAGATTTTGATCTAGACCTGCCGTTATACTAGAACAAAGAAACAGGGCGCGATCCGGCACGGGAACCCGGAAATACTTAAATGGTAACTGTTGGCCATTCTTGTCCAGAGAACCCGGCATCCTGACAGATCTTTCTTCAGGCCGAGTAGCATTCCCAGTGATGAATATTGTCAACATTTTTCCAAACATTTTCCACGATTTTGCTACATATAGGCTTAGCCAGCTTCTGTGTAGCCGAAGATTCCATGAACTTTAATTTCTTCGGATCCCACTCAACGAATCTCGTACCTGTAACGAATAGGTTTGAGAGCGGCCCTGATGGCACTGAACAAGTAGAGAAGGACTTTCCAGTTAGGCAGCCTCTCACCAGGAAGAAAAGTCATGAGGATCTGCAACCAACGCAGCGAAGACATGGTATCCGAATTATCATCAACAGCAGGACATTTGAAAATGCGACACGAGAGTGTTACAAGAGTGTAGGAAGCGAACCCAAGGGCAGGACACAGGCACGGAGATTGAGTCTGGATGCTGACACGGGCGTAAACGCCGAACAGCAAGCAGGAGAAACCTTGACACGGAGCCCTGATATGGAACTTTGACAGGGAGCCTTGACGCGGAGCCTTAACTCAGAAAAACGGAGTCTCATAGGTAAACCTTGAAACAAGGGCTAGACTTAGAACAAACGTTTCTAAGCGGTCAGAGAACGTAGTTGTCTCACAGGAAAAAGACCAACGAACTGGCGACTAGTGGTTGTGACGTTGGGGTTCTTACACTGAGTCTTTGATGGAAAACATGTTTGCCATCATTAAACAGAATTGGAAGCAATTAGGGAAATTAACGATCGGGACCATAACAGAGAAAACATAGAATATAGACATCTACAGCACGTTACAGTCCCGTCAGCCCTCAATGTTGTACCGAATCCTGAACTCCGCCTGTTGTATCCACATCCTTCCTGTAGTGAGGTAACCAGAACTGAACACAGTACTCCAAGTGGGGTCTAACCAAGATCTTATAGAACTGTAGCATTACCTCGCGGCTCTTGAACTCAGTCCCACGGATGATGAACGCCAACACACCATACACTTTCTTAACAATACTGTTAAACTGCGCAGCAGCTTTGAGTGTCCTATGGACAGAGACTACAAGATCCATCTGACCCTCCACACTACCAAGAGACTTCATTAATATTATATTTTACCTTCAAATTTCCCCCTCCAAAATGAACCACTCCACATTTATCTGTGTTGAACTCCATCTGTCGCTTCTCAACCCAATGCAGTTCGGCATCCGATCGATGTCCTGCTGTAACCTTTGAAGCACATCCAAACTGTTCACAGCACGTACAACCTTGTGTCAAGCATGTTAATCCACCTTCGAGTTTTTCATCCGGGTTCTTTATTTTAAAAAAAAACACAAAGACGAGGAGTCTCAGAGCAGATCCCTGCCGAGCACCGCTGGTGAACGACCTCCATGCAGTATGTTAACCATCTCCAGCCACCCTTTGCATTTCTGGTCAAGTCATTTCTGAATCCACAATGCAAAATCTCCTTGCATCTCAGAACTTCTTAACAGAAGTTAGTTGTTTGATGTTAGGACCATCCGACAGTCCATGAAAGATAAGTGGTCAATTAGAAACAGCTTGTGTTAAAAGAGACTCTTAGTTACTCACTCTCAGCTTCTATCCTGCGTCTTCTTTTTGCTGCCTGTATCTTTCCTCCTACTCTCTATTACGCCCTTGCGCTCCCAAAGTCAGTTTTTCATATCATTTTCCTGTCTTTCCTCACACTTTCACTTTTCCCCTCTCTCTTCCTCTTCCCTTTTTTTCTTTTCTCTGTTTACTCGATTAACACTTCTCTCTTCATCTGTCTCCATCCCTCAAACTTTCCGATCCCTCTCCGTTCTCCCACTGCTCTGCTCCCAGTATCTCTAACATTCTCGTTAGTTTTCTCCGTCAGTATGTCTCTCAGCTTCCCTAATTCTTTACTTATCCCTTAGTGGCTGACCAATCCAGCCCTCCACAACTCTCTCACTCCCTATCATTCTCTTTCTCTCTCTCTCTCTCTCTCTCTCTCTCTCTCTCTCTCTCTCTCTCTCTCTCTCTCTCTCTCTCTCTCTCTCTCTCTCTCTCTCTCTCTCTCTCTCTCTCTCTCTCTCTCTCTCTCTCTCTCTCTCTCCCTCTCTCTCTCTCTCTGCCCCCTCCCTCTTTCTCTTTCTCCCTTTGTGTTTTAAGATAACTGAAGGGGATGTGTGCAGAAGGGGACAGAGCAGAAAAGAGTTATATCTGTATAGATCAGGTTAGTATTGGTTAGGGAAGATAGAACATGGAGGGAGCGTACAGATAGTCACAGAGACTGCGAAGCAATATATCAAGCAACAAAGGGCTGCAGACGATGAGATATGATTATTAAGGAAGGCGGTAAGGGCTGCCGGATAATGTAGGGATCGTGGCCCTATGGGAACAGTTAGGTAAGGGAAGGAGCTGGAGGACAAAATGGTTGAAACGATGAAGTAGGGGAAAGAAGCGGACAATCGGGGGAACGACGACGATAATTTAGAAGATCACTGTGTGCAAAGCCATTATGATACAATGGTTCTCAGGGAGAAAGGGATGGTGTGCTGTAGCGTTGTAGACAACCCTGGGTGAATATGAAGTATATGCTTGCATTTTCTCTCATCCTCGGAAGCAGAGGAAGCTGAAGATAGATTCGGCTTTCGACCTACGACCAATTACAGATTGGAATTCATTAGCAAGCCTAATAAGAAGATAGGGGCAAGCGGGGCCGCCGTTGCTGGAGTGGCCATTGTTAGCATGGAATATGCTAGATTGTGGATTTTGAGGCTTCAGCTCCGAGGCTTCAGCAAGGTGAGGTGTCGGTGAGAGAAGGAGAAAAGCTGCAAGTAGATTTCCTTTCGGTGTATTTATCGTTTTCATCACTATAATTGCGCAATTAGAGTAGAGGGATGTCATGAGCCCTGTGGCCTCTGCAGCTCGCCGTAGAGTGTTGAGCTGCCAGTGTTCTTCAGCACTTGTATTTACTAATCGTTATCTTAACGAGAGACGTTCAGCCCTTGTAATTTCGGTTTAATCGTGTCAATTTAACTTTGAATGGCACGTGTTTCTCGCATTCGTCGAGTCTTTAAAGTGAACTCAAATTTAGTGTCTGGACGGAGTGACTGTATTGAGAGAGAGTGATTTCTCTCGCGGCGTCTCTCAGTCTTTCCCTCGGGGCTCTGTTGGTATTCCTCTGCCTAAGCTCTGTTTTCGTCTCTCTATGTGGAACCTGCCGCATTCTGCTCCTGGTGTCGAGCTGTTGTCGGCGACTCCCGTTACCGAGGCCGCCTTCCGCCGCACTCGGGTTCCGTCCTGCGTGCGCGACAGTATAAGGGGTGCCAGAAAAGAGAGTTGCATATTGCTCTTGTGGGATGAGAGGCAGAGAGACTTTCAACGTCCCTGATGACTTCACATGCAAGTAGTCCTTCCAACTGCAGCTTCTAACGCGTTGATGAGTTGGAGTTGGAACTGGATGAACTCTGGAAAATTTGGAAAGTTAAAGGTGTGATTAACAGGGCATATACTTACACCCAAGGTGCAGGATACAGGACAGTCAGGAAGGTGAAATGGGTTAGACAGCCATGCACAGTACTCCTGTGGTAGTCCTCTTTGGATACTGTTGGAGGTTATGAAATAGCAGAGGAAACAGCGGTTCGTGAACAGGGGTTCTGTTTCTGACAATCAATCTGGCTCTGTGGCTCAGTTCAGAGCGAGAGAGGAGAAGCGAGCCTTGGTTGTCGGGGATTCCTTCGTTAGCAGAACAGAAAGGACGGTCTGCAGACGATAGCGAGATTCCGGGACGGTATGTTACCTCTCTGGTGCCAGGGTCGGGGAAATGTCGGATTAAGTCCTTAGATTTCCCAGGTGGGAGGGGCGAGCAGTACGAAGCCGAGGCCTACTTCTGTGTCAGTGACGTTGGTGGAAAGTGTGGAAGAGGTAATTCAAAGTCAGTTCAGGGAGTTAGTTACTAAGTTAAACGACAGGACCTCCGGGTTGTGATTTTAGGATTGTTACTCGTACCACGTGCGAGTGAGGCCAGAAATAGAATGATCTTTACAGATTAACGCGTGGTTATGGAGGAGAGACGGCTTCCGATTTTTGGATCATTGGGTTTTCTTCCAGGGAAGGTGAGAGCTGCATGGCAGTGACGCTTCCCACCTAACCTAGAGGAGGTCTGATATCCTAGCGGATAGGTTTGTTAGTACTGCACAGGGTAGACAATAGACAATAGGTGCAGAAGTAGACCATTCGGCCCTTCGAGCCTGCACCGCCATTCTGAGATCATGGCTGATCATCTACTATCAATACCCGGTTCCTGCCTTGTCCCCATATCCCTTGATTCCCCTATCCATAAGATACCTATCTAGCTCCTTCTTGAAAGCATCCAGAGAATTGACGTCAGCTGCCTTCCGAGGCAGTGCATTCCAGACCCCCACAACTCTCTAGGAGAAGAAGTTTTTCCTTAACTCTGTCCTAAATGACCTACCCCTTATTCTCAAACCATGCCCTCTGGTACTGGACTCTCCCAGCATCTGGAACATATTTCCTGCCTCTATCATGTCCAATTCCTTAATAATCTTATAAATTGCAATCAGATCCCCTCTCAATCTCCTTAATTCCAGCGTGTACAAGCCCAGTCTCTCTAACCTCTCTGCGTAAGACAGTCCGGACATCCCAGGAATTAACCTCGTGAATCTAGAGTTGCATGGGGATGGGAACAATAGAACCAGACTAAATACTACCGTTTTTTCTTTCTCTATGGATACGGATTTTGTTAAGACCTCAGACAAAGTCAAAAAGCAAACTGGTGAGCATAGTGGAAATTATGGTCTGCGTTTTGTATATTGTAACGGTATTTAAGGGAAGGTAGATGAGCTCAGGGTATTGATCACCAAATGGAATTGCAATATTGTGGCTATTAATGAGAATTGGTTGAAGCCTGGGGAGGAATCGCAGCTCAGTGTTCTGGGATCCCGCTGTTGTAGACGTAATTGGACGGAGGGATTAAAGGAGGATGGATGGCGTAGCTAGTCTGGGGAAAAAAACCACGGCAGTGCTCAGCCAGGTCAGTCAGGGAAACTCGATTAAAGAGGCTTTACGTGTGGACCTGAGGAATACAAAATGTATGACCTCGTTAGTAGGGCTATATTATAGATCACCTAACAGTCCGTAGGACTTAGAGGGGCAAATTTGTAGAAAGATGGTAGACTGTTACAAGAAATGTAAGCTTGTGTTAGTAGGTGATATTAATGTTCAACATATTTACTGGGACAACCAAACAGTAAAGAGAGTAGATGGGATTAAGTTTGTCAGATCTGCTCAAGAACTTTTCCTTAATCAGTATATAGAAGTTTCAACGAGATAGTGGGATTGAATCCGCAGCATTCTTAAGTCCTAGGGTCACGAGGATCTGAGACAGGACAGGTGACAGAAGTTTGTTTGGGAGAGTATTTTGCATCTAGTGATCACAATTCTTATCCGAATCAAAGACAAAAATGGTTCAGGAAATTCTGTTTTTCGACAGATATTGACGCTCTGGTTAAGAAGAAACGGTGCTGCATAACAGGTATGGGCAGGTAGGAACAAGTGAGGTACTTGAGGGGTATCCAAAATGCATAGGAAGCGGTGGAGGAGATCATAATAGATCTTTTGCTTCTGTATTTATTCAGGATGCGGACACCGCCTATAGAACTAAGGAAAGGCAAGGTAGCAACGAGGTCATGAACACTTTTCAGTTTACAGAGGAGGGTTTTATTGTTTTCAACGCAAACAAAATGCTAGAGGAACTCAGAAGGCCAGACAACATCTTCGGAAAATAGTGAACAATCGGAGTTTCAGACCAAGACCCTTCATCAGGATTGGAGAAAAAACGACGAGAATCCAGAGTAAGAAGGATGCAGGAGGGGAGGAGGAAGTACAAAGTAGTAATTTAAACTGGGAGAGGGGGAGAAGTGAAATAAATAACTTGGAAGTTGATTGGTGAAATAGATAACGGGCTGGAAAGGGTCTGTTCCAACCCTTTAAGCAAGTCTCGAAGAATAAACCGGGATTTTATTTACAAGTGAGCCTGACATCAGTCGTGGGCCAGTAATTGGAAGATATTCTAAGAGACAGAATATATGAGTATTTTGATAGATGGTGATTGATTTGGAATAGTCAGCATCTCTTTGTGCGCGATAGATCGTTTCTAACCAATCAGAAAGTTCTCGGAGAAAGTTACGGGAAAGTTGATGGAGGTAAGACAGTAAATGTTATCTACGAGGGTTACAGAAAGGAGTTTGGCAAGCTCCTGCATGTGAGTTTGTTCAAGAAGGCTCAATCACTTGGCATTCAAGATGAAGTAATATATTGGATTCGACATTGGTTTTGCTGGGGAAGAGCAGAGAATGGTAGTAGATTCTTCCTTCTCTGACCGGATACCTGTGACGCCTCGGGGGTTATGTAGTTATAAGACTTCATGTGACCCAATCCTAAATCATCGCAACCAATGACGCATTTAATCAGATAATCAGACTTCGGGGGTTATGTGATTTCGTGCGTTTTAAGTCTTCAAGTAACCCCATCCTAAATCATCGAAACTTAATTCACTAGCTCCACTAGAGTATGTACGGATTCCTCTTAGTCGTATATTCTTAAAAAATATTTCAGACCTTCTCCAGGGTGCTGAATGGACCAAAGGTATGTTGCAACAGCTATTAAAGTCCGGAGGACCCTAAGGGACAGAATTCCTCACACAAAAACACTGAAGGAACTCAGTTAGTCTGGCAGAATCTTTGACGAGAAATTAACAGTCGTCATTTATCCCTCAGCGTTCCAGAATCGGCAGGATCTGCTGCATCTAATGTATCTTAATGACTTCCGCCAAGTCGCCTTGACTTCAGCGGTAAGATCAGATCAGATTAATGTATTTATCTCATGTGTCCCGAAACATCTGGTGAAAAGCGTCGTTTGATTCAACAACCAATGTAACATGAAGATGTTTTGGGCGGAGCATATAACTGCTGCCACGCATTACAGTACCAATATAGCTTGGCCACAACGTTCAGCACCAGAACACAAGCAACAGCAACAGCAACAAAACAACATCAGTGAAACAAGCCCTTTTCCTCCCTCCCACTCACTCACACACCAATCTACTCACAGAGTATTCCAACCCCAACACAGGACAGTTCCAGAGCTCTAGCCTTAGCAAGCTCGCAAACATCGCTCCTCCGACTGACACATTGGACTTGAAGTCTCGCAGACCCAGGATATCATCCATCGGGCTTCAACTTCCGGACAAGCCGCCATCGAACTACGGGCTTCGATCTTCGGTATTGAACCCCACCACGTCGATGACGGGACCCCTAAAACAAGTCTTCCAAATATTCACTGAACAGTATCAACGGTCGCCGAGCTTCGTGCCTGAGAAATCATGGGGGTCGGTATCCACAGGACACTCAAACCTGCACCGCAAATTGACAAAGTTGACCAAGAAGATGACCAAGAAGGCCGATGGTGCGTTGGCATTCATCAACCGTGGAGTTGCGTTGAGGAGATGTGAGGTAATGTTACAGCTGAATAAGACCTTGGTGAGACCCCACTTGGAGTATAGTGTTCAGGTCTGGTCACCCCACTGCAGCAAGGACATGGAGACTGTGAAAAGAGCGCTTAGGAGATTTTTAGGGAGGTTACCTGGATTGAAGAGCTTGCCGTATGAGAATAGGTTGAGTGAACTTGGCCGTTTCCCCTTGGAGCGACGGGGGATTAGAGGTGTTTATTGTGTGTGTAGCCAGAGGCTTGTTCTCAGGACTGAAAAGGTTAGCACTAGGGGATATTGCTTTAAGGTGTTTGGACGTTGGTAGAGAGGTGATGTCAGGGGTAGGGTTTTCACACAGAGCGGTGGGTGCGTGGAATGCACTGCCGACGACGGTGGTGGATTCGGATACACTAGGATCTTTTAAGAGACTTAAATAGATACGTGGAGCTTAAAATAACGGAAGGCTCTGCGACAGGAAAATTCTAGGCAGTTTCTAGAGTAGTTACATGATCGGCACATTGTGGACCAAAGAGCCTGTGGATTTCTGTGTTCTATGTTCTGCCCGCACGAACTCTGATGCGGAGACTCGCCGACCTCTTGGGGATCGGCGAACTGGTGCGTGTCACCTGCCCTCTTTCTCGCTGTATTAGTCTCGGCACCTACCTCCCAAACATCATCAGGCCATTGCAGTGACACTGCTATGTGTTCAAAAGTGCTGAAGTACGAATCCACCTCTGTCGCGCGACGGGTGGCAATAATTTGATTTGCTTAACCGTATCAAACCCGGTCTAAGGGGTCACTGGGTCAGAGCTCACAGTGGACGAGGAAGCAGGAGTTGACCCCGCACCAGAGTTGCAGCACGTCTCATTGTTTCAAACTCCAGCAGACGCGGTGTGATCTCCCTCTAAGCTTCTAGCTCCAGTCTTCGTGCATCTTTCTCCGTCTATCTCTATCTATCTATCTGTCTATCTATCTATCTCACTCAGTCATCTTTCTCGCTGACAGATTGCGTCATAAGTTCAGCGATTTCATCTGATTCCACCAAATCGTGGCAGTTCCACTCTGTATATAAGAAAAAACTTAACAATGAACTCCCTATATTTAAAAAAGAATCTGTTTCTTCTCCTCTTAAATCTATGTTCAGTTCTCAACCTTAAAAACTTACATACGTGTTATGGCCCACGTATGAAAGAATAAGAGGAGATGAAAGCTGAAATTCCAAGGAAGTTGAATAATTATCCTTTTAACGGAAAGCAAGTGCACGGTGGTGCAACAGCATTATCCAAGCAGGAATTCCGACTTCGTATGATTGTCAATTGAAAGCTAAGGATTTACATCTTCTTTTATTTATCGAACCAGGATGGCCGAGTGGTTAAGGCGTTGGACTTAAGATCCAATGAACGAATGTTCACGTGGGTTCGAACCCCACTCCTGGTAATTCATTATAAATTTTACAACGATCTCTTTTGAGACACATATATTTTCCACACCAGACAGTTGCGAGGCAATTCGGGACGGAGCCATCCCACTTCCGACGCGTTCCAACACCACCTATCCACGTGATCTGACAGGAGCGAAAATAGGATGGAAGGCTTTGAAGTGCCGCGATCCCTCAATCCGATTGTAAACCCCACTGCTTTCTGTTATCCTAAACACAACAGATTCTGCAAATTCTGGAAAAAAATAATTTGTTTCTTCTAAATAAAGCTTTGAGGGCTGCTCATGCCAAGGGAGAACAGATGAAGTAATGATTCATGTCTCATTCTGACTGCTTGGCAAGGAGAAAGGAAAGGCTCTCCGTATTGCTGCTACAGAAAGCATTCCCTCTAAGTTTTGGGCCCAGCTTAAGTTAACTGGCAATTGTAAATTGCCCAGATTGTGAGTGTAGCGCAAGGAGTTAAAGGGGGCTTTTAAGGGAGAAGAGTTTCAGGATTCAAGGTGACCAAGGAGAATAAAGGCAGCCGAACGGCTAAGCGGTTGGCAACACTGCGCCAGAGCTCTGGTCCCCCTGGTTCAATCCTAAATTCAGTAGATGGAAACTGGACTGATCTGCCAGAGGAGCTGGTGGAAGTCGGAGTAGAAACAGCCTTCAAAAGGATTACACACATGTGAAATTAATCCAATTATCGGGTGTCGTTGAAGCTACACTCAATCAGGCAAGTGGTCATTGACCCATCACATAGATAGACAAAGAGGTCAACCTTGGGGCAGTGGGCCGAAGGGGCTGTTTCTCTGACGTGCAACACTTTGTGACTCCCTTCTTATTCTGGTGAACATAGAACATAGAGCATAGAACAGTACAGGCCCTTTGGCCTACAATGTTGTGCCGAACCTCAGACCCTGCCTCCCATATAACCCCCGACCTTAAATTCCTCCATATGCCTGTCTAGTAGTCTCTTAAACTTCACTAGTGTATCTGACTCCACAATGACTCAGGCAGTGCATTCCACGCACCAACCACTCTCTGAATGAAAAACCTTCCTCTAATATCCCCCTTGAACTTCCCTCCCCTTACCTTAAAGCGATGTCCCCTTGTACTGAGCAGTGGTGCCCTGGGGAAGAGGCGCTGACTGTCCACTCTGTCTATTCCTCTTAACATCTTGTACACCTCTATCATGCCTCCTCTCATCCTCCTTCTCTCCAGAGAGTAAAGCCCTAGCTCCCTTAATCTCTGATCATAATGCATACTCTCTAAACCAGGCAGCATCCTGGTAAATCTCCTCTGAATCCTTTCCAATGTTTCCACATCCTTCCTATACTGAGGCGACCAGAACTCCAAATGTGGCCTAACTAAAGTTTTATAGAGCTGCATCATTACATCGCGTCTCTTAAACTCTATCCCTCGACTTATGAAAGCTAACACCCCATAAGCTTTCGTAACTACCCTATCTACCTGTGAGGCAACTTTCAGGGATCTGTGGACATGTACCCCCAGATCCCTCTGCTCCTCCACACTACCAAGTATCCTGCCATTTACTTTTTGCTCTGCTTTGGAGTTTGTCCTTACAAAATGTACCACCTCACACTTCTCCGGGTTGAACTCCATCTGCTACTTCTCAGCCCACTACTGCATCCTATCAATGTCTCTCTGCAATCTTTGACAATCCTCTACACTATCTACAACACCATCAACCTTTGTGTCGCCTGCAAACTTGCCAACCCACCCCTCTAACCCCACATCCAGGTCGTTAATAAAAATCACAAAAAGTAGAGGTCCGAGAACAGATCCTTGTGGGACACCACTAGTCACAACCCTCCAATCTGAATGTACTCCCTCCACCATGACCCTCTGCCTTTTGCAGGCAAGCCAATTCTGAATCCACCTGGCCAAACTTCCCTGGATCCCATGCCTTCTGACTTTCTGAATAAGCCTACTATGTGGAACCTTGTCAAATGCCTTACTAAAATCCATGTAGATCACATCCACTGCACTACCCTCATCTATATGCCTGGTCACCTCCTCAAAGAACTCTATCAGGCTTGTTAGGCACGATCTGCCCTTCACAAAAGCATGCTGACTGTCCCTGATCAGATCATGATTCTGTAAATGCCCATAGATCCTATCTCTAAGAATCTTTTCCAACAGCTTTCCCACCACAGACGTAAGGCTCACTGGTCTATAATTACCTGGACTATCCCTACTACCTTTTTTGAACAAGGGGACAACATTTGCCTCCCTCCAATCCTCCGGTACCATTCCCGTGGACAATGAGGACATAAAGATCCTAGCCAGAGGTTCAGCAATCTCTTCCCTTGCCTCATGGAGCAGCCTGGGGAATATTCCGTCAGGCCCCGGGGACTTATCGGTCCTAATGTATTTTAACAACTCCAACACCTCCTCTCCCTTAATATCAACATGCTCCAGAACATCAACCTCACTCATATTGTCCTCACCGTCATCAAGTTCCCTCTCAGTGGTGAATACCGAAGAGAAGTATTCATTGAGGACCTCGCTCACTTCCACAGCCTCCAGGCACATCTTTCCACTTTTATCTCAAATCGGTCCTACCTTCACTCCTGTCATCCTTTTGTTCTTCACATAATTGAAGAATGCCTTGGGGTTTTCCTTTATCCTACTCGCCAAGGCCTTCTCATGACCCCTTCTTGCTCTTCTCAGCCCCTTCTTAAGCTCCTTTCTTGCTACACTATATTCCTCAATAGGCCCATCTGATCCTTGCTTCCTAAACCTCATGCATGCTGTCTTCTTCCACCTGACTAGATTTTCCACTTCACTGGTCACCCATGGTTCCTTCACCCTACCATTCTTTATCTTCCTCACCGGGACAAATTTATCCCTAACCTCCTGCAAGAGATCCTTAAACATCGACCACATGTCCATAGCACATTTCCCTGCAAAAACATCATCCCAATTCACACCGGCAAGTTCTAGCCTTATAGCCTCATAATTTGCCCTTCCCCTATTAAAAATGTTCCTATCCTCTCTGATTCTATCGTTTTCCATGATAATGCTAAAGGTCAGGGAGCGGTGATCACTGTCCCCCAGATGCTCACCCACTGACAGATCTGTGACCTGACCCAGTTCGTTACCTAATACTAGATCTAATATGGCATTCCCCCTAGTCGGTCTGTCAACATACTGTGACAGGAATCCATCCTGGACACACTTACAAACTCTGCCCCATCTAAACCCTTGGAACTAATCAAGTGCCAATCAATATTAGGGAAGTTAAAGTCACCCATGATAACAACCCTGTTATTTTTGTACCTTTCCAAAATCTTCCTCCCAATCTGCTCCTCGGTATCTCTGCTGCTACCAGGGGGCCTATAGAATACCCCCTGTAGAGTAACTGCTCCCTTCCTGTTCCTGACTTCCACCCATACTGACTCAAAAGAGGACCCTGCTACGTTACCCACCCTTTCTGCAGCTGTAATAGTATCCCTGACCAGTAATGCCATCCCTCCTCCCCTTCCCCCCCCCCCATCCCTTTTAAAGCACTGAAATCCAGGAATACTGAGAATCCATTCCTGCCCTGGTGCCAGCCAAGTCTCCGACATGGCTACTACATCATAATTCCATGCATGTATCCAAGCTCTCAGTTCATCACCTTTGTTCCTGATGCTTCTTGCATTGAAGTACACATACTTTAGCCCTTCTACCTGACTACCTTTATACCCTTTATGCTGCTGCTCTTTCCTCAAAGCCTCTCTATATGTTAGATCTCGCTTTACTCCATGCACTTCTTTCACTGCTCCATCGCTCCGGGTCCCATCCCCCTTGCAAATTAGTTTAAACTCTCCCGAACCATGCTAGCAAACCTACCAGCAAGGATATTGCTCCCCCTCGAGTTCAGGTGCAACCCATCCAATCTGCACAGGTCCCATCTTCCCCAGAAGAGATCCCAATGGTCCAAAAATCTAAAACCCTGCCCCCTGCACCAACTCCTCAGCCACGCATTCAACTGCCATCAACTGCCAATTTTCCTCCCAGTATTCCTCCAGATGCAGAATCCTCAACTTGCAAGGAACTCTGAGGCCAAGACCTCGTGAAAAAGGACTTCAAAAATTTAACGATCTCTGAGTCAACTCAACAGGTCAAGTAGCAGCTGTGAGGAAAACAAGTACTCGATGTTTCAGGCTGAGACCCTTCAGTGCTGGAAAGGAACTGAAAAAAGGACAGAATAAGAAGGTGGGTAGGGGCGGAATAGCTGCTGGCAGGTAATAGGTTAGATCAGGTGAGGGGGAAGGTGGGTGATGGGAGAGGGGGCCTGAGAAGCTGGGGGTGTGATTGTCCGAAGAAGGGCTGAATAAGAAGGAATACAATCCGAGGAAACTGTGAGCAACAGAATTAAAGAACGGATTTTGGAATCCAATGGGACGTATTGGGCAGATTAAAAGCTCAGGAGACGAAATTGCTGGAAATAGCTGACAAAGCGGCGACATTTAAGAATTATAACAGAACTAGTTAAAGTCATTATGTTATTACTAACATGTTCCGATAAAACCGGTCAATGATTGAGTTTCATGAATACCTTTGCGTGTATCATATGTATTTTGAGCTGCTGACGATGAAAATCATTATGAAAATTGCCTATAATGCAACAGTTTTGAATGTCCCTTTATATTTTATTTAATTTCAATTCACAATTCAAATCAATTAAAATTTTGCACACGATGTTAACTAAAAGTTTTCTAACCTTGCCCGGGAATGCCTGGTAATGCTCAGGCAAGGCAGGTGCTGCATGGTAGGACCGGTTTTAGAAAGGCTATAAGGCATCACACATACACATTGTTATACTTTGTGTTCGCAAATATATCAGTTTGCGATCATGTTGATGGTCATGTTCTACGCGCATAGCATATTGTGTGAACTCATTATGATAAAGTAATTGTACTTTTAGGCGTATTTCTGATAGCAAATTGGCTCACCAGGTTGTAACAGCCGCAATACTTTCTGACATTTTTTGTCAAAGATGGAGTATGACTCCAAGAAACTCTCATGCAATTCTGTGTTGATAACCTGTGTTTCTGCAGTGACATTCGTGGGCTTTTGAAGACTCTGGGTTAACAGCATTACTCACACAATGTTATCAGTGTTATGTAATCAATATTGATTATTCAGTGTTAAGCCTGAAAGCTGTGCTGCTGCACACAGTGGCAATGTCCACTCTTCAATATCAATCGTCTATGCAGCAGATGTGAAAGAAGACTCCCAAAATTTGGTAGACCCTTTTGAGACGCATATAGTTCAGCAACTACAACTGAAACATCCATGGTGATCGGAAAGTAGTGGCGCAGCTACCAGGAATGAGGCTCGTATAGAACAAGTACTATTTGTTTCATTTACGAATGGGACAGCAGTGCCAAAGAATTTCATTGTTTTTAAAAGGATTTACTACTCCGGAAGTAAATGGTTCCAGGGAACGAAAGTCTGGCACGTAAGCCACTTGCAGACCCAACAAACAGTGCTTTGCCTTGTCTTCATGTAGAACCGCCGTTTAGGAAAACTTTTGCGAAAGCAGTGAACAACGAAGGTGAAGAATTTCAATATTTGAGACGAATGTTTCCCTGAATAACCAATGCAAGATTACGGAAGGCTTTTGTGTTGGTCCATTCATCAAATAGGTCATCAATGACAGGTAATTGGAAAAAATTCTACTGGGACCGGAGAAAATTGCATGGAAGCTATCACGGATGTGGTTGATTTTTCTCTTGGCAACTACAGACCACCAAAGCATCTGCAAATATTTGAGAACATGCTTCAAGAATACAAAAACAAGATTCGTTTTCTGAATTCCCATTTAAACTTCCTTGCTCAAAATCTTGGCACTGTCAGTGACAAGCATGGTGAAAGATTTCACCAGGAAATTGTAGCGATGGGGAAACGGTATCAGTGGAACTGAAATCCAACGGTACTGGCTAATTATTGCTGGACACTGAGCCGAGAAGCCTCAGTCACTGAGTTCAAACGAAAATAATGAACAAAGCTGAATTGAACTATTGAACCATTATGAAATTAAATACATCATATTCAATAAAAGTAAATTCCATGTATCTCCAGAGTCCTACGTGATACAAGTAGTCAGAAATTGTAGTTGTGTTCACATTCAAGTGGTCTATCATAACAACAAAAAAATCTGTGGAATCAAGAATTTCAAAAATATGCCCTCTACAGATAGTGCAGTTTTCATATGCTAAATGCATGAATAAACAGGGAAAAATATCCCATGGCAATAATTGAACAGAAGGCATGGTAAGTCATTCTCAAGACATTGGACAATATTTATTTTTCAACTAATACAAGCTAACTACGGTTCTTTGCGGGAATGAGACCCACTCTCGGGGTTCCACAATCGGCCGTTGTACGGCATGCCAAAGGCTTGGCCTAAGATTTCGGCAGGGGCTCAGAAGCCTGGGATCTCGACGAACTGGAGACTGGCGGATCAAGGGTCGGTGTCGCCACATGAGACCCGTGTGTCGATGGAGGAGACGGAACATCCGCTCTGTGCCTGGGGACCCGGGATCTTTACGACCTTCAGGCACAGAGCTGGAAAAAATAACGGACTTTTAACCTCGTGAACCACCGAGCTGCTTGTTAAGTCTCCCCGCTCATTGAAAAATCGAGTAACCTCTTTCTCCCTTATTTGGAGAAAGAGAGCCTGCAGCATGTCGCATTATCGGGTGAACAATGTAGGCTTTGGGGTAACTGCAAGTCTGTATATATTGTATACATTTCTCTGACATTAGATTGTACCTTTGAACCTTTGAACCTTAACAGAAAAGCTGATTGGACATTATTTCTTGTTCGAATTGTGTTTTTTCTTTAATAATTATTTCACTTATATTTATCCTGTGAATGCTGCTTGTCTAATGATATGTGCCCGTGATATTGCTGATAACTTTTCATTGCAACTGGGCATTGAAAACAAACGCAATTTTGACTCTGACCTTGATCTTAATTCCTTTAAAATCCAGCCATCTGCACACCTTAACATTATAAGACAATAAGACAAAGGAGCAGAATTAGGCCTTAAGGACCATCGAGTTTGTTCTGCCTATCCATTATGGCTGACTTATTATCCCTCCCAACCCCGTTGCCCTGCCTTGTCCCCGTAACCTTTCTCACCCTTAGAAAAATCAAGAGCCCATCAAACTCCGCTTTAAATATATCCAATGAATTGGCTTCTGCAGCAGCTGGTGGCTATAAATTCCACATTTTTTCAACCCTCCGGCTAACTACGTTCCTCCTTAAAGAGCCCGCGCAGGCTGACTGCATCTGGAGCGTTTGAGCGTCCAAACCTCGAGCTGGCGTGGTTGGTAACAGGACCCCTTCCCCTACGGTTGGCTCCTGACGGTCCGGGTTGCTCGGAAAGACGGTGATGGCAATCGCGGATGAGTCGGATCCAGGATGTCTCTCTCGAGCAATCAACACCTTTCCTCCAGTTTGATTCCTTCCCAGTCCACTCGGTATTGACGAAAACCTCGAAATGCGGGAGAGTTAAAAAGTATTTTCACCGTGAATACCAGTTGCCCCTTAATAAACCTGGGCCGACTGTGGTTGGACGAATGAGCCGGTGCAGACAAGTTTTAATTTCGAGTTGTGGAAAGTGAGGCCTTGGAGAGCGGCATGGCGTAAGCCACTAGGTTTACTTTCCTCGGGTTCTTAAAAGGACCATTAAACTTGGGCGCCAACTTTCTCGTTTCTACTCGCAGAGGCAAATCATGAGTGGAGAGACAAACCTGTTGCCTGGGCTGCAATCCGGATCCCAGACTTACGGTTCGGTTTGCCTTCTTCTCCGCTCTCCGAGAAGAGGCCAGCAAAATCTCTTCTGTCATCATCCATTTCTCCTTGCACCGTTGTACAAGATCTCATGCCGCAGGGACTTCAACCTCGTCTTCTTGCTTCGGAAAGAGCGGCGGAGAATAACCAAACTGACACTCGAACGGAACGGAGACGACACATGCGCCGAGTACTGTAAGATGTTGTGGGTTATCTCTGCCCACGTTAAGTAGTCACACCACTCATTGGGCATTTCCGAGGCCAGGCATCTCAGGGTACGTTTTAAATCTTTGTTGATCCGCTCCGTCTGGCCGTTGGACTGCCGTTGAGCCCCAAGAAAAGGCCTTCCAGAAATGTAATGATTGTGGACCATGATCGGAAACAATGTCCACCGGGAATCCGTGGACCAGGAAGACCTGGTCCAGAACAATCTTGGCCATCTCCGCCGTGGAAGGTAGCATCTCCAAGGCAATCAAGTTGCGGGCTTTCAACGACCGATCGACAACCAACATGAAGTCCTACTTCTCCTTAGATGTTGGGTAACCGTAGAAAAACCCACGGAGGTTTTTCCCAAGGTCTCTTCGGAACGTGAGTGTTGGCTGGAGTAGCGCTTGAGGTCGGATAAAGGGATCCTTGATCCGGGCTCACACCTCACATGCCTGCACGTACTGCCGAATTTCTCTTGTCATTGCGGGCCACCAATACCTCCTCTCGATAAATTTGAGGGTCCTGGAAATCCCTGCGTGTGCGGTCATTCTTGATGAATGTCTTCATTACAGTACCTGTGACTGCACGGAACTCGGAACGAATAGGACCGTTCTCGGGAATCTCCCCTTGCGCTTGGGCCTTGTGAACAAGAGCGTCGATTTCCCTATGAACGTACACCACCACACTGAGTTGGGGCAAAATGATGGTAGCTACCCCACTCGTTTCTGCTTGTCAAACTGGCGGGACAGCGCAACAAGCTTCTGATTCTTAGAATTTGGTCGATAGATCAAGGTGAAATTAAACCGTTTAAAAAAAGACCACCTGGTCTGCCTGGAATTCAGTGTCTTGGCTTCCTGAATATACGCCAGGTTCTCCTGGTCATTCCAAAGAATTATACGGTTCTTTGTTCCCTCCAGCCAGTGACACTATTTCTCACAGCTAACTTAACCGCAAGAAGCCCAAAACGTCCTGAAAGAGACCATGACAATTACCCGTACTCAGCAGTTTCATGGCTTTTAAATAACGGAAGCTGGCGTGGTTGGTAGCCCCTCCTAACGGACATGGGAGATGCAGCCTGTCCTGCGAGTTGCACATTGTGTTGGCTGACGCGTTAGGTAGTGAGTGGTTCAAAAATTCTGTTGATCAGAACGGGCCTCTTTCAGATTAACTTGAGGGATATATGCTTCATAGTCTGTGGCGCCATTCTATTCCACATGTCTCGTTTCCATTGACAAAGGGTACTCCGCTGCCTTCTTGCATCCCTTGAGTGCGGGTTGCATCCACAATACCATCAGAGTAAGATAGCCGTGATTCTGCCCCAGCGTCCGTGATGGAACGCACGGATACTTTCAAGTTGGCAGAGGTAGTAGCTTGGAGGGCAGCTTCCAAGAAGCGGTGTACCCCATTGCGACTGAAAGACGGTTTACTTTCAATAAGTTGACACCCTTGACCGACATTAGAGAGAGTAAAATCATACCTGCAGCACACTCCACTTTGTGTATATCTGAGGGTGTTGTCCTGCGAAAGGATTGATTGGCTGTGAGCACCGAACTGAACCTATCCGTGCACCAATCAGAATGAGCTTTGCTGGCTGTTTTTCCTTGTTTGTATAATCCATTCACTATCCATTTTTCTCATTTCGGATTGTTTCTCCTATTTCATTCATTTGCTGTCTCAGTCACTCTTTACCATGCTCTTTCCCCTCTCCATCTCTCTTTCTGTTTCACAGTACCATTCTTCTCCTAGCTCTCCTTACCCTTTCTCACACACACACCATCATCAATGTCCCCTGACATCCCGCATTTATTCTCCAAACTTCTCCTCCGTGCTTGCTCCATGTCTATTACCCCACCTTACCTCTCCGTCCCATTTCCACTCTCATCGGATTTCTCTATGTTGATCACTCTCTATATATATCTCTCTCTCGCTCTCTCTCTCTCTCCTTGCCTCTCATCCTACTCATCTCCATCCTTCACTTTTTCATTCTCTTGCTCTTTTATTCCATCTATCCTTCATTCAGTTTCTCTCACTTTTCTTCCCTCTGTCTTGTTCCTTCCCTTCCTCTTGCTTTCCCTTTCTCTCGTCCTTTCATATAGTAAAACTCGCTCATGCTTTACCTTTATTAAGCTTGGCTATTCTAATTCCGTTTTCACGTGTCTCTGTAAAAATCCCTCAAACAGCTTCAGCTCGTTCCGAATGCTGCTGCGGGAGTCCGCACCAAGACCAAGAAAGTAGAACACATTAACCCAGCTCTCAGGTCACTGCAATGGCATCAGAGGATTAACTTGAAAATATTGCTACCGGTTTATAAAACACAGAATGATCTAGGATCAAAATATATCTCCGATCTCGTTTTGCATTATGAACCTTCCCGAGCTGTCAGGTCATCTGGGGCGGGTCTACTTTCCGTCCCCGGGGTCAAAATTAAACATGGTGAAGTAGTTTTTAGTTACTATGCTCCACATATCTGGAATAACCTTCCACAGGACCTGAGTTTTGCCCAATTTTAAGCTCTTTTAAATCGAGTCTTAAAACTTTTTCTTGTCCTTGTAGCTTTTAATCAGAATTTCCTGTACTATAACCTGTATCCCATTTTTAATCTATTTATCGTATCTTTCTGTGTGATTTTATTACATTGTCTGAATTTTAATGTTTGGTTTTTATATCTTGTTCTATGTAAAGCACTTCGAACTGCGAAAGGTTGGAAAAATGCTATACAAAAAATTATCTTGCCTTGCCTTTCGTTACTGTAGCTAGACTTCAATCTCACCCTCATGTTCTGCTTCTTCTGGGTCTTTCCTTCCCTGTTTCTTTCTCCACCGCTCTCTCTCGCTCTACTTAATAATCCATCGATCACCATCTCTCTCCCTCCTTCATTTCTTCGTTGCTTTTACGTCTCCATTATTCATTCACTTTCTTACTTGCTCATTCCTAACCGCCCTCTTTCTCACTCCATTTTAGTCACCATACAAGTTCCCCTACATATTTCTCTGGATTTCACTCTCTCTGTTCCCCACTCGCAAACCGCTATACACAGTCATACGCACATCTCTCCGGCAAATAATGGACAAGCCACTGAAGCAGACAGAGGAAGTCTTTGCCTCTGGATATGCAGCGGAATCCGAGGCTATTTAATTGAGCCGCTGGACATTTTTGTACAAACAAACTGACATCCTTACAGTTGTCTTTTGCTACTGAATTCTACCCACTTTTCAGGAAAGCAGATACTTGCGGATCCTCGGGTGCCCCCTTTCCCTTTTTCCAGCAACAGGCGCCCTCTGGCGACGGCTAACTGTATCACCCCGGAACAGATATTGTGCAGGGCCGTCGGTTCCTTGCAACAGTGTGTTCCCTATGGCACAGAAGTACACGGCTGTGTCCGAAACAAGAACTCCAGAGATGTTCAGATGAGCTGTCTTGCTACCTTTCTGCAAACTGGCGGTGAACCGCGCCGGATATTCTGGAGACCGATCAAACTTTTCTGCGGCATATGATTTCAGCAAATATTTTACAGATTCTCCGTGATGCTGAATGTACCAAAAAACATAAGTGGTAGCGCCAGTGTAATTACAGTTCAGTGTTACGGTTTCTTGTTCCTCAACCGTTAACTTCGGGGGCTGCTGAGTCACTGAATCTTTCCCAGTCGCTCCTGCCAAAAATAAAAGATGAGAATACATGAACAGCTCGGTCTTGACAGAGCACACGGAACAGATAGACACCGTTCGCGCGGATACTCACTGGGAAGCACAGTCAACATAATCAGCAAAGTATAGAGGGAAATCATGGCGTCTGACTTCAAGTTCGATCAAATGACAGCTTACTTCCAATAACTTCAACCGTTGACAGATATTAGAAAGTAAGATCAGAGCTGCGACGCCTTTCAGCTGGTCTAATGCTGGTGGGTGGGCGGTGCCCTGTCAATCGATTTATTGGTTGGAGCAATAAACCCAGTCACCAATCAGAAAGGGGGATGGTTTAGTTAGTCTGTCTGCTTCTGCTTGTCATTACAACCTATTCTCTCTCGATCCTCATCGCCGCGTTAGCCCTCTTACTTCCACTCATTTACATTCTCGCTCGCTGCTCACCACGCACTCTACCTTCTGACTCTCCCTTTCCGATCTGCTACTTCTCTCTTTCCTCTTCGCTCTCTGTCTCTCCCCCATTGATTTACAGACTCACTCCGCAATTTCCATGTCCCCCACTCTGGCTCCCTCGCTTTTCTACTTGTGCAAGATTTCTCTATCTCCGCTTCTCACTATATTAGGCTCCTCATCGCTATCCTTCCCTTTCTCATTTTCTCCTCCGTGTCGCTCTTTCTTCCTTATTACCTGTTTTCTTTCCCTCGCTTTCCTCCCTCTATATCGTTCCTTCCCTTCCTCTTATTTTTTATTTCCTTCTTTTATCTTCCTACTGCGTCGCACACTCCTTTGCACGCTTGCATTCCACTCCATCGCTATTCCTTTCGCGCATTCTTGTTCTCTTTCTCCATTCTCCCTTTCTGCTCCTCTCTCCTGCTTTCACTGTCCCGCACTCTCTATTTCACTCACTCCTGCTCTCCTCCACTTGTGCACCTTTCGTCTCTCTCTCACTCCATCTATCGATCTCTATCTCACTCTCTCTACCACTATTTCTCTAGCTCGTCACATCTTCATTGCTCTCTACATCTCCATCTTTAATTTACTCTCCCCACTTACTCTCTCTCTTTCTCAGTCTATTTCTCCACCTCACTCCTCACCGCCGTCTTGCCTTGCCCCGATTTCCACATCACACTCCCTATATGCAAAAATGCTATCCGCACATAATCTTTATCTCTCGCCTTACTCCCCTCCACACCCTAAAATAAGGGACGCGCTACAGGACAGGGAGAAAGAGGAAAATATTTTTTCGGTATTGGTGGGCGGTTAAGGTGTGTGTGGTGAGGCTTATGAATTTCTTGTCTCTGCAATCTTGAGTAGCTTCATTCCAGAGAGTATGCATTGTTGCCTGGCTCCTGTGGACGGGCCTTGTTGAATGCTGAGAGTGGAAATGAGGGCGCTACCTGGAACAAACGCTCAGTACAGTCGGGGTGAGCTTTTCTCCAGATTTGCCGTCGTCCTAGAAAACCGTGGGATCAACGGCGCGAAGATTCACGACAGACAATGGCACAAGAAACTGGAGCTATTTTATTTAAACTGCTCCATAGAACCTGAAGTCCTGAACGGACTGTCATCACACCGAATTGCATCTCCAGTGCTTTTTCGGAGATTTTCTAGAATGTAACAAGTACTACAGGTAGGTTCTGCCTGCTTCCAAGTAGCTGCAGCTCAATGGCGTTTCCTATCCTTCCTCGATCATTAATACCCTCGGATCCTGAGTCAACGGACTGTCCCGCTCCTACCTGCAACAAATCTCAGAGTATGCAAGCAGCACAGATCGCACTGACCAAGTAGACACATGCAAACCGATTAGACAGAGACTCACCAGGCAGGCAGAGCAGCCTTTGCCATCAGCAAACACCACAGGGGATCAGAGTGCCCGCATTAAAATCAACAATCGGACATTATTAAAATGTGATCGTAGAGCATGTCAGGACGAACAGATAGTCACCGGTGGACGTGTTGCGCGTCTCTCACACCTGATTGGTAATTTGCTGAAGATGAAGTGATTACGAAAACAAATAGAGTGAACATGTATTAACAGAGTCTCTCAGTTTCTCACTCTCGGCCCTTCTCGCGTCTGTTCTTGTTGTCTGTATCCTTCCAAAACCCTGTCGCCTTCCCTTCATTCTCTCCATTAATCACTCGTTCTCATCTGCTTCCTTTCTCTTTTCCCTCTCTTTCCCTTAGTTTTTTTTTCTTCTCTCGCAATCCCTCCCATTTCATAATGAGTACACAATGCTGAAACTTCTGTCAGAGATTGCTGACTAGTTTTGCTCGTCTGCAGTCTGCTTTGGAGGTTCGATCTTCGATTACCTGCCGTGTCGTATGGCATGTACGATAATAGTTTCTCCATGACCATGATTATTCTG
The DNA here is from genome assembly GCF_048418815.1 of Hemitrygon akajei. Taxonomy (NCBI): domain Eukaryota; kingdom Metazoa; phylum Chordata; class Chondrichthyes; order Myliobatiformes; family Dasyatidae; genus Hemitrygon; species Hemitrygon akajei. The sequence continues at coordinate 2,653,766 of NC_133148.1, forward strand.
GTCATAAGTCTCTACACAAGTGGTTTGCTTTATTCTAGGCAGTGTCTTTAAAAACAGGAACCCCACTTATTATCAGAACGCTTCAGAGATTGTTTGCCTGCTGTAAGTGGTCCGAAAAGCAGGATTTGTGATATGCACCATCTGCTCATACGACCATCCACCACCTGCTCCCATGGCTTCATACGACCTTGAACAGGAGGCAAGCAGTTGCTACGCATTGCCCAAGGGTGACCTGCTGACTATCTGAGAGAAGGAGTGCCTTTAACCACCTTTCGTAGAGACGTACCTCCACCCCGCTGACCAGGTTTGGGAGCATTGAGTTGATTAAAATCAGAGAAGATATTTGTATTTTAAAGAATTACTAAGTACAGTATGTGGAGACTTTGGAAAAGTGGAAGCGGGTATGAAAGGACAGAGAGGGAGTCCGGAATGATCCAATGACCTGGCCTTTCACTTTTTACTAATGACGGTAACACTGTAACGGGGTTCCTGGTTATTGTCATTATTATTTGATGTTAAAGTATCTTATCGCCATGTCTCGCATACACACTAAACAGATTGGGGAGCTTCTACAACGATGGTAAATAGCAAACGAGAAACATCCAGTCTGGTGTGGTCCCCTTGGTCCCCTTGCTTAAGAGGTATGGGACACACTATCCACGAAGGACGTTCACGGAAGCTTCACTTTGAGGATAATATGGAATAGTCCCTCGTCTGTTCTCCAAGTTTCTGAAAGCTTGTGCCAACCAACTGGTGGGAATATTCAAGGTCATTTTCAACCTTTCGCTGCTATGGGCGGAAGTTCCCACTTGCTTCAAAAAGGCAAGAATTATACCAGTGCCGAAGAAGAATAATGCGAGATGCCTTAATGACTATCGTCCAATAACACTCACAACTACAGTGATGAAATACTTTAAGAGGTTGGTCATGACTAAACTGAACACCTGGCTCAGCAACGACTTGGACTCACTGCAATTTGCTGATAGCCACAATAGGTCAATGGCAGGCGCAATCTCAACAGCTCTTCACACGGCCTTAGACCACCTGGGCAATAAATGCACCTATAACAGATTTGCTGTCCATCGATTTTACTTCAGTATTTAACACCATCATTCCCATAATACTGATTGATAAGTTACAGAACCTGGGCCTCTGTACCTCCCTATACATTTGGATCCGATCCTCGACTTCCATGAGGTAGGAGGTACAGAAGCCTGAAGGCACATTCTCAGCGATTCATGAACAGCTTCTTCTCCCTCTGCCATCCGATTCGTAAATGGACATTGAACCCGTGGACACTACCTCACTTTGTAATATATATTATTTCTTGTTCTGCACGATTTAAAAAATATTCAATGTATATATATACACTGAAATTGATTTGTTTATTTATTTATTATTATTTCTTTTCTTCTATATTATGTATTGCATTGAACTGCTGCTGCTAAGTTAACAAATTTCACGACACTGCTGGTGATAATATATCTGATTCTGAGGTTTGGCGAAATCAGGCACAAGAGCTCCGGGGATATTTACATGGAACCATTGGCCCTTTTGTTCTCCAAAGTACCCGAAATCCGCACAGGACTATCTATCTTTCTTTCTCTATATATTTCTTTCTTTGTTCTTCCTCTCACTTCCTCTTCCCCATCTTATCCCGTCTCCATCTCTCTCTCTTCTTTCTCTGCCTCTCTCCCTCTTCATTTATCCTCTCTCTTTGATGCTTTTTCTCCCTGATTTCCTCATTCGCTAACATTCTGTCACTGCCTGACCGTCTAACCCCTCCGCACTACCTATCTCTGGATCCTATCTTATTCTCTTTCTCTCTCTGGATCTGCCTATCTATTATCTTCTCTTATTTGTTCTCTCTCACTTCCTTCTTCCTCAGTCCCTCCTCACACTCCTCCATTTTAACTCTGTTTTCCCTATTTATCTCTCTCTTGTGCTTTCTTCTCTAATTTCTGTCTTCTCCACTATCCTCTCTGACTCCTTCCCTACTTTTCTGCTCTCCACCCTCCCCGTCATCGTCTGGGCTCTACCTACCTCTGAATTTTCATTTCTCTGTTTTTTCTCTTTCTGAAAGTAGCACTCTGCAAATCCCTCTGTCCTTCCCTAACTGTTTTTGCACCCCTACAACTTCAGAAAACTTCTCCCCGAGTCCCGAGACGGCATAGACTACATTATAAAATTCAAAGTAGGGGGTAAGTGCAGACTTCAGAAAAAAAACTATAGAAACAGGTATAGAAACATAGATGCTGTCTGGCCTGCTGAGTTCCGCCAGCATTTGTCTGTGTTGCATAAAGCGAATATCAAATAATAGCAAATAAATCTTGATTGATCAAATGGTCTGGCTTTGCCCCTGTGCTAATGATCGTATTACTGTAAGCAGTCCGTATTACTCCGGATTACTGTTAATTGTCAGCTGACACTTGCGTACACAGTAGATATATGAGGGATGTTCTGCAGCAATCGCAAAGGGCACAGAAGAAACCTTCGTTCTTTGTGTGCTCCTTATAGAAATAGGAAAAGTCATACACGCCACGAAGTACATTCACGAAATCTTTACTCTGAGAGTGATGTGGCCGTCCTTTGAGTAGCATTTTGAGCAAAGTCGGTGTTTATGGAGCTGGGATGATGTTCTATGGATCAATCAGTCTGGGATCTACATTAAAGATCAGAAGTATAACCAATGTTTTCGTTCAACCCTACCCCATACGAAAAGGGCTTTAGAAGGCAACTGCCGAGAGAATGCTTTTGGCAGATAGGACAAAGAGACATCGATAGGATTCAGAGACACTTCATAAATCAGAGCCGAGAATGCAAGAGATGGTTACATTGCAAAAATATAAAACGTTGGTTCGCACACACTTGACGTTTTATTAGAAAAGAGAAAGGGTGGCGACAGAGGCTGGGGGCGGGGGCGCGCGATGGCGATAATTTGTCGAAGTAACAAAGGCATCAGCTGGAGGAATATGATAGGAAACGAAAGCGGTGAGTGCAACCAGATAATGTAGAAATTATTGGACGATGGAACATAGGGGAGAGGGAAGCAGATAAAAAAACGGTTTATAGATCCGGTGAAGGAGGAGAAAGAAATTGCGCGACTAAAAGCTGGGTGGTTATTGGAGAAATGCCAGTGGGCAAAGGGAATTTGATGGAACAGAGGAGAGAGGGAAAGATATGGGGGTGTTATTCGGATACAGTCACCGCAGAGGGAATATGGCGTGAACTTGCACTCTCGTTTGCATTGGACTTCATCCTTAAGGTGGGGTAGGCCAAGGGCTGATCAGAGTCTGGATTCACGCTGCGACTCCTGAACAACCACGGTGGAATGAATTGTTTCATTCTTTGTGCTTATCAGCTGAATTACAGGAAGGGGTCAATAGTTCTACTGGGTGTTTATTATAGATCACCCAATAGTAACAGAAAAATCGAGGAGCAGATAGGGAGATAGATTCTGGAAAGGAGTAATAATAACAGGGTTGCTGTGGGAGATTTTAATTTCCTAAATATTGGATGGCATCTCCCTAGAGTGAGGGGTTTAGATGGGTGCAGTTTGTTAGGTGTGTTCAGTAAGGTTTCTTGGCACAATATGTAGATAGGCCTACAAGAGGAGAGACTGTACTTGATCTGGTATTGGGAAATGAAGGTCCGGTATCAGGTCTCTCAGTGGGAGAGCATTTTGGAGATAGTGATCACAATTCTATCTCCTTTACCATAACATTGGAGAGGGATAGGAACAGACAAGTTAGAGAAACATTTAATTGGAGGAAATATGACGCTACCAGGCAGGAACTCGGAAGCATAAATTGGAAACAGATGTTCTTAGGGAAATGTACAGAAGAAATGTGGCAAATGTTCAGGGGATATTTGCGTGGAATTCTGCGTAGGTACGTTCCAATGAGACAGGGAAAGGATAGCAGGGTAAAAGAAGTGTGTTGTACAAAGGCTGTTGTAAATCTAGTCAAGAAGAAAAGAAGAGCTTAGGAAAGGTTCAAAAAACTAGGTAATGATGGCGATCTAGAAGATTATAAGGCTAGCAGGAAGGAGCTTACGAATGAAATTAGGAGAGCCAGAAGTGGCCATGAGAAGGCCTTGGCGGACAGGATTACGGAAACCCCAGAACATTCTGAAGAACAAGTATCTGAAGAGCAAGAGGATAAGATGTGAGAGATAGGACCAATCAAGTGTTACAGTGGAAAAGTGTGTATGAAACCGGAGGAGATGGCAGAGGTAGTTACTGAATACTTTGCTTCAGTGTTCACTACGGAAAAGGATCTTGGCGATTGTAGAAATGACTTGCAGCGGACGGAATAGCTTGAAAATGTAGATATTAAGGAAAAGGTTGTGTTGGAACTTTTGGAAAGCATCAAGTTGGATAAGTCAACGGGACCGGACGGGATGTACCCCAGGTTACTGTGGGAAGCGAGGGAGGAGATTGCTGAGCCTCTGGCCATGCTTTTGCATCATCAATGAGGACGGGAGAGGTTCCGGAGGATTGGAGGGTTGCGGATGTTATTCCCTTATTCAAGAAAAGGAGTAGTGATAGCCTAGGAAATTATAGACCGTGAATCTTACTTCAGTGGTTGGTAAGTTGATGGAGAAGATCCTAATGGCAGAATTTATGAACATTTGGAGAAGCATAATATGATAAGGAATAGTCAGCATGGCTTTGTCAAAAGCAGGTCGTGCTTTATGAGCCTGACTGAATTTTTTGAGGATGTGATTAAACCTATTGACAAAGGTATATTAGCAGATGTCGTGTATATGGATTTTAACAAGACATTGGATAAGGTAGCCCGTGCAGCGCTTATTGAGAAAGTAAGGAGGCATGGGATCCAAGGGCACATTGATTTGTGAATCCAGAAGTGGCTTGCCCTCAGAAAGCAAAGAGTGGTTGTAGACGGGTCATATTCGGCAACAAGTGGAGTGCCTCAGGGATTTGATCTGGGGCTCCTACTCTTTGTGATTGTTATAAATGACCTGGATGAGGAAGTGGAGGGATGGGTTGGTAAATTTGCTGATTACGCAAATGTTGGGGGTGTTGTGGATAGTGTGCAGGGCTGTCAGAGGTTACAGCGGGGCATTGATTGAATGCACCAAACTCAGCTGAAACGTGCCAGATGGAGTTCAACCCAGAGAAGTGTGATGTGGTTCATTTTGGAAGGTCAAACATGATGACAGAATATAGCATTAATGGCAAGACTCTTGCACTGTGGAAGATCAGCGGGGTCTTGGGGTCCGAGTCCGTAGGACACTCAAAGCTAGTACGCAGGTTGACTCTGTGGTTAAGATGGATGGATACATAGAGCTTAGAAAAATATAGGGCTCTGGATAAGCTTAGGTAATAAGATAAGGACATGTTCGGCGCAGCTTTGTGGGCAGAAGGGCCTGTATTGTGCTGTGGTTTTCTATGTTTCTAAAACCGGAAGGCGTTTCTGGCCGAATTCGTAGATCCTGTTCAGACTAGTTAAAAACATGAAAACATAGAAAATCTACACCACATTTCAGACCCTTGGGCCCACAATGTTGTGCGACCACGTAACCTCCTCTAGAAGCTGTCTGGACTTCCCCTACTGCATAACACTCTTCATGTGCCTCTCTAAGAGTCCCTTAAAAGAGCCTATTGTATCCGACTCTACCACCTTCGCTGGCAGTTAATTATACGCACCCACCACTCTCTGTGTGAAAAACTTTAAACTGACCTCCCATTTGCACTTACTTCCAAGCACCTTAAAACTATGCTCAATCGTGTTAGCCATTTCTGCCCAGGGAAAAAACCTCCGGGTATGCACAAGATCAATGTCTCTCATCGTATACAGCTCTATCAGGTCACCTCTCATCCTCCGTCGCTCCAAGGAGAAAAGGCCAGGTTCACTGAACCTATTCTCATAAGGCATACTCTCCAATACAGGCAACATCCTTGTAGATCTCCTCTGCACTCTCTCTATAGTATCTACATCCTTCCTGTAATATGGTGACCAGAACTGAACCCCAAGTGTGGTCGTACTAAAGTCTTACATAGCTGTAAAATTAGCTAACGGCTCTGGAACTCATTCCCACGTTTGATGAAGGCCAACACACCATACGCCTTCTCAACAACACTGTCAACCTGTGCGGCAGCTTTGAGTGCCCTATGGACATGGAATCCAAGATCTCGCTGATCCTCCACACTGCTAAGATTCCTACCACTGTCTTCAAAATTGACCTACCGAAATAAACCACTTTACACTAATCTGCGTTTAACTCCATCTGCCAATTCTCAGCCCAGTTCTGTGTCATATCGATGTCCTGCTGTAACATTTGACAACTGTCCAGACTATCCAATTCACCCTGAACGTTTGTGGCATTATCAAACTTGCTAACCCACCTTTCCACTTCCTCATCCAGATCATTTTAAAAGTCACAACGAGGACGGCTACCAGAACAGATCCCTGCGGATCACCACTGGTTACCATCCTCCATGCAGAATACGATCTATATACAACCACCCTTTGCCTTCTGTGGTCAGGCCAATTCTGGATTCACAAAGCAAGGTCTCCTTGGATCCTATGCCTCATTACTTTCTGAATGACCCGGAACATCTGGCACATTTCTTCCGTGCATTTCCCGGAGAACATCTGCTCCCAGTTAATTTCCTAGGTTCCTGTCTACGAGCATCATATTTCCCCCTACACTAATTAAATGTTTCCCCAAAATTCCTGCTCCTATCCCTCTCCAGCAGTGAGGGATAAAGGAGATAGAGTTGTGATCACTACATCCAAAATGCTCTCCCACCGAGAGGTTTGACACCTGACATGGTTCATTTCCCAATACCAGATCAAGTACAACCGCTCCTCTAGTTCGTTTATCTACATATAGCGTCAGGAACCCTTCCTGAACAGATCCTTATAAACTCACCCCATCTAAACGCCTTGCCCCAAGGAGATGCCAGTCAATATTGGGAAAGTTAAAATTATCCATCAGAACGTTCCGGAAACTGCCTCTCCAACTGCTCCTCGATGTCTCTGTTACTATTGAGGTCTATAAAAAACACGCAGTCGAGTTATTGCCCCACTTCCTGTTTCTGACTTACACCCACAATGACTCAGCAGTCACTCCTTCCATAAATTGCTCCTTTTCTGCAGCCCTGATACTATCGCTGATTAGCAGTTCCACTCACTCACCTTTCTGACTCCTTCCCTGTCCTTTTTGAAACAACTAAAGACCAGCACACTCAGCAGCTATTCCTGCCTCTGTCATCCAAGTCTCTGTAATAGCCACATCACAGTTCCATGTTTTGATCCACGCTCTAAGTTCATCCGCCTTGCTTGTGATACTCCTTGCATTAAAATAGATCTCAAACCATCAGTCTCAGTCATCTGCCTATCCTTCCTCATAAACTCACTACAAGCTGTCATAGTTTGTGTGCTAACAGCCCTATCCTCTGCCTCTTCACTTCTGTTCCCAACCCCCTGTAAATCTAGTTAAAACCCACCCTAATAACATGAGTAAACCTCCCCCCCAGGATATTGGCTCCCCTCCAGTCCAAATCCTCTCACCTGAATCTTTGGCCTCAGCTCTTCACGTCGAAGCCTCTTGGGTCAAAGTCTAGCGCTCCTAGTCTCACCGCTAGCCTACTGCCAACAATGGGGGTCCCGACAATGGCCGCCCCATTTGCCCCGTCTGTACCTTTACTTAATTCGCAGTGCTCTTCCCCCGACGCTGATTGGACCACTGGAGTGTCTGAACGCCCGCGAAGCTTTCCTTTTATATTAGCTTCGCCGACCTGCTTATAAGCTCATAGGTGTTCTGCGAGTTGTAGGGGTATTTCAAGTTCACCCTTCAGTTTATTCCTTCAGTTCTCCTCACGAACAAGAAACCCCCTTACATTGTCATTCAACTGGGAACATGCATTCTGCCAAACGAAACAACGTTCCTACAGACCAAACCGCACAAGAAGGTACATATTACTCACACATATAACACATAGAGTAATATTATTTCAAATAAATTAATAAATATAAGATACATGTTCAAAGGGTAAAGCGTAAAATGCTACTGGTGTAATGAGACCGGATGATGAGATGCTTACGTGGTGCCAAGGAGTTCATTACTCTTATGCCGTGGACAAAGAAGCTGTTTCTCATTTTAAAAGTTCTTTTGTAATTCTACGGTACCTATCCCTGAAGATAGCGGATTGAAGATATTTTTGGGCGGATGGGAGGGATCATTGGCAATGTAAACAGCCCAGGTACACAGCTTCCTCATACATATCTAAAATTGATGGAAGGAAGGCGCCGATGTGCCTCTCCGCAGTGTCTGCAACCTTTTGTAGGGACTTGAAATTCCCATGCAAGCTGGGGATGCAGCTCGACTGAACACTCTCTATGGTGCTTCTGTAAACAATGGTTAAAATAGGCGGGGGGAACCTCGTACGCCTCATCCCCTCACGAAGTGAAGACACTTTTTGTGTCTTTCTGACCATAGAGGTAGTGCTGAAAGATCGGCCATTATGTGCATTTCCAGAACCCTGGCATTCCTGACTCTCTCCATTGTGGATTCGTGCTTATGCAATGAGGATATGTTGGCCTGCACCCTCCTAAAGTCCACAATCATCTCTTTGGCCTTTTCCATCTTGAGACTCAAATTGTTGTGTTCGCACATTTCAACCAGTCGCTTTATCTGCTCTTTGTATGCCGAATTTTCCTCGTCGTTGACGACACTGACCACTGTGTTATCATTACCAGACTTCATGATTCGGTTCGAAGTGGATCTAGCAATGCAGCCATGCGTCAGCAGGGTGAATAGAAGCGGGCTGCCGAGGCAACCCTGGACAGCGCCGGTAATCAGCGTGATGCAGCTGGGGGTGATTCTGCCAACACGGACTGTCCGTAGCCTTTCTGTCAAGAAGCCCCGGATTCAGTTTCAGAGAGAGGTGTTGAAACCCATTGAGGGCAAATTACCCACCAGCTACTGAGGGATGATCCTATTAAACGTCGAGCTGAAGTCAATTAAGTCCTGACATATGAGGCTTCGGGTTCTTGGTGGGACAGTCAGGAGTGGAATGTGGACGCTATGGCGTCGTCAATGGGCATATGTGAGCGTAATGTGACTTGAAAATGGTCCACTTCAACAGGAAATGCGATTTAATGCGATCTATAAAAAGTCTCTCAATGAACATCTGTTAACTGGGATGAGCTGTCCCTCAGCACCCGATCCGGTATGTCAGCAGACCCTGCAGCGTTACGTGGGTTAGCAATGACTGTATTCCTCACATCAGCTGCAGACTGCTCCACGGGGGCAGCTGGCGCTTTCCTCGCCGGTACTTGGTTCCGTGTATCAAATCGATTGTAGAAGACATTCAGCCTATCATAAAGACAGGCGTCACTGTTCCTGACACGCCGGGTGGATAGGAGTCCGTTACACAAGCCCTGGCACATGCTCCTCCTGCCTCGGGTGTCACAGACATGGCTATATATTCTCTGTGAATAATCCCGATGGCGAGGGAAAGTGCAGCTCTAGCTGTCGTGACCACCCTTCCCCCGCCGATCTGAAGGCAGCATTCTGATTTCTCCGCCACCCGTGCGCTCTCCTCTGCCGTCATTGATGGCTTCGGATTTGCTATCGCTGAGGTGCTTTTAATAGCGTTGCGGTCCTCAATACACTTCATTATGCTGCAAACAGTTCTAATTCTCTCTGCTGCAACCTGATGTTGCCACCTGCTTTAAGAAGACATCGACCAGCACGTTCCCGAAGAACTTCAACGTGACCTCCCTTAACAGCTCGCACAAAACACTGGGGGAACGCATCAAGTCAGGCAGAATATATGGACCGATGTAAACTGTCGATGAACATATCTCATGGTGCTGATGAACTTGCTGAGCTCCCTTCAGCATTTTGCAAGTGTTCCTCAAGATTTTTTAGAGTCTACAGGTTCGCCTGTTTCTAATGTGTGTGTGTGTCTGTGACTACCGCCCTAATGCCTTCACATCCGCAATCAGATCATATCATTAATGTATCCCTTACACATCGAAACTTATACTGAAAGGCATCGTTTGCGTCAACAACCAACACAAGATAGGGATTCCTGTGCCAGAGAGTGTGCTCATAATGTTCAGCACCACACAAGCAACGGCAAAGTTAACCTTGCCACCCTCCCACACCTATTCACATTCAGAGACGTCTCCAACCCCAGAACAGACCACCAGCAGGCTTGAATCTCCAGTGGGCTCGAAGACATCGGACCTTCCATTTCCCCATTGGACTCAGAGACTTGCCCTGGGCTTCTTCCATCGGGTCTCTACTTCCGGACTCGCAAACCTCGGCCTTTGACCTTCAGAATCAACCCCAATGCTCGTCGAAGACGGGAAAGCGAACTCCAGGCTTCCTGCGGAGCTCCCACCTGGGCTCTCCAGCCGCATTCAATTTCGCTGGATCCTAAGCTGATCCAGAACTCCCCACTTTGCCGCCAGAACCTTCCCCACGAAACCAAAAGAACAACTAGATCTGAGCCACGACCTGGAAGGGGAACGTAGCACGGCGCCATCTCGACCGGAGGTAAAGAAGTGTTACGGGAGTCTTACCATGGCATTCATTAACACCAGCCTCCCGAAAATCCGCGATCCATGTAATTCGCCTTCTGCTGAATGTGGTCCATTTTGGACGTAATCATTTTGGCTCTACGTTCATCTCTGGAGCATCTGAACAGGACGGACACATAACATAAACTTTTGTTTACTGACTTCAACTCCATCTGCTATGCTACAATTCAAAACAAACTCAGCACCAAACGCCGAACCCTGGAAATCAATGCTTCCCACCGTAAATGGATCCTCGACTTCCTGACCAACAGGTCGCAATCAGCTGGGATCGGTAGTAGCACCTCTGACTCGATTATTCCCACCAACGGCGCCCACAAATTACAATCATCCTTCATCTATATTACTCTCCTGTATACCCAAGCCTGCGTGGCTTGATTCTCTCAGACTCCATTTGCAGGTTTGTAAATGAAAACACGGTAGTGGGCGTAATAGCGAATATCAATGTGTCAGAGTACAGACGGGAGATAGAGAGCCTTGTGCCTTGGTATAATGAAGATAATATTTTCCTAAATGTCGGAGCAGATCATTGATCAAGTGTAGTGAAAAATACTGCTGTCTACATACAGGATGCTGGGACCGCGAAACTTCATACCTTCAAGGTCCTTGGAGTGAACGTCATTAATATTCTAACATAAATTGGCATATCCTCTTCGAGCTTCGCCAATTTTTATCTACACATCACAAAAAGCGCCCTATTTACAAACGTAGATGCATTGCGGCTTGGTACGGGAACGGCTCTGCGTGTGACCACAAGAAACTACAGAGCTTCGGCTCATGGACTCTGTTCACACTTTTTGGTGTTTCGCTGAAGAAGCTAGCACAACCACAGCTCACCTAGCCATCCGATCACTATTCTCCACTTCCAATTTGATAAAAGTAAAAGTAGAAGATAAAAGTACCCTGAATGTAGGTGTCTCCAGGCTCATAGACAACTTCTCACTGACTTCAGAATCAGGTTTACTATCACCGGCATATGTCGCGAAATTTGTTGTCTTTGCGGCAGCAATAGATTGCAATCTGTAATAGGGAAATTAAGTTGTGAATTACAATACATATATATGTATATACATAGATGGATAGATTGGTAGACAGATACTTTATTGAACCCAGAGGAAATGACCGTGCCACAGTGGCAAGTGCACAGAAGTTAATATTAGCAGCGAAGTAGAAACAATAAACAAAAGACCACAAACAGTCCAACAGGAAGGAGGGTATCATTACTTCCCCGTTTATAGGTTGACTCATAATAGAGCCGAATGGCTGAGGGTAAGAATGACCTCATATAGCACTATTTGGAACAGCGTTGTGTTAATAGTTGCATTAAATAATCAGTATAAAAGTAAATATACAATAGCAGTTAGGTAAGTGTTAATTCAGAAATCGGATTGCAGAGGGGAAGAAATCGTTGAGTGTCCTCCTTGTCAGTCTCTTGTACCTCCATCAAGATGGCAGGAATGGACACAGGTCATGGGGATCTTTAATGATTGATACCGCCTTTTTGAGGTATCGCGACTTCACGATGTCCTGGATACGACGGTAGCAAGTACCCGTGGTGAAGCTTACTAAGTCTGCAATTCCATACAGCTTATTTCGTTCCTTTGCAGGAGCCCCGATACCATCCTTGATTGGAGTACTCCACAGACGCAACAGGTCAGGCAAAGAGAATAAAATCACAGTCTCTATAAAAGAAGGGTTCCGCCTAGTGGATCAGTTATAATAGGAGCGTTCGTCGTCGGAGTAGTCTGGGGCAGAGTAGAAATGCTTTGGATCAAGAGAGCTTCGGCGACTACAGGCGGGGGCAAGTTAAGTAGCTAAGTCCATTCCTTATTTCTTACTGAAATCTTAAGAGAATAGGGGGTGCCTGCTCTAAGTGTCAGATGTGGAATTTGAATGAGTAACAAAAACTTTATGGACATCAGATATTGGCCTCGAAAAAGTAACCAAGATGTAGAGCTGAGATTGCAGAGGGAGATGTAAAATACATATAATAATGATAATGACTCAATTATAATGGCGGACTTCAATATGCAAGGGGATTGGGAAAATTAGGTTGATGTCGGATCGTAAGAGTGGGAATTTGTTGAATATCTACAAGATGGTTTTTAAAGTTGCTTGTGCTTGAACCTATTCGGGGAAAGGCTATCTTCGATTGGGCGTTATGTAATAACCCAGATCTTATTAGGGACCCTTAGGGGAGGTTCCTTTACGATTACAGAAGGATACTGCCGGCGATGACGGCAGAGCAGAGATGGCTAAAGTTTTTGGGAATAGTTCACAAGGCACTGTATAGATATGTCTTCACATGGGAAGAAGTTCTCAAATGGCAAAGGCGGGGCAACCTTGGCTGACAAAGGAAGTTAAGGACTGCATAAAAGCCAAGGTAAGGGATTATAAGGTAGCAAATATGAGTAGGAAGTTGAATGATTGGGAAGAATTTATAGTCCAAAGAAAGTCCAAAAAAGCTATAAAAAGGGGACGGATGAACAGGCGTGACTGCCATTGTTATTACAAAGGGGAAAGTGCCCTTAAGGTGCATAAGTCTCCTGGACCAGATAGACTACATTCCAGATTCCTCAGAGAGGTCGCTGAAGAGATAACGGATACATTGGGTATAATCTTTCAAGAATCACCAGAAGAATGTAAATGTCACCACTGTTTAAGAAGGGAGAAAGGCAAAAGAAAGGAAGTAATTGGTTAGCTAGCCTAAGCTCAGTGGTGGGAATCTGTTGTTGTCATTTATTAAGGATGAGGTTTCGGGGTACTTGGAGACTAATGATAAAATAAGTCAATATCAGCAAGGTTTCTGTAAAAGGAAATCTTGTCTAACAATTCTGTTAGAGCTCTTCGAGGAAGTAACAAGCAGGCCGAATAAAGGAAAGGCGGCGGATGTTATTTACTTGGATTTTCAGAAGACGTTTGATAAGGTGCCACACATGACTGCTTAACGAGATAAAAGCCTATGACATTACAGGAAAGATACAGGCATGGTATCTTCGGCTGACAGGCAGGACGCAGCGAGTGGGAATAAAATGGGCCTTTTCTGATTGGCTGCGGGTGACGTGTTGTTCCTCCGAGTCAGTGTTGGGACCACTACTTTTCACATTGTTTGTCAGTGATTTAGATAATGCAATTGATGGCTTTGTGGCAAAGTTTGAGGATGATACGAAGATAGGTTGAGGAGGAGAAGTGCTGAGGAAGCGATGCGATTGCAGCAGGACAGACAAATTGGAAGAATGAGCAAAAAGTAGCAGATGGAATACAGCGTTAGGAAATGTATAATTCATTTTGGCAAAACGAACAACAGTGCAAACCATTATCTAAATGGAGAGAAGTTTCAATCAGCAGGGGTGCGAAGTGACTTAGGAGTCCTCGTGCAAGACTCCCCGAAAGTTAATATACAGGTCGAGTCTGAGGTAAAGAAGGCAAATGCAATGTTGGCATTTATTTCAAGGTTTATAGAATATAAAAACAAGGAGATAATTCTAAGCATTTATAAGACCCTAATCAGGCCGCACCTAGTATATTGTCAAGTTCTGGACTCCATATCTCAGAAAGTATCTGCTCTCATTGGATGGAGTGCGGGGGCGTTTTACGGGGATGATTCTGGGAATGAAGGGGTTGACATATGAGGAGCGTTTGACAGCTTTGGGTCTGTACTCACAGGAATTTAAAGGAATGCGGAGAGATCTCATTTAACCCAACCGAATGCTAAAAGGAGTAAATAGGCTGGATGTAGAGAAGATGATTCCTATGGTAAGGATTATCCAGAACTACAGGGCACAGCCTCATAATTGCAGGGTAACCATTCAGACCAGAGGTATGAGGGGATTTATTTGGCAGAGAGAAGTGACTCTGTGGAATGTTCTTCCATGGACTGTGGTGGAGGCCAAGTCCATGAGTATATTTAAGGCGGAAGTTGTTCATTCGTGATTGGTCAGGGCATCAAAGGATATGGCGAGAAGGAAGCTGTGTGGGGTTGAATGGAATCTGGAATCAGCTATTATGCAATGGCCGAGTAGATTCGACGGGTTGAATGGCCTAATACTGCTCCTGTGTCTTATGGCCTTATGATCTTATACCTGACAGTGATTCCGCCAGTTAGAATGTTCTCTGCGATAGATTTGTAGAAATCTATCATTTCTACAAATTGAGTCCAAGTTTGTAGCTGTGAGACAGCTCCACAAGCTGATATATCTCTCTCTTGGACGCCCTTTCGTCACTTTATAAAATTCTACCAACAGTAGTTGTGTCGCAAGCAAACTTTCAGATGGTATTTCATTTGGGTGCCTAGCCACACAGTCATGGATGTAGACAGAGGCGGCAGTCGTTTCCCCCCTTTTGGGCTCCCAGAGACCCCAATGCAAACTGTCGAGGACACCGCACAACACACCACGGTACTCCCCTCCCCATCTTAAAATAGTCAGCATAATTAAAGACTTCACCCATTCCAGCCATTCTTTCTTCTGACTCTTTGATATCGGCAGATAATACAAACCCTGAAATCACGCACCACCAGGCTCACTGACAACAGTTATAAGACATTTGCATGGTTCCTTACTGCGTAAACATTTAATTTTATCCTTATTCTCCCGCGTTCTACCCACCTCTCTCGCTCTACATACTGCTCTTTCAACCAACATCGTTCTCGCTATCTCATTGCTCTGCACGTCTCGCTCTTTCATCCACTTACTCCTTCTCTAACCTTCTCCATCAATTTTACCACCTTCTTTACCCCGCCACATACCTGTTCCTATCTATTTCCACTTTTGCTCAGATTCTTGCAGTTACTTCTTATTCGCAAAGTTTTGTCTAGGAATAGGTTTATCTCCAGTCCTTGTAGGAAACTGCTATTAGAGGCTCCGGGTGTGTTGTAATTCTTGTCCCTCTGCCCCTGCTACTTCCAGTAGCCACTGAGCAAGGAGGCGGTGTTGTCGCCTGAATGGGAACGTGCTCGATGTTCAACAGGAAATGGTGAGGCGAGGGTGCCCTCTAATACGAGCGCCCACGATCCGCAGGATGAGCTTTTCGCCCGATCCGAAGTCGCTCTGCATTAATGAGTGCTCACCCGTGCAAAAATACACAGCAGAATCAGGCGCAAAACTACCTGAGATATTTCAATGGAACCAGTGCCCATTTTCTGTCCAAGCAACCTGACATCGTGACCGATGTCTTTTGCTACTGAGTTTCGTCCTCGTAAGTCCAACACATGACCCTCGCAAATATTGTGATGCGCCACTTCCAGTTTTCTAGCAAAAGACGTCCTCTAGCGACCGCTCACTGCATCACACCACGACATATTTTATCGGAAGCTATCGTCTCCTTGCCATGGATTGTTCCCCACAGCACAGCGGAGTCTGACACAAGAGCTCCAGAGATTTTCAAATAAGCCATCTTGTTGCCTCTCTACAAAGCAGCGGTAAATCTCACTGGAGATTCTGCAGACCACTCGATCGATCCGGAGGTATATAACTTCAGCAAGTACTTTGGAGTTTCCTCAAGATGACAAATGTACCAATCAAACTGCACCGACGCCATTGTAATTACAGATCAGTCCTGCGGTCTGTCCTTCCTCGAACGATAATTCAGGCGACTGCTGAGTCTCTGAGTCTTGCCCACTCGCTCCTTCAAGAAAAGGACAACCAATATAATCCAAACAACGGAGGGAAGACACGGTGACTGGCTCCCCGCTCGATCGAAAGGCAGCTTACTTCCAAATGGCTAATTCCGTTCACCGATATTGCAGAATATGATCAGTCCTGCTACCCCTTTCAGAATGTGTAATACTGGGGCCGTTACTCAGTCAATCGATTTAGTGTGAACAAAAGCTCCGGTTCCCAGTCAGAGTTAATATTGCTGCATTTTGTCTGCCTTTTTCTGTTTGACTTTATAACCTATTTTCTCTCAATGCCGCACCTCGCGTTGTCTCTCCTACTTCCACTTATCTGCAATTTCACTCACTCGCTCTCAAGCAACCATCTGCCTCTCCCTTTCTCGTCGTCTGCCTCTATCTCTATCTTTCAAACAAGCACACACACAGTATCGCTCCCTGTCTCACCCGCCTTTATTTAGATGTCTCCTCAGTTCGTCACCCTAACTCTTGCTTCCTTTTCTACTTGCGCGACATTTAAGCACCTCCGTTTATTATTCTACTAAACTCTTCATCGCTGTCCTGCCCTTTCTCATTTCCTCGTCATGTCGTTCATTCACACCCGATTTTAATCCTTTTTCTCTCCCATTCCTGCTCTCTATCTCGTTCTTTTCCATACATCTATTCATTATTTCTCTTTTTCTTTCTTCCTCTTACATCGCTCACTACTTTTCACGCATTCATCCCTCTCCTTTGCTATTTCCTTAACCCTCTTTTGTCCTCTCTTTCCAGATTTCCTTTTCCATTTCTCGTGTACTCTCTGGGCCCCCTCACTAAATTTCAGTTGCTCGCACTCTCTTTCCGCTGCGTTTCCGCTTCCCTCCCTCTCTTTCATCCAGCGTATTGCTCATTTGACCAACATTCCTTTCTCTATCTCACTGTCAGTCTCTCTCTATCCCGCCATACATCATCACAATCTCACCCCATCATCTCTTTCTCAAAACGCTATCCACACATAATATACATGTCTCACTGTACTCCCCGCCGAGCCCAAAAGTAAAGAACACGCCACTGAGGACAGAGGTGGTGGTCGGAGCGGCTGAGTGAGGGTATTGAATCACTTGCTCCTCGGCGCTGCAGACTTCAGTAGCACCACTGCAGGGAGGGAACATTTCTGACAGGGTCCCATTGACGGACCTTGTTTAATGTTGTGGGTGGGGCTCAGGGCGCCCTCTGCAGCGAGCGCCCGCTACACTCAGGGTGAGTTTTTGTCCTGATCCGCCATCACGCTGGAACACTGTGGGCTCCACGGCGCAAAGATACAGGGCGGAATCCGGCATAACAGTCTCGGAGATACTCATATGAAACCGCTGGCCGGTTTTGTTTTGAGAACCTGAAATCCTGACCGAAACGCCTTCAGCCCGATCCGCGTTTCCAGAGCTGTATATTGTCAACAATAGTTTCGGAGATTTTCCAGAATGTTGAGCGTACCACTGATAGGTTCTTCCCGTTTCCGAGTAGCTGCAGCTCAGCGACGCAGTTTGACCTTCCTCGATCATTAATTCCCTCCGATCCTGAGTCACCGAGATTGCCCCACTCGTACCTGTAACAAATCCCAGAGAGTGTGAGCGGGGCCGGATCGCACTGAACACGTAAGACAAGCGCCAACCGATCAGGCAGAGACTCACCGGGGAGAGCAGCCGTTAGGATCAGCAACCAACACAGGGGAGACATGGTGTTTGCATTACAATCAATTTATGAAATTTTAACTCGGGAGA
Source organism: Hemitrygon akajei (assembly GCF_048418815.1). NCBI lineage: Eukaryota > Metazoa > Chordata > Chondrichthyes > Myliobatiformes > Dasyatidae > Hemitrygon > Hemitrygon akajei. The sequence goes on from NC_133148.1 coordinate 2,671,714, forward strand.
AGGTAATAACTTCACGTCAGGACCAGCAGGGACTAAATGGAAGACAGGAGGCGTGTCTTTCGCACCTTATTTGTCACTTACTCCAGATAAAGGATTATGAAACCAATCAGAACAAGCCTGTTTTAACAGACTCTCTCAGTTTCTCACTGTTGGTCCTTCTCGCCCGTCTTCGTCTTGTCGTCTGAATCCTTCGCACATCCTCTCTCCTTCCCTTCTTTCTCTCCCTTAATCAATTTCTCAACTGTTTGCCGACTCTTCTCTCTTTTCTCTTTTCCCCTCTCTTTTCATTTCTCATTTGTTCGGAGCCACTTTTACACGTTTTCCTTTGAAGTAAGCGAATATTTTGCATCAGTCTTCACTGTGGAATACACTAGCATGTGCCAGCTGTTGAAGTGCGCAAGGGAAGAGACGTGAATGCAATTACAATTACAAAGGAGAAGCTGCTCAAAATGCCGAAAGATCTGAGGATAATCAGTCATCCAGACCAGACGAACTGCACACTAGGTTTATGTAAGAGGTAGCGGTAGGGATTGTGGAAGCATTAGCAATGATCCTTCATCAATATTTCGACTCTGGCATGGTGGCAGAGGACTGGAAAATTGCAATTGCCTCTCCACTCTTTAAGGAAGGACGAAGGTAGAAAAGAAATTATAGACGAGTTTGTCTTGACCTCAGTGGTTGGAGTCAATTGTTAAGGATAGGTTTATGGAGTACTTGGTGACACAGGACAAAATAGGGCAAAGTCAGCATGGTTTCCTTAAGGGAAAATCTTACCTGCCGAACCCGATGGAATTTTATGATGAGATTACAAGAAAAATAGATTTTAAAAAAACATGTAGTGGATGTTGTCTATTTAGATTTGAAGAACGGCTTTGACAAGGTGCCACACAGAAGGCTGTTTACCAAGGTAAGAACCCATGTTATTACTGGCATGGGTAGATCATTGCCTGATTGGTAGGAGTCGGCGAGTGGGAATAAACGATCTTTTGTCTGATTAGCTGCCAGTGACCAGTGGTGTTCCGCAGGAGTCGGTGTTGGGACCCTAGGAAGATAGTTAGAAATAACTAGGCAGATGAATGATTGGGAAGCTTTTATAGTCCAAGAAAAGTCAAAAAAAAATCTATAAAAAGGGGAAGAATGAACACGCGTGACTGCCATTGTTATTACAAAGGGGAAGTGCCCTTAATGTGGATAAGTCACCTGGACCATATAGACTACGTACCAGATTCCTGAGAGAAGTCTCCGAAGAGATAACGGATACATTGGTTATGATCTTTCTAGAATCACCGGAAGAATGCAAATGTCACCACTGTTTAAGAAGGGAGGAAGGCAAAACAAAAGAAATAATTGGCTAGTTATCCTAACCTCAGTTTTGGGAATCAGTCGTTGTCTTTTATTAAGAATGAGGTTTCGGGGTACTTGGAGACTAATGATAAAATAAGTCAATATCAGCAAGGTTTCTGTGAAAGTAAATCTTGTCAAACAATTCTATTAGAGTTCTTCGAGGAGGTAACAAGCAGGGTGGATAAAGGGGAGACGGCGGATGTTATTTACTTGGATTTTCAGAAGACGTTTGATAAGGTGCCACACATGACTGCTTAACGAGATAAAAGCCTATGACATTACAGGAAAGATACTGACACGCCTTCTTAGGCTGACAGGCAGGACGCAGCGAGTGGGAATAAAAGGGGCCTTTTCTGATTGGCTACGGGTGACTTTTGTTGTTCCTCCGAGTCAGTATTGGGACCACTACTTTTCATATTGTTTGTCAGTGATTTAGATAATGGAATTGATGGCTTTGTGGCAAAGTTTGAGGAAGATACGAAGATAGGTCGAGGAGTAGAAGTGCTGAGGAAGTAATACGATTGCAGCAGGACAGACAAATTGGAAGAACGGGTAAACAGTAGCAGATGGAATACAGTGTTAGGAAATGTATGATAATTCATATTGATAACATGAACAACAGTACAAACCATTATCTAAATGGGGAGAAGTTTCAATCAGCAGGGGTGCAGAGGAACTTAGGAGTCTTCGTGAAAGACTCCCCGAAAGTTAATATACAAGTCGAGTCTGAGGTAAAGAAGGCAAATGCAATGTTGACATTTATTTCAAAGTTAATAGAATATAAAAACAAGAAGATAATTCTAAGCACTTATAAGATCCTGATCAGGCCGCACCTAGTATATTGCCAACAATTTTGGGCTCCATATCTCAGAACGTATGTGCGGTCATTGGATGGAGTGCGGGGGAGGTTTACGGGAATGATTCTGGGAATGAAGGGGTTGACATATGAGGAGCGTTTGACAGCTTTGGGACTGTACTCACAGGACTTTAAAGGAATGCGGAGAGATCTCATTAAAACCAACCGAATGCTAAAAGGAGTAGGTAGTCTGGATATAGAGAGGATGATTCCTATTGTAAGAAGTATCCAGAACTATAGGGGGTAAGAGGGAATTTATTTGGCTGAAAGAAATGAATCTTTGGAATGCTCTGCCATGGACTGTGGTGGAAGCCAAGTCCATGAGTATATTGAAGGCGGAAGTTGTTCATTTCGTGATCGGTCAAGGCATCAAAGGATATGGTGAGAAGGAAGCTGTATGGGGTTGAGTGGGATCTGGAATCAGCCATTATAGAATGGCCGAGCAGATTCGACGGGTTTAATGGCCTAATACCGCACCTATGCCTTATAGCCTTATGGTCTTACAACTGACAGTGATGCTGCCAGATAGAATGCTCTCTGCGATAGATTTGTAGAAATTTGCGAGTATCTTTGGTGGCATACCAAATATCCTCAAACTGCTATTGAAATACAGCCGTCGTCGTGCATTCTTTGCAGCAGTATCGATATTCTGGGCCCAGGATATTGACATCTAGGAACTTGAAATTGCTGATTTTCCACCTCTGATCCCTCTATGAACACTGGTGTGCGCTACTCCTATTACCAATCTTGAAGTCCAAATCAGTTCTATGGACTTACTATCGTTGAGTCCAAGTTTGTAGCTGTGAGACAGCTCAACAATCTGATATAGCTCTCTCTTGGACGCCCTTTCTTCACTATATAAAATTCTACCAACAGTAGTTGTGTCGCAAGCAAACTTTTAGATGGTATTTCATTTGTGCCTAGACACACATTCATGGGTGCAGAGAGAGACGGCAGTCGGCTCCCCTTGTTGGGCTCCCAGAGAGCCCAATGCAGACTGTCGTGGACACAGCGCAGCACACCACGGAAATCCCCTCCCTTTCTTAAAATAGTCAGCACTTCCAGTTTTCTAGCAAACCACGTCCTCTAGCGACCGCTCACTGCATCACACCGCGACATATTTTATCGGAAGCCATCGTCTCCTTGCCATGGATTGTTCCCCACAGCACACAAGTACACGGCGGAGTCTGACACAAGAGCTCCAGAGATTTTCAAATAAGCCATCTTGCTGCCTCTCTACAAAGCAGCGGTAAATCTCACTGGAGATTCTGGAGACCACTCCATCGATCCGGAGGTATATAACGTCAGCAAGTAGTTTGGAGTTTCCCCAAGATGACAAATGTACCAACCAAAATGCACCGACGCCATTGTAATTACAGATCAGTCCTCCGGTCTGTCCTTCCTCGAACGTTAATTCAGGCGACTGCTGAGTCTCTGAATCTTGCCCACTCGCTCCTTCAAGAAAAGGACAACCAATATAATCCAAACAACGGAGGGAAGACACGGTGACTGGCTCCCCGCTCGATCGAAAGGCAGCTTACTTCCAAATGGCTAATTACGTTCACCGATTTTGCAGAATATGATCAGTCCTGCTACCCCTCTCAGAATGTGTAATACTGGGGCCGTTACTCAGTCAATCGATTTAGTGTGAACAAAAGCTCCGGTTCCCAGTCAGAGTTAGTATTGCTGCATTTTGTCTGCCTGTTTCTGTTTGTCTTTATAATCTATTTTCTCTCAATACTGCACCTCGCGTTGTCTCTCCTACTTCCACTCATCTGCAGTCTCACTCACTCACTCTCCCTTTTTCGTCGTCTACCTCTCTCTCCCTCTTTCAAACAGCATCGCTCCCTGTCACTGCCGCATTTATTCAGACTCTACCCTCGGTCGCCATGTTCGTCACCCTAACTCTTCCTTCCTTTTCTACTTGCACGAGATTTAACCACCTCCGTTTCTTATTCTACTAAACTCTCCATCGCTGTCCTGCCCTTTCTCATTTCCTCCTGTTCATGTCGTTCATTTCCTCCCGCTTTTAATCCTTTTTCCCTACCATTCCTGCTGACTATCTCGGTCCTTTCCCTGCAGCTATTCATTATTTCCTTGTTTCTTTCTTCCCATTCCATCGCTCACTACTTTTCACGCTTTCACCCCTCTCTCTTGCTATTTCCTTCATTTTCTTTTGTCCTCTCTTTCCACATTCGTCTTTTCCATTTCTCGTGCTCTCTCTGTAGCCCCACACTCAATTTCAGTTGCTGGCACTCTCTTTCCGCTGTGTTTCCGCTTCCCTCCCTCGCTCTTATCTACCGTATTCCTTTCGCTGTCTCGCTGTCTGTCTCCTGGTCTCTTCTCGCTCTCTCTATCCCGCCATCCATCATCATAATCTCACCCAGCAGTATCCCTCTTTCTCAAAACGCTGTCCACACATGATATGTATGTCCCGCCTTCCTCCCCTCCGACTCCAAAAGTAAGGGACACGCCACTGAGGAAAGAGGGAAATGGGAACGTCTTTGCTCGGCAGTGGTTGGAGCGGGTTAGTGAGGGTGTTGAATCACTTGCTCCTCGGCGCTGCAGACTTCAGCAGCGCCACTCCAGGGAGCGTACATTTTTGACAGGGTTTCATGAACGGACCCTATTAAATGTTGTGGGTGGGGCTCAGGGCGCCCTCTGCAGCGAGCGCCCGCTACACTCAGGGTGAGTTTTTGTCCTGATCCGCCGTCACGCTGGAACACTGTGGGCTCCACGGCGCAAAGATACAGGGCGGAATCCGGCATAACAGTCTCGGAGATACTCATATGAAACCGCTGGCCGGTTTTGTTTAGAGAACCTGAAATCCTGACCGAAACGCCTTCAGCCCGATCCGCGTTTCCGGAGCTGTGTATTGTCAAGAATAGTTTCGGAGATTTTCCAGAATGTTGAGCGTACCACAGATAGGCTCTGCCCGTTTCCGAGTAGCTGCAGCTCAGCGACGCAGTTTGACCTTCCTCGATCATTAATTCCCTCCGATCCTGAGTCACCGAGATTGCCCCACTCGTACCTGTAACAAATCCCAGAGAGTGTGAGCGGGGCTGTTTCGCACTGAACACGTAAAACACGCGCCAACCGATCAGGCAGAGACTCACCAGGGAGAGCAGCCGTTAGGATCAGCAACCAACACAGGGGAGACATGTGTCTGCCATTACAATCAATTTATGAAATTATAACTCGGGAGAAGGTAATACCTTCACGTCAGGAACAGCAGAGACTTAATGGGAGACGGGAGGCGTGTCCTTCGCACCTTATTTGTCACTTACTCTAGATAAAGGATTATGAAACCAATCAGAACAAGCCTGTGTTAACAGACTCTCTCAGTTTCTCACTCTTGGTCCTTCTCGCCCGACTTCGTCTTGTCGTCTGAATCTTTCGCACATCCTCTCTCCTTCGCTTCTTTTTCTCCCTTAATCAATTTCTCAACTGTTTGCCGACTCTTCTCTCTTTTCTCTTTTCCCCTCTCTTTTCCGTTCTCGTTTGCTTGGAGCCATTTTTACCCGTTTTCCTTTGAAGTAAGCGAATATTTTGCATCAGTCTTCACTGTGCAATACACTAGCATGTGCCAGCTGTTGAAGTGCGCAAGGGAAGAGACGTGAATGCAATTACAATTACAAAGGAGAAGCTGCTCAAAATGCCGAAAAATCTGAGGGTAATCAGTCATCCAGACCAGACGAACTGCACACTAGGTTTCTGTAAGAGGTAGCGGTAGGGATTGTGGAAGCATTAGTAATGATCCTTCAAAACTCATTGGACTCTGGGATGGTGGCAGAGGACTGGAGAATTGCAAATGCCCCTCCACTCTTTGAGGAAGGACGAAGGCGGAAAAGAAATTATAGACGAGTTAGTTTGACCTCAGTGGTTGGAGTCAATTGTTAAGCATAAGTTTATGTAGTACTTGGTGACACAGGACAAGATAGGGCAAAGTCAGCATGGTTTCCTTAAGGGAAAATCTTGCCTGATGAACCTGGTGGAATTTTCTGAGGAGATTACAAGAAGGACAGACTTACAAAAATATGTAGTGGATGTTGTATATTCTGATTTACAGAAGGCATTGACAAGATGCCACACAGGAGGCTCTACCAAGGTAACTGCCCATGTTATTACTGGCATAGTTAGATCATGCCTGACTGGTGGGAGTCGGCGAGTGGGAATTAAAAAGTTCATTTTTTCTGACTGGCTGCCAGTGACTAGTGGTGTTCCACAGGGGTCGGTGTTGGGCCTTTTCTTTTTATGCTGAATATCAATGACTTAGAAGATGGAATAAATGGCTTTGTTACCAAGTTTACGGACGATGCGAAGACAGGTGGAGGTGCAGGTAGTGTTGAGGAAGCGGGTAGGCTGCAGAAGCACTTAGGCAGATTAGGAGAATGGAAAAGAGGGCGGCAAATGAAATACAAAGTTGGATAACGCATGGTCATCACTTTGGTAGAAGAAATAGATGTGCAGACTATTTCCGAAACGGGGAGAAAATCCAAAACTCTGAGATGCAAAGATGCAAAGGCGCTTGGGAATTCTTGTGTAGAAGACCCAAAAGATTAACTTGCAGGTAGAGTCGGCGGTAAGAAGGCAACTGCAGTATTAGCATTCAGTTCAAGAGGTCCAGAATACAAAGCAGGGATGTGATACTGAGGATTTATAAGGCACCGGTGAGGTCTCACCTTGAGTATTGTGAACATCTTTGGGCTCCTCATCTAAGAAAACTATGCTGCCATTGAAGAGAGTTCAGAGGAGGTTCACAAGGATTATTCGGGGAATGCAACCGTTATCATCCGAGGAACTTTGACAGTTCTAGCTTTGCACCCACTTGGATTTACAAGAGTAAGCAGGGATCTCATTGAAACGTTTCAAATCTTGAAAGGCCTAGAGTGTAGACATGGAAAGGACGTTTCCCATAGTGGGGGATCCAAGGACAAGATGGTCTCGCCTCAGGACAGGGGGCCGTCAATATGATACAGAGACGCAGAGAAATTCCTTCAGCCAGACGGTGGTGAATTTGTGGAAATGGTTTCTACCTGCAGCTGTGGAGGCCAGGTCGTTGGGTGTATTTAAAGCAGAGCTTGTTAGGTTCTTGTTTGGCCACGGCACTAAACATTACGAGGAGAAGGCCGGAGAGAGGGGCTGAGGAGGGGGGGGGATACATCAGTCATGACTGAATGGCGGAGAAGACTCGATAGCCCAAATGGCCTAATTCTGCTCCTGTCTGATGGTCTTATGGTAGATTTCAAAATGAGCAGGTTTTAACAGAGTCTCTCTCTTTTTCGTTCTTGGCCGTTCTCGCGCATTTCCTTCTTGCCTGTATTCACTCATTCTCATCTGGTTTCTAACTCTTCTTCCCTTTCGCTCAATCCTTCTCTTTCCCTTTCTCTTTATTTGTTCTCCCACCTTTACCCATTTCTCTACTCTCTCCTCTCCTTCCCACTTCCTGAATGTCTCCATCCCTCTCGCTTTCCCCCTCCCTCCTCTCCTTGCTCTGCCTTTGTTTGTCTCTTTATCGCTTTTTCTGTCTCTCTCTGAATTATTTCGCTCTCTCCCTCTTCCTCTCTCTCCTTCTCCTCTCTCTCTCTCTCTCTCTCTCTCTCTCTCTTCCTCTCTCTCCTTCTCCTCTCTCTCTCTCTCTCTCTCTCTCTCTCTCTCTCTCTCTCTCTCTCTCTCTCTCTCTCTCTCTCTCTCTCTCTCTCTCTCTCTCTCTCTCTCTCTCTCTCTCTCTCCCACATAAAAGCACATAGCTTCCATAATAATGTCTACACATTATCCATGACAAGCACATGGATGAATTACTGGACGACGGATGTTAAAGAATAATGAACGTGTCTGGTCTGATCCAATAGCCAGGTCTTTCTCTTGTTGCTAACATCTGTAACTGTGCTTCATCCGTCAAGTGTGTGATCGTCATGCCTCGCATACTCACTGATCAGAATATGGAACACTGCAAAGATGGTAAACGACACAGGAAAGACCTCCGCTGGGGTCTGATCCCTTTTTGTAAACAGATTAGGTGCAAATTCTCGACGAAGAACGTTCACAGAACCTTCATTCTGGGTGAAGTGTCTGTCCGTTTAAGGATTTATGTTCGGTGTTTATAGGGCTGAGCGTTTACCTAGCGAAAAAGATTGTCGATTGAACGGTATGGTTCTAGATTGGAGATTAGATGGATAGGTATTATTGGACATACATGATATTGAATAGATTTTAGTGGATAACTACCGAGAGAACACTTCACCTGGCGAACGGAATCAAGACAAAGCAAGGGTTGTGGCTGTGGTATCCCTCTACCGTGCAGACCTAGAACCCTCTGTACATAGTAGGTGTATTGTCGCCTGGCTCACGAAGTCGGGACGGTACACGATGTTGAGCTGGCGGTGAGGAGGAGTTTGAAGTGACGAACCCCAGCCCCCACAACCGATGCGAGCGCGCACTGTATTCAGGGTGAGTCTGTGTTCGGATCCAAAGTCGACCTGGCCTGGATCGGCGAGGGCTGTGCGGTACAAAGATATACAGCGGAATCGGGTACAAAAGCCCCGGAGATATTTAAATAGAACCACTGGCCATTTTTGTCCAGACAACATCACATAATGACAGATGTATTTTGCTGCATCTCGCCACTGAGGACAGAAAGAAAGAGGAACGTCAGTGCTCGTTAGTGCCTGTGGTTCGGAGGAGCCGTTGCTGAGGGTGTTGAATCACTTGGCACTCGCCCTGCATACGTCAGTAGCCTCAGTCCAAGGGCGGTGCATTTTTGCTTGGGTCCCATTGACGGGCTTTGTTAAATGTTGTGGGTGGGGCTCCGGGCGCCCTCTACAGCGAGCGCCCGCTACACAGGGTGAGTTTTTGTCCTGATCCGCCGTCACCCTGCAACGTTGTGGATCCACGGCGCAAAGATACAGGGCGGAATCCTGCATAACAGTCTCGGAGATACTCATTGAAACCGCTGGCCAGTTTTGTTTAGAGAACCTGAAACCCTGACCGGACTGTCTTCAGACTGAACCGCATCGCCCGTGCTGAATATCGTCAACAAATGTTTCAGTGATTTTCCAGAATGTTGAACGTACCACAGACAGGCTGAGCCAGTCTCCGAGTAGCTGCGGCTCAGGAATACCCTCTGTCCGTCCTTCATCGTTAATTCCTTTGGATCCTGAATTTACCCAACTCGTACCTGTAACAAATCCCGAAGTATGCGAGAGGCGCCGGTAAACACGTAGAACACGCGCTAACTCGCCAAGCAGAGACTCACCATGTAGAGCAGTAATTGGTATCAGCAACCAACACAGGGCAGACATGGTGTCTGCATTTAAGTCAACAATAGGATTTCATGAAACCATGTCTCGAGAGGAAGCAATAGCTTCACGTCAGGACTAGCAAGACACTCCGTGGGAGACAGGTCGCGTATCTCTCGCACCTGATTTGTCACTTACTCAATATGGGGGATTCCAGAACCAATCAGAACGACGATGTGTTTAACAGAGTCTCTCGGTTTCTTACGCTAGTTTCTCACGCGTCTGCTCCTTACAGACCCACAACATCTCTCCTCTTCTTTCTCTCCCTTAATCACTCTATCTCACCTGTTTCCTGAACCCTCTCCGCTTTCTCTTTTCCCTTCTCTCCCTTTCTCTCTTTTTGTTCTCCCTCTCTTTTAACTATTTTCCTTTTTCTATTACTCTCTCTCTCTCTCTCTCACACACACACACACACACACACACACACACACACACACACACACACACACACACACACACACACACACACACACACACACACACGCACAACACGTTCCATATCATTGGTTAATCAATGCTGAACTTGTAGAAGAGGTAGGTGACTAGTTTTACTCTTCTGCGAGGTGCCTGGAGGCATTGTGCCGGTTAAAGTCACATAGACCGATTTGGCGATATGTGCAGACGACCAACCCATGGAAGAGAATGTTAAAGAATGGAGAACGAACGTGGAGTGATCAAATGGCCTGGTCTTTCTCCTCTTGCTCATGATGGTTACGTTGTAAGTCATGCTGGTTACTGTGCTTCACTGTTCCAGTGAACCCGACTTTTTTTCCTTGGGACGGTGGAGGATGAGAGGTGACCTGATATAGCTGTAAAGATGATGAGAGGCATTATCTGTGGATAGTCAGAGGCTTTTCTCCCAGGGCCGAAATGGATAACACGAGAGGGCACAGTTTTAATGTGCTTAGAAGCAGGTACAGAGGAGATGTCAGGGGTAGGTTTTTAGCGCAGAGAGTGGTGAGCGTGTGGAATGGGCTGCTGGCGACGGTGGTGGAGACAGATACAACAGGGTCTTTTAAGAGACTCCTGAATAGATACTTGGATCTTAGAAAAATAAAGGGCTAGGATAACCCTAGGTAATTTCTAAAGTAACTACATGTTCGGCACTGCATTGTGGGCCGAAGGGCCTGTATTGTGTTGTAGGTTTTCTACGTGTCTGATCGCGATGTCTCTCATTCTCACTGAACGGAGAATGGAGCACGGCAACGATGGTAAAGAGAAAGGGAGAGGACTCCGTTCTTGTGTGCTCCCCTTATTCTAAAGGACAAAGGGACACAATCTAGACGAAGGACGTTCATAGAAGGTTCACTCCGGTTGCAGTGGTTGTATATTTGAGCGGGTGATTCAGCATGTTCGGTGTTTATAGGGCTGAAGAGGTCGACTGAGTGGTTTGGATGTGTGCTGCAGATGAGAAGGATAAGCACTGTCAGACAAACTTCCCTTAGCGAAAGGAGTTAGGAGAAAGGGACGTCAATATGACTGAATGATTGTCTTCAGAAGTAAGGCTGAAGATTTGGATCTGATGCAAATATGAGGTAGTCTGCAACCAGATAGAGGAGGATAGTGGGCAGTTGGGAACATTTGGGGCAAATGACTTCGATATAGGTGATCAAGATGGCTGAGTGCGTGGAGCCCGGGGCAGGTGGAGAAAGAAAGAAAGAGTGATAACTTTGGTGGTGTTGGAAAGAAGGGATGATTTGAATAGAATTGGGTAGATCAGAAGAACAGAGAACGATAAGACCGAAACATTTGAAACTGAAGAATTAAAAGTAAATACCGTCGCTTTGCAGATACCCCAGGGAGAAAATGAGGTGCAGTCCCTCCTGTTTGTATTTGGCCTCAGCTGGTTTTTGGAGGAAGCTGACAAAGTCAGCCTGTCCCAATCTACCAAAACACTATCCTCATATTTGCCATACTCTGCCTTTCTGCACGTCCGAAACTGCAAATAAGGGACATAAGTGAGGGGCGTCTTGGTTATGGGGGTGGAGTGGACGGGTGTTGAATCTCTTGTCCTTTGACGTAGTAGCATTGAGTACTCTCTACCCAGCGAGGTGTGTGGTCGCCTCGGCTTCCTGCTCCGGCGCGCTTTGGATATGGAAGAGGGACTGAGGGCACCTCTGCTCCCCCGACCCACTGCAATCAGGTAAAATTGTTGTCCAGATCCTCCGTCGCCCTTGGACAAATGACACAGGGCGAAATTCCGTACAAGAGCCCGGAACTACTTAATGTAACCATTTGGCTTTCTTATCCGGAGGACTCGACATCCAGCTGGGTCTGTCTTCAGGCCAAATCACATCTCCAGTGATGAATATTGTCAACATTGTTCCTGCATTTTCCACAACGCTGAACGTACCACGTATTGGCCTCGCCAGTTGTGAGCCACTGCAACTAAGTGATACCGTCTGCCTTTCTTCATTCGTCGACTTCCTCCGATCCTGGGTCAACAAAACCACCTCACTCATACCTGTAATCAACCCCGGGATTTAAGTCATAGATACGATACTCTGAAACGAGAGAATTGAATACCTGCACGTCAGGCCCATCAGACACTCCGTGAGACAAGTATGTAATCAGAACGAACATGTGCCCTTCTCTCCTCTCTCTCTCTCTCTCTCTCTCTCTCTCTCCTCTCTCTCTCTCTCTCTCTCTCTCTCTCTCTCTCTCTCTCTCTCTCTCTCTCTCTCTCTCTCTCTCTCTCTCTCATGCCTGTGCACATGACAAAAATATTTTAGACTGCAAGTTTTCGCACATCTTGACTGTTGCGTACCCAAGGTGAATATGAAGAGACGTTCCTGGTTTTCTTGGCTCATCACACACCTCTACCTGACTCTACCTGCCCATCATCCCTCCTCCATTTCGGCTACATGCCATCCCCATCACTTGTATTTACGGTACTGGCTAACAGCCCTCTACACTCTCAGTCCTGTTGCAAGGTTTCAATCTTGCACAACAACAACTCTTTTACCCACTCGAACGCTGCTTCACCAGCAGAGATCTTCCAGCAGTGTATTTTTATTGTATTTTTTCTTTAGCTCATATATGCTTATGCAACAATGGGCCATTTATTTCAGGATGAATGAATGTAGTGGTAGGAGATGAGAGTGCAAAGCAGAGTTTGAAGTCACTGGGCTTGTAGTTTCGGCAACACCGAATCTAGAGCGATCAATTAGGAAAGACTGTGATCCTTGCAGAATGACGCACAAGCACACCTGGTCACAGGAGCACAAGAGGGCGACTTATTTTTTCTCAAAGTGGGAAATACAACCAAACGATTTTCTGGAAAAGTGTAGTCCGTATGAAAGAGAGCTGAAAACGAGGTCTAGAAGTAATTTATAAAAGCGAACTGGCCGAATTTAAATTAATATCTGTTGTTACTGGGTGGTGATTTCAACTGTTGGTTAAATCCTTTGATTGACAAGAGATCAACCAATCAGCGGTTTCCGAGTTGTTCTGCATCACTTATTAACTATTTTTTAATTAATTTGGCCTGGTTGAAATTTGGAGACATTTTCATCCTAATGATAGAGATTATTCTTTTTTTCACATGTTCACAAAAAATATTCGAGAATCGATTACTTTATAGCTGATCCACGATTTTTGTCCAAAGTCCAGAAATGTGAATATGATGCTAAAGCTCTCTCGGATATGCGCCTTTAAGCTTAGCTTTTGAATTGAATGATATCGTTATTGCAAATTTGCCTTGGTATTTTCCAGAAAATTTATTACAAAGTCCAGACTTCGTCAAATTTATAGAGACTCAGATAAAAGATTTTTTCTTTTTAATAATACGAGAGATGTGTCAAAATTGATTATATGGGATATATTTATAGCATATTTGCGCGGTTAGATAATCTCCTATTCAGCTAAATTTAAGAAACAGACAAAAACAGAGTTACATAAGATTTCCAAACAAATTAAAGACTTGGATAATATTTATGAAATCTCTCCTAACATTGATTTATTCAAATAAAGAGATGAACTCCAATCACAATATAATTTATTGTTAACTTATCCTATTGAAAGAAATTTGCTTAAATTGAAAAGTCTATTTTATGTGTTTGGAGATAAAAATAATAAGCTATTCGCATCTCAATTAAAAACAGCTAGTGCTAAAAGAGAAATTTTAAAAATTCGTAAGGGCGATGGTAGTTTAGCATGTAATTATGAAGATATTAATAAAAATTTTCCAGACATTTATATTGAACTCTATAAATCTCAGTTTACAGTTCATTGTTCTGAAATGAATGCCTTTTTACAAAAGATCGATTTTCCTCGAATTTCTGTTGAGGATCAATAAACTCTTGATGCTCCTGTTACTGAAACCGAAATTCAGAAAGCTATTTTTTCAATGCAATCTGGTAAAGCTCCTGGACTGGATGGTTATTCTGCAGGATTTTATTTAAAAATTTGAAAAATTGCTCTCTTCATATATGTTGGAAATGCTTAAAGATTCTTTTTTTGATTGCAGAGTTACCTCCCACATTTTATGAAGCTTCTATTTCTTTAATTCTTAAGAAAGATAAAGACTCTACTAACTGTGCTTCATATAGACCTAGTTCATTATTAAATGTGGATGCTAAAATTCTTTCAAAAATAATGGCTAATCGGCTGGAGAATATACTAGCTAAAATTATCTCTCAAGACCAAACAGGTTTTGTAAAGGGCTGTTATTCCTTGTCTAATGTTCGGAGGCTGTTAAATGTTATATATTCATCCTTTTCTAAGACTCCACAATGTGTTGTCTCTCTTGATGCTGAAAACGCATTTGACAGAATTGAATGGAAATACTTATTTAATGTTTTAGAGAAATTCGGCCTTGGTATTAATTTTAATAAGAGGATTAGAATGAAATAAAAGCCCTATTGCTACAGTTATTACTAATAATTGCAGATCTCCTTTTCTCAGCTTTCACGGGGTACGAGACAAAGATGTCCGTTAAGTCCTTTGTTATTTAATTTGGTGCTGGAACCCTACACTATTGCACTTTGTGAAGCTAAAGATATTCATGGAATTCTCAAAAATGGGACTGTTCATAAGATCTCCTTTTACGCTGACGATCTCTTAGTTAATATTTCGAATCCTGAAGAATCCATTCCTAGTTTATAGAAACTATCAAACGATTTTGGAAAGTTTTCGGGATATAATTATTCCCTCTAAATGATTCTGCTTCTATATATGATGACATTCCTTTGAGAGTTACGGAATCATTTAAATATTTAGGTATTATTATCACTAAAAATCATAAAGACCTTTATAAAGCTAATTTGGTTCCTTTAGTGGATTTTATGAAGCAATGTTTTGTAGATGGAATCCACTTACACTTTCGTTAGCCGGCCAAATTCATGCAGTTAAAATGATGATTTTACCAAAATTTTTATATGTATTTCAAAATATCCCTATTTTTAACTAAGTTTTTCGATCAGGTTGACTCTATTATTTTATCTTTTGTTTGGAATAATGAAAAACCAAGAACTGGTAAATATCATTCACAAATTTTTTTTTAAAAATATGGAGGTATTGCTTTGCCTAATTTAAGAATGTATTATTGCGCTATTAATGTACGTTATATGTGTTTTTGGTTATATTGGGCTGATAGAAATGAACAGGCAACTTGGGCTGATTTGGAATTGAATGCTGTGAAACAGTTTCACTTAACCTCATTATTAGGAGCTTCTCTACCTGTACAACTGGCCAATATTACTAATTTAAATTTATATCCTGTGATTAACCAGTCATTACGAATTTGGTTCCAGTTTTGTAATTTTTTAATCTCAAAAAATTTAAACATTTCGTTTAATTTATCGAAATTATTTATTTAAATCTTCATTAAGTGATCCTACCTTTCTTCTTTGGAGGAATAAAGGAGTTTATTCCTTCACGGATCTGTTGCAAGATGCCCGATTGATGTCTTTTGAGAAATTAGTAACTAAATACTCTCTCTCGTATTCACATTTACTGCAATATCTTCAGGTCAGACACTTCTTACAAAAATATTTAAGTAATTTTCCATATATACAGGATTCTGACCTGTTAGATATTACTTTAAAAATGAATCCTTTCGTGAAGGGTTTTATTGGGAAAATTTATTATTTATTGTTACAACAGCACAATTACCCTTCACTTAAGATTAAGCAAGATTGGGAAAGAGAGCTTAACATGACCTTGATAACAGAAGATTGGTTGCGGTTTTTGAAGTTGGTTAACTCTTCTTCGAATTGCGCCACTCACTCTCTAATTCAATTTAAGATTGGACATCGTTACTATCTGACAAAGGAGAGACTATCTAAAATGTTTCCTAATGTTGATAGTCAGTGTGACAGATGTAAAACCGAGACAGCCACATTGACACATATGTTTTGGTCGTGTTCTGTATTGAAACATTTTTGGAAGTCTATTTTCTCTACAATTTCTAAAGTTTTAAAAATTAATTTACAACCTAATAAATTGACAGTTTTATTTGGTATAATAATCCCTCAATATATTCATGGTATTTCTCCATCAGACCAACATGTAATTGCATTCGTTACATTATTGGCCAGAAGGGCTATTTTGTTGAAATGGAAAGATGCTTCTGCTCCTACTTTGATACAATGGCTTTCTCAGGTGATGTTGTGTCTTAGTTTGGAGAAAATCAGAAGTCGAACATTCGATCCTCGATTTGACTTTGAGAAAAGATGGGTTTCATTCTCCCGCTACTATCATCTCATTTGAGTTAATTAATATGGTTTCCTTCCAATTTTTCTTTAAATGGATTTGAGTTGGCGGATTGATGTTTTTTTTTATGGAAGTTTGTATGATGTATAGCGCAGGGGTTGTGCTCCCAATGGGTTTCTTTTTCATTTGTTTTTTTTTCAGTTAGCAGGGTTTTTTTTAGTTAGTTAGTAGGGGTTCTTCTTTTCTTTCTTTTTCTTTCAAAAAATATATTGTTAACACTTTATTTTTTCTTATTATTATTGATATATTGCTTAGCTTTGTTAATCAGTTATTGCTAATTTAATTCTTCATTGTACATAATGACACATTGACTTCTCTAACTTCCGTTAATGCCCCTCCTCCTTACCCCATCCCTGACATATTTAATTGTTTGTCTGTTCTCCATCTCCCTCTGGTGCTCCCCCCCCCCTGTCTTTCTCCGGAGGCCTCCCGTCCCATGATCCTTTCCCTTCTCCAGCTCTGTATCACTTTCGCCAATCACCTTTCCAGCTCTTAGCTTCATCCCACCCCCTCCGGTCTTCTCCTATCATCTCGCATTTCCCCCTCCCCCCGCTACTTTCAAATCTCTTACTATCTCTCCTTTCAGTTAGTGCTGACGAAGGGTCTCGGCCCGAAACGTCGACAGAGCTTCTCCCTATAGATGCTGCCTGGCCTGCTGCGTTCCACCAGCATTTTGTGTGTGTTGTTGTTTGAATTTCCAGCATCTGCAGATTTCCTCGTATTGACTTAATGTATCTTTTTTGTTGATCTGCAATAATAATTAATTTAAAAGATTTTTAAAATGAAAAGCGAACTGAGGAATGGAAAGGAAGTGTGAACAAATACCAGATCGCTCGGGCTAAGTGGGTAGGTCTTGCACAGAGTTTGTATATTATGGGCCCAATGGTTCGATTCTGTGACCTTGGGATTAGGAGCCTGAGCGGTCCTGCATTGGACAGGGTGGGGTTTTGTTCATAACCATTCCTGTTAACTGGAATAAATTGTCCAACAGCTTCTCGGAGCTATGTTATAAATATTAGAACAGCACGGGAAAAAATCGTACAAATAAATTATCTTGCATACCTTCTTATGTTCCCCTGTCGGATTGCTTCCTAAATTCAATGATCACATGTGTTTTCACCAACGTGGCAGTTCCACGTTGTGTGTTAAAAAAAAATCACTAAACTCCCGTCGTTTTAAAAGATAATCTCTTTTCTCTCCTCTTAAATTTACGCCCTTCCGTTCTCAAACTTCTAAACTTACATATGTGGTATGGCTCACGTATGAAATAACAAGAGGAGTTGAAAGTTGAAATATTAGGAAAGTTGCAATATTGTTTGTTAACGGAATGCGAGTGCACAGGGGCACGACAGCCCAGCACATTCAACGGTATCCGAGCAGGAAATCCAGGACAGTATTTTTTTATTGGAAAGTAAGGGTTTAAGTCTTTTCACCTCTGTCGGACCAGGATGGCCGAGTGGTTAAGGCGTTGGACTTACGATCCAATGAACGAATGTTCACGAGGGTTCGAGCCCCACTCCTGGTAATTCATTAACGGTTGCACCCCGAATTTTTCGGGGCACAAAATTATTTCGACGTTTATTATATTTAAAATATACATATATTTTCCAACACAGGTGGAGGCCATTCGGGGCCGGAGCCACCCCACTTCCGACGCATTCCACCACCGCCCAGTAACATCTGTGGAAATGAATAAACAGTCGACGTTCCGGTCCGACACCCTTTATAAGGACTGGAAAGGAAAGGGACGACACTTTGATATAAAGATAAAGTAGGGGGAGGAGGAC
This sequence comes from Hemitrygon akajei, assembly GCF_048418815.1. Lineage (NCBI taxonomy): Eukaryota > Metazoa > Chordata > Chondrichthyes > Myliobatiformes > Dasyatidae > Hemitrygon > Hemitrygon akajei. Next base: position 2,689,713 of record NC_133148.1, read on the forward strand.
ACGTCAAAAGCTGACACGTGAATCCAGCTGGGTGAGAAAGGTAAAGAGCGGGAGAAGAATAAATCTGATGAGAGAGGAGAGTGGACCATGTGAGAACGGGAAGCAGGATGGTCACCGGGAGAATGTGATAGACAAGAGAGGAAAACAGAGAAGAGGTCAGAGTGGAGGACAGAAGAAGAGGGAAGGAGGGAGAAGAAAAATGACTGAAGAAAAGTACAGGTCGGTTTGAAGCAACTGTTATATTTGACAAAACAAGATACAGCCGGCATCATATTGAAGCCCTTTCAGCCGACGCTAACCGATATTTTATGTGCTAAACGTCAAAGGACAATTAGATATTTACAATACATCCATAATGCTTTCTTTGGAAGTACACAATCTTTACACCTCCCGATTTTCACTCACACACAGGCATCTAAATGAACTTTAATCAGCATTCTAAGGCCCGTGAGGCAAGACTTTTGGGAACCTATTGTTCAGAGCTGTAGTTTACATTAACTCTACAATGTACGTTCGAATCTGAAGGCCGGTGGCTGAAGTCCGTTACGTTAATTGCTACATGTGCTAGACTCAGAAATCTGCCCTACAAAGGCAACGAGCTGGAAAGACGAAATCCAACAGGAGAGGAGAGTGGACCATTTGAGCAAGGGAAGAAGGAGGGGCACCAGGGGAAGGTGATAAGCAAGTGAGGAGAACTTAGAGCCTGAGTGAGGAATAGAAGAAGACGGAAGGAGGAAGAGGGAAAAGAATACCATAAGGAGATACCGATCAAGTTGCAGCCTACCTGGACGGATGATGAGGTGTTACTCCTAAGAGTGGCCACACGGTGGCACTAGAGGAGCGCACAGAGTCCAGACAAACATGTCGGAAAGGGAATGTGGATTGGAATTAAAATTGTTACCAAGAAATTCCGCTTTTGGCAGATGGAGTGAAGGTGATCGACAAAGCTGTCCTTCAATTTCTTGTGGGTCTCATCAACACAGGGTGTCAGGAGCACCGGATATAATAGATGTTACTGAAGCTCTTGGCACTCTGATGCCCTAAAAAGGAAAGATTCTTTCTGGGAAAAGATGCAGAGGAGACGAAGGAACTGATAAAAAAGGAAGAGCATTTTACAGGAGACAGGATAGAGAGAAGTATAGTCAAGTTACTGTGGGATTTAAAAGATGATGGTGGCCTAGTTGACTCCAGAGATGGAGACAGAGAGATCGAGAAATGGGTGAATGTGTCAGAAATTGTCCAAGCGAATGTGGATGTCCAAGTGGATGTTGGAGGCAAAGTTGATGAAATTGACAAGCTCAGTATGGGTGCATGAAGAAGCTCCAATGCCGTCGTCAGTGCAGTGCAGAAAGAGCTGTGCAGCATTACCTTGGACCGTTCCACGTACCCTGTGAAATGGCAGGCATTGCTGGAGCCCTTGCATTAAAAGATGTTGGTAAACATTTTGTCTCCAGAGATAGAGACCGCGAGTTAGAGAAATGAGATGGAGAGGTGTTGGAAATGGACCGAGTGAATTTAAGGATAGGGAGGAAGTTGGAGGCAAAATAATGACCTTTTCGAGCTCAGCATGTGTGAATGAAGCAGCACCAAAGCGGTCATCAACGTAGCGCGGAAAGGGCGGGGGAGCATTACCTTGGGAGGCCTGAATCATGGACTGTTCCACATAGCCAACGAAAAGGCAGGCAAAGTTGAGACCCACGCACCCGCTGTTCCATCTTTGGGACGCGGCGGTGTGGCCGCACAGTAACTCAAATGCTCCCTTTCGCATAGCCTTTGTTGCCGCGCAACTGGAAGATGAGGGGATTATAGAACCTCTCTCTATCTATCTACCTATATACCTCATTATCTTTTTCTTTCAGCCTTTGCCTCTCTGTTCTCTCTCCTGGTGTCTCTCATTTCTTTTTCTATCGTTTTTCTAATTCATACTTTCTCATCCTTCCTTTCACTTTACCAATCTATCAATGTTTTCTATTTATCTCTTTCGTCTCTCTCTCTCTTTCTCTCTCTCAACCACAATCTCTCTGTCAGTCTTTCTTCCCCAGTCTTTCTGCACTCCCTCTCTCTCCATCTCTATCTATCTATCTCATCCTGTCAAGGACTGCCTATTCCATTCCCTGTCAGATTGCCACCTAAATTCTGTGATTGCATCTGATTCCAACATTCCGCGGCGGTTCCTGATATTAACCACACTGTGTGTAAAAACAAACTTACCCATAACTCCCGATTGTAAAAAAAAAACCTCTCATTCCTCTCCCCTTCTGTTTTAATCGTACAACTTTACATGTGTGGCATAGCCCACGTAAGAGACTACATGACATGCTGAAAGATGGAATATTAGGAAAGCAGACACATTATTCTTTTTAACAGAATGCGAGTACACAGGGGTACATTTGGCAACATCCGAGCAGGAATTCCGGTGAAGTTTTTCAATTTGAAAGTAAGGGTTCACGTTCTTGTGTTTGTGTCAGACCAGGATGGCCGAGTGGTTAAGGCGTTGGACTTAAGATCCAATGAACATATGTTCACGTGGGTTCGAACCCCACTCCTGGTAATTGATTATCAGTCCGCACCAAACTTTTCATCGCAAAAGGCATTTCGACGCATATATTTTCTGCACCACACAGGTGGCGGCCGTTTGGGACATCCCACTTCCGACGCGTTCCATCCCACCACCTTGCCCCCGTTATCTCATTGGAATGAAAAAAAAAGCCTGCAAACTCTTCAATCCGGTTCCAAACCCCACTGCTTCCCGTTACCCAAACACGAGAGATTCCGCAGATGCTAGAAATCCAGAGTAAAACACACAAAATGCTGGACAGGAGCTCTGCAGACAGCAACTACGGAAATGAATAAACAGTCAAAGCTTCGGGTCGAGACTCTTTAATAAGGACTGGGAAGGAAGAGGGAAGACGCCAGAATAGATAGATGGGGTCAGGGGGAAGCGGGATAAGCGAGAAGATGACAGGTGAATCTAGGTGGATGAGAAAGGTAAAGCCCTGGAGGAGAGGGATTCTAATAGGAGAAGAGTGGACCATGTGAGGGAGGGAAAATGGAGGGACACCGTTGCAGTGGGGGGTGGTAGGTAGGAGAGAAGAAGACCCAAAGTGGGGAACAGAAGAAACCAGAAGGGGCAGGAGTGGAAAAAAATTATCGCAAGGAAAAATCAATGTCTATGTATTAAGTTGGAGCCTATCTAGATGGATTATGAGGTGCTGCTCCACCTTGGCAGAAGAGGAGACCATAGAGCCAAGTACAACATGTCAGAAAGGGAATAAGAGTAAGAATTAAAATGGTTGGCACTGGGAAATTCTGTTTCTGGCTTTGGCAGATGAAGCGGAGGAGTTTGACAAAGCAGTCCCTCAATGTCCATTGGGTCTCACCAACTCAGGGTATCGGGAGCACTGAGTAAATAGATATATCCAATGGTCTCGATACTCTGATGCCCCAGAAAGGAGAGCCTCGCCTGGGAACAGATGCAGCGGAGTTGAGGAATAGCGGTTTTACATGAGACAGGCTAGGGGGAAGTATCCAACATCATCCGTGGGATATAAAAGATGTTGGCAGACAGCGTGACTCCGGGGATGGAGACAGAGAGATCGAGGAATGGGAGAGAGCTGTCGGAAATGGACCAAGTGAAAGCAAGGGCATGCTGGGGGCAAAGTTGATGAAATTGACAAACTCAACATGGGCTCATGAAGCGGCACCAATGCAGTCATTAACGTAGCGCAGATAGAGCTGGGGAGCATTGCCTTGGAAGGCACCGAAACATGGACTCGTCCACGTAGCCAATGAAAAGACAGGCAGGCGGACACTGTTTCCTCTTTGGGGAGCAGGTGAGCGGCTTTCCAAAGTGGATGGCCTGGCATTTACCAACATTGTACTCCATCTGCCAGACCCTTGCCCACTCACTTAACCTATCTACATCTCTCTTCACTCCAGTTGTCCTACCAACCCTGCACCCATCCCTCTCCCGGACTGTGCACACCTTTCGTTCATCCTCCTCTCTGATCTTTCTCTCTCTTTACATTTTGCCTCTTTCGCCTTCATCTCCTCGCTCTCCCTCTCTCTCTCTCTCTTTGTGCCACTCTCTACCTCTCTGTCACACTATGCCTACTCTCTCTTGGCCCTCTCCTCTTTCTGAGCTTCCTTTCTGCATCTTTCTTTGCAGTTGTACCCCCCCCCCATCCCACCCCCCACCCTATCTTCCTCGCTCACTTCGCATATCCACGAACAGCCGCAAGAACAGAGCGGGTCCCGGGACAGCGCCTGATAAATGGAACAGAGGAAAGTCGGCCCTCGGATCAGCGGCTGTCGGTACCAGCACACAGTGGCGTCAGCAGGGACGGAGAGGCGGCAACTCAGCTCAACTCTCTACCCATCCCGAGGCGCCATCGGTTCGTCAACCGAGGCCCCGGCCTCAGTCCGATCACCCTTGCGGACCAGACGAGAGCATTGAGCAGCCTCGAGGCACTGAGGAGAAAATGAGAAGGTTTCAATCAGGTCAACGAATTCATCGACAGCAGCTAGTACCCTGGCTACCGATAGGGCTAGGTGCCGCTTCCTGGTCATTAGTGGATGGGGCCTGAAAGGCGGGGATCAAATTCGCAGACCGGACCCTACCGCCCATATTCTGACAGAGAGAGGGATGAGCATGGCACAGGCCGGAGAAGGGAGAAAGAGGGTGAGGCGAGAGATAAAGAGTGAGGAGGAAAGAGGGAGAGAGGAGATAGGAGAAAAGTAGATGAGAGAAGAAAGAGGGAAGAGAGGGAGAGAGAGGTGAAAGAAGGGAAGAGGCAATAGTGGAAGAAAGAAGGTGAGAGTGGGAGACATTCCTCACAATTTTGGATTTTTGGAATAACAAGGGTCAGATTCATAAACGGCACCTCGACACCAACGTGCACTCAAAGCGTCGCTGCTCAGCGACTGGCTGCCCCTTCGGCCAATGAAATTCTATAACTGAAGTGTATAAGATATTGAGGGGGAAGGGTGTAGATGAAATGAACTGCAGGATACATCCACCCCCCCACCCCCACCCACCATATCAACGGCAGATCCAAAAAAATCCTGAGTATGTAGATGTGGCGTGAGGTTCAAGAGGTTTAGAGGATATTTGAATGTGGCACACCCTCCTTCACTCAAAGAGGGCCAAGTATCTGGAACGGAATGTGCCAGTTTTCCTTTTGAAAGGGAGCCGAGAGTTATGAAGAAGCCTCTAATCCAGCCCTTGAAGTGACCACAATCTCTTCCCACATTTACCACACCTACCGCCCCCCACTCCCCGCCGGACCGGCACAACGGTGTACGAAACAAGCCCTGGACGACTGGATTAATTCCGAATGGAAATAGGCTGTGAATAATCTGCTTACATACTGAGCGACCAAATCTTTATCCCCAACCATGCTGTGGGGAGCTCCGCCCTCGAATCTTCCCCCCACCCCCCACACACCACGGGGAACAACGTCCCATCAGAGATGGAGGAAGATTTCCAAAAGATTTGCCTCTCTCTTTCTGCCTCACGGCCTGAGACTGAGCGACTGTCTTGTGTCCATCTTAACGCCCCCCACACAGCCCCGTCTTTCCCTGCCGGGCTGCCTGCTTCTGGTATGTCTCCTACCACTTCCCTATGGGTAACTGCACCTATTCCCAATCGTCCTCTTCTCTCTATCCCGCCTTCTGCCCATCCATATTGAGGTCGATCTGTATAACTACAGATCCCACCTAAGAGGTTTAACCGGTCCTTTTCATCTTCAAGAAATGGTGCCCCAAGACGCAGACATATATCACCGAGACCTCCACCACCTGACACATAACCTCTTCTCGTTACTACGAAGTTACTACAGATGTTGAAGCTCCAAACAATCCACACAAAATGCTGGAGGAACTCAGCAAGCCAGGCAGCATCAGAGCCGAGAGACTCTTTTCCGTAGAAGCTGCCTGGCCTGGAGAGTTCCTCCAGCATTTTGTGTGTGATTTTCGTTACTACCATCGGGAGGCGCTACAGGACCAGAAGACACGGACTGAACGATCCAGGAACAGCTTTTTCCACTCAGCCGTCTGAATTTTGACCGATGCATGAACCCAGAAGCGCTAGCTCATAATTCCTTGTTTTATATCTATTATCTTGTGATTTGTAGTAATTTTAAGGCTCAACAAATTTAGTGCTGCCGCAAAATAACAAATTTCACATCATATGTCAGTGATAATGTCTGATTCTGAATCTTGTCCTGATGGAAGGTCTCGGCCCCAAACTGTTAATTCCCCTCAGTAGATTCTTTCCGACCTGTTGACTTCTTCAAAAATTTTGTGTATACTGTTCTGGTTTTCCAAAGATCTGCAGAATTTCCAGTGATTTATTTATCTCTCCCTCTCTCTATCTACCAGTCTATCTCTATCTCTCGACTCTCCCACACACCCCCTCCACCCCTGCAGAGGACACAATCCCTCCTTCAAAAAGATACGACACTAAAGTCTGTCTGTCTCCCAATCCCACTGACTTTCTCTCTCTCTCTCTCTCTGTCCTTTTTCTTCTCATTCTCTTTATTTTCTCACTCTGTCTCTTTATCTCTCTTGGCCTCTCTCATTCACAGTGTCTTTGCCTCTATCTCTCGAATACCAAACCAAATCTACATGTCCAACGGACTGTCAACTCCTTGTCCAACCTTTTGTCTATCTCTGATCATACAACACTGAAACAAGTCAAACTGCCCACCATATGTTGATCAAGCATCAAGTTCCTATCTTCATGAATTGTTCCAGAGAAGCAATACACAGAGCATGCTGGAGGGACTCAACAGGCCAGGCAACATTGATGGAAAAGAGAACTGTCAACGTTTCAGGCCAAAACCCTTTGGCAAGTTTGCTGAGTTCCAGCATCTGCACATTTTTCTCTTGTTTGCAATTGTAGTTAGGAGTCATTTGCAGCAGCCTAGCCCATAGCTCCTCTGCCTTGATAATTCAGGAATTTAGGTAATACAACATAAGAGTTTACCATGAATCAGGGATTTCACCCAGACTCTGGATGTCTGAACAATGGTTATGAACAAGCTCAGAACATTTGCTTTTAAAGGCCACATCCCACCCACTCATTGCATCCATCTATACATGAGCAGGATGTAGGAAGTGTAATTAGTTTGCAGATGATCCCAAATTTTAGGAGTTTTCTCTTTGGAGCAAAGGAAGAATGTGTAGAAGATCAGAAGAGGAATCAATTCTGTGGATAGTCAGAGACTTTATTTCTCCCACAGCAGCAATGGTTAATATCAGAGAATATCCTTTCAAGGAGAGTGGAGGAAAGTTTACTGCAGATGTGGGATTTTACATAGAGAGTGGTAAATGGGAATGGTAGTAGAGGCAGATACATTAGGGGCACTTAAGAGACTGTTGGATGAGCATATGAATGAAAGAAAGATAGAAAGTATCATGGGCAGTTTGGGAGTGAAAGGTCAGATTGATCATGGAGTAGAATAAAAGATCAGTGCAACCCATCATGGGGTGAAGAGTCTGTATTGTGCTGCACTGTCCTATGTTCTAAAATTGGTGGTGTAATAGACGGTGAAGGCTGTCTAAGGTTACAATGGGATATTGGTCAATTGGACAAGTGAGCTGAGGAATAGCAGGTGGAATTTATCTCAGACATAAAATGTGAAATGACGAAGTTTCAGAACTGGGGAGGGGTAACATACACAATGAATGCTGAGGAGTATTGTAGAAGATACAGGTGATCTGGTATAGGTACATTGTATCCTAAAACTGACACAGATAGACAGGGTGATGAAGGAGGCATTAGGCACACTTACCTTCATTACATGGGGTACCAAGTACAGGAGTTGGGATGACATGCTGCAGCTGTACAAGAATTTGGTGAGACCAAACCTGGAGTGTTGTGTGCAATTCTGCTCACCCAGCTATCAAAAGGATGTGACTGAGTTGGCCAGGGTATAGAAAAGGTTCACGGGGATGTTACCAGGAAGGGAATGCGTGGATTATGAGGCAAAATTGAATGGGCCGGGCAATGGAAAAAGATGGAGGAAGTCAAAGGGTAAGGCAGCATCTACTGAGGGAAATGGCTACATGAATGATATTGTGAAACTGGAAAAGGGTCAGAAAAGATTCAAGGTGGAGAGAGAACAGGGGAAAGAGGGACCATTGCACTGGAGAGAGCGCACAGGAGATTCCCCAGTATGTTGCCGGCACTGGAGGGTTTGAGTTATAAAGAGAAACTCGATAGACTGGGATAATTTTCACGTGAATGAAGGAGGTTCAGATATGACAAGATAGTTTTATAACATTGTGTGTGCTATAGATTGAGCTGAGCATTTACTACCCATGGTGTTGCTGTCTAAAACGAGAGGACATAGGTTTAAGGTGAGAAGGAAGAGGATTAAAGGGAATCACAAGGGATAGGCTTCTGCAGTAACACAGATCATTACTAATGCTGCAGAATGTTTTTATCAGATCTGTCATTGTGAAGTAGAAGATCCAAAGTACCAACTGGAGTGAGGCAAAGACATGAAAGTTACATCAAAGCAGAGAGTGTGGGATCGGCACCACTTGACTGGATTTCAAGAGGATTTCTGCCTTGGGTGTAATCACAAATGGTTCATTTTACTCTCACCATCAGTAAAATTGCTGCCAAGGTAAGCCACCTAATTTTAAAAAATCAGGATGTCTCTTGGAAATAGACCTTTGAGGGCTGCTCATTCCAAAGGAAAGCTGCTGCAGTAATGCTCCATATCTCATTCCGACTACTCGGCAAGGGGATGGAAAAGTTTGTCTGTCTGTGTTGCTGCTTCACAAAACATTGCTTCCAACTTTTGAACCAAGCATAAGTTAACTGGCTATTGTAAGTTGCCCGATTGTGAGTGTAGCAGAAGGAATAAGCAAAATGAAAGCAGAAGAAGGTCTGAGCGCTTAGCACTACTGCCCCAGAGCTCGAGTGAACCTGGTTCAATCCTGAGTTCAGTAGATGGAAACTGGGATGATCTGACAGAGGGGCTGGTGGAAGTAGGAACAGTAACAACCTTCAAGAGGATTAAACACATGTGGGATTAATCTAATTACTGGGTGTCATTGAAGCTGTACTCAACCAGGGAAGTGGTCATTGTCCCATCACATAGATAGACAAGATGGTCAGCCCTGAGGCAATGGGCCAAAGGGGCTTCTTCTCTGCTGTGCAACTCTTTGTGGTTCCCATGGTGTTCTGTTGACCTCCCTGTACTCTTCCAGGTGCAGAATCCTCAGCTTGCAAGGAACCCAGAGCCCAAGACCTCATGGAAGAGCACTTCAAAGATTAAACAATCCCTGAGTGAACACAAGGAAATCTGCAGATGCTGGAAATTCAAGCAACACACAAAATGCTGCTGGAATGCAGCAGGCCAGGCAGCATCTATTGGAAGTAGTACAGTTGACGTTTCGGGCCGTGACCCTTCGTCAGGACTAACTGAAAGAATCTGAGTGAAGATATTTTTCCTCTTCTGTTCCACCCTAAGCAATGCTGGAGGAACTCAACAGGTCAGGCAGCACCTATGGAGGGAAATAAACACTCGATGTTTCAGGCTGAGACCCTTCATCAGGACTGGAAAGGAAAGGAACAAAGGGCAGAATACGAAGGTGGGTAAGGTGGAATAGAAGCTGGCAGGTGACAGGTTAGATCAGGTAAGGAGGAAGGTGGGTGATGGGGGAAGGGGGCTGAGAAGCTGGGGGTGATTGGTGGAAGGAGGAAATATGTGAGGAAACTGGACCACTGAATAAAAGGAAGGAGGTTGGAAACCAGTGGGAGGTGCTGGGCAAATCAAAAGCGCAGGGGAGGAAAATGGTGGAAATAGTTGACAATGCAACAACATTCAGGAGTTATAACAGAACTAGGTAAAAGCATTGTGCTATACCTAAAATGCACCAATTACACTGGTCAACGATTATGTTCTGAATACTCTTGCATGTATCACATGCATTTTGAGCTGCTGACAATGAAAATCATCAAATTTCCCTACAAGGCAACATCTTTTGAAAACACCTATATTTTTATTTCTATTCACAATTCAAATCAAGTAAAATGTTGCACATCAGGTAAGCTGAAAAGTTTTCTACTGTGTCCAGGCATGCTCCGGTAGGGCAGATGCTGCATGATAGGACAGGTTTTAAAAAGGCTATAAGGCATCATGCATACACTGTGCTATGCTTTGCACTTGCACGTATATCGGATTGCGATCACGTTGATGGTCATGTTCTACCGGCATAGCATATCGTGCGCACTCATTATAATAAAGTGATTGCATTCTCAAGAGTATTTGTGATAGCAAAATGTCTCACCAATGCTGCAACAGCCGTGATTCTTCCTGCTACATTTGTCGTGAATATGCACTGAAGTCTCAAAGATGGAGTTTGACTCCAAGAAAATTTGATGTAGTTCCTTAGTCACGTTGCTAACCCGTGTTTCTGCATTGACATTCGTGGACTTTTGAATACTTTGGATTTCCAGCGTGACCCACAGCAATGACATCTTTATACCGACTCTTCGGTGTTAAGCCTGAAAGCTGTGCTACCACACACGACAGCAATGCCCACCCTTCAAAATCAATCAGCTATACAGCACATGTGAAGGAACACTCCCAAACTTTGGAAGTCTTGTTGAGACACATACAACTGGAACATCTGTGGTGATCGGAAAGTAGTGGTGCTGCTACCAGGAATGCAGCTCATATAGAACAAGTACTATAGCTTCATTTGCAAATGGGACAGCTATGTTAAAAAATCTTGTTACATTAAAAAGGATTAGCCACTCCATATGAAATTGGTTCCAGGTGTCACCAGGGAACGTGGAGACTGGACCCAAATGCAGGACGCAGGCACTGAAGTACTAGGTGCAGGACAGGAACAACTAAAGGATAGAACAAGGTGGGGAGACCGTGGCATGCAAAGGTGATCCTGGGGTTCACGGAGTTCGCGGCGAAGGCTGGACCCCGGAGTTCGCGGCGAAGGCTGGACCCCGGAGCTCGCGGCGAAGGCTGGACCCCGGAGTTCGCGGCGAAGGCCGGACCCCGGAGCTCGCGGTGAAGGCAGGACCCCGGACGGAGCTCGCGGCGAAGGCTGGACCTCGGAGCTCGCGGCGAAGGCCGGACCCCGGAGCTCGCGGCAAAGGCCGGACCCCCGGAGTTCGCGGCGAAGGCCGGACCCCGGAGTTCTGGGCGAAGGCCGGACCCCGGAGCTCGTGGCGAAGGCCGGACCCCGGAGTTCTGGGCGAAGGCCGGACCCCGGACGGAGCTCGCGGCGAAGGCCGGACCCCGGAGCTCGTGGCGAAGGCCGGACCCCGGAGTTCTGGGCGAAGGCCGGACCCCGGACGGAGCTAGCGGTGAAGGCCGGACCCCGGAGTTCTGGGTGAAGGCTGGACCCCAGAGCTCGCGGCGAAGGCCGGACCCCGGACGGAGCTCGCGGCAAAGGCTGGACCCCGGAGTTCTGGGTGAAGGCTGGACCCCAGAGCTCGCGGCTAAGGCCGGACCCTGGAGTTCTGGGTGAAGGCCGGACCCCGGAGTTCTGGGCGAAGGCCGGACCCCGGAGCTCGTGGCGAAGGCCGGACCCTGGAGTTCTGGGCGAAGGCCGGACCCCGGACGGAGCTCGCGGCGAAGGCCGGACCCCGGAGTTCTGGGTGAAGGCTGGACCCCAGAGCTCGCGGCGAAGGCCGGACCCTGGAGTTCGCGGCGAAGGCCGGACCCCGGAGCTCGCGGTGAAGGCTGGACCCCGGACGGAGCTTGCGGTGAAGGCTGGACCCCGGACGGAGCTTGCGGCAAAGGTCGGACCCCGGAGTTCTGGGCGAAGGCCGGACCCCGGAGCTCGCGGCGAAGGCTGGACCCTGGAGTTCGCGGCGAAGGCCGGGCCCCGGAGCTCGCGGCGAAGGCTGGACCCCGGAGCTCACGGCGAAGGCCGGACCCTGGAATTCACAGCGAAGGCTGGACCCCGGACGGAGCTCGCGGTGAAGGCTGGACCCCGGACGGAGTTCACGGAGAAGGCAGGACCCCGGAGTTCACGGTGAAGGCTGGACCCCGGACAGAGCTCGCGGTGAAGGCTGGACCCCGGACGGAGCTCACGGCGAAGGCTGGACCCCGGAGTTCACGGTGAAGGCTGGACCCCGGACAGAGCTTGCGGTGAAGGCTGGACCCCAGAGTTCACAGCGAAGTCTGGACCCCGGAGTTCACAGCGAAGGCTAGACCCCGGACGGAGCTTGCGGCGAAGGCTGGACCCCGGACGGAGCTCGCGGTGAAGGGTGGACCCCGGAGTTCACGGCGAAGGGTGGACCCCGGACGGAGCTTGCGGTGAAGGCTGGACCCCGGAGTTCGCGGCGAAGGCCGGACCCCGGAGCTCGCGGCGAAGGCTGGTCCTTGGCTAGGCTAAAGGATGGGTCTATGGGACAAGGAATGCTGGGAGGATAGCCCCTGGGCAAGCCGCATTTCTTCTGGGCAGGGTCCGGCCTCCCAGGCAGGAGCACAGGGGCCTGGACAGGCGGCGGGGCACCTGGGCAGAGCACAGGGCACAACCCGTCGGAAGCAAGGGGTAGGAAAGGGTCGGAGTCCTCAGGGCAGGCCGTATATTTCCTGGGCAGGGACGCCTCCCAGGCAGGAACACGGGGGCCTGGGCAAGACGTGGAACACCTGGGCAGGTTGCGGGACACAACCTGTCAGAAGGGAAGGGTAGGAAAGGGTCAGAGTTCCCTCACTGGGCAATGGCAGTCTGGCCTGCTTACCTTACGGAGGCAAGGGATCAGAAGGGAGCTCAGTCCAGGGTGACTACAAGAATGGACTTACAGAACTAGATGATTAACAGTGGGTAATCCAAGCCGGGGTCGAAACGGGATAGTCAGGCGAATAGGACAACCCCCCAACTAGACTCCGTCCCAGAGCCCCTTATATACAGCTGCCAGCCGATAGGCATCAGGTGCGCCTCCTTAAGCCAAGTTGATCCTATTTGGGCTAAAGGGTGAAAGGAGGGACGGCTACAAGACCCAGAGTCCGGAGTCATCGGACCGGATCAAGACCCGGAATGTGGGTTCCGGACCGGACCATAACACCAGGGCAGGAAAGCGTGGCTCTTAAGCCACTTGTCGACCCAACAAAAGATATTTTTGCCTCCTCTTCATATAAAACCAGGGCTTAGGAAATATTTTGTGAAAGCAACGAACAAGGAAGGTGAAGGATTTCAATATTTGAGACAAATGTTTCCCCAAACAACCAATGGCAAGATTAAGGGAGGCTTTTTATGTTGGTCCACAAATCAAATGGTCCATCAATGACAGGCAATTCAAAGAATTTCTAGTGAGAATAGAGAAAACTGTATGGAAGATATCAAACATGTTTTTGAATTTTTTCTTGGCAACTACAGAGCACCAAAACAAACTATGTGCAGATGGTTGACAGCATGCCTCAAGAATACAAAACCATTTTGTTTTCTGCATTCCTGTTTAAACGTCTTCGCTGCAAATCTAGGCACTGTCAATGATGAGCATAGTGAAAAGTTTCACCAGAACGTTGTATCAGGGCAACTGGAATCCATCAATACTGACTGATTATTGTTGGATACTTAAGTAAGGAGCCTTAGCCACCGAGTGTAAATGAAGTTCATCAACAAAATATTTTAAGCTTAATTGAACTATTGCACCGCACCATTATGAAATTAAAAGCTTCATATTCAATAAAAGTAGATTTCTTGTATCTCCAGAGTCCTGCATGAAACAAGTAGTTGGAAACTATAGTTGTGTTCACATTCAAGTGGTCTGTCATAACCACAAAAAAAATCTGATGAGCCAACACTTTAAAAAAAAATGCTGTACACTGATATCAGATTTCGCATGCTAATCGAAAGAATAAACGGGTATATGAGATCCCGAGGCCATGGTAAGTCACTTCCAAGGTACAGTATTTACTTTTCAACTAATAACGAATAGCAGATTGGACAATGGACAAATATATGTTGTTCTAATTGTGCCCTTTCTTTTACAAATTGTGTTTAGTTTATGCTTAACTTGAATTTTTCTTGTGAATGCTGCTTGTCTGATGCTATGTGCCTGCGATATTCCTGATAACTTTTCATTGCACCTGTGCATATGAAAATAAATGCAACTTTGACTCTAACTTTGATCTTAATTCCTTTAATATCCAACCATCTGCCGACCTTAACATTATGAGACAATAAGACAAAGGAGCAGAATTAGGCCTAAAGGACCATCAAGTCTGTTCTGCCTATCCATTATGGCTGACTTATTATCCCTCGCAACTGCCTTATCCCCGTAACCTTTCATGCCCTTACAAATCAAGAACCCATCAAGCCCCGCTTTAAATATATCCAATTACTTGGCTTCTGCGGCAGTTTGTGAAATGAATTCCACAGCTTCACCACCCTCTGGTAAAGAAATTCCTCCTTATCTCTGATTTAATGGGATGTTCTTCTGTTCTGTGGCTGTGCCATCTGGTCCTAGACTCCCTCACTGTCAGAAATATCCACTCTACATTCACTTAGTCTAGGCCTTTCAATATTCGATGAGTTTCAATGAGATTCTAATCTCCAACGAGTACAGACCAGGGCAAGCAAATACTCTTCCATTTTCACACTTTCATTCCGAGGATCATTTCCATGAACCTCCTCAGGATCATCTCCAACGCCAGAGTTTTTTTCTGAGGTAAGAGGCCCTAAACTGCTCACAGTACAGCAAGTGTTGTCTGGCCAATGCCTTATAAAACCTCAACTTTATATCCTTGCTTTTATGTTCTCGTCTCTCAAAGTACATGAACATAGATTTTGCCTGCAAGTTATTCTTTAGGGAATCCAGCACGAAAAATCTCAAGTCCTTTTGCAACACTGATTGCTGAATTCACTCCCGATTCAAAAGAAAAACCACACCTTTATTCCTTCTACCGATGTGAATGACCATACACTTGCAGACTCTGAAAGGCCTTCCGTAAACACCCTGCTTCCTCAACACAACCTCCTCCCTCTGTCTGTCTTTGTATTATTAACAGACTTATCCACAAAGACATCAACACCACCATCGAGGTCACGAACATATATCATGAAAAGAAGCGGTCCAAAGTCTGAACCTTGTGGAAATCTGCTTGTTGATGGCAGCCAAACAGAAAAAAAACCTTTTATTCCCACTCTTGTCAGTCAGCCAGTCCACGCTTTCCTTTAAAACCATGGGCTTTTATCTTGTTTATTAGCCTCATTTGTGGCGCCTCGTCAAAGGTCTTCTGAAAATCCAAGTAAACACCATCAACGGATTCTTCTTTGTCTATTCTGCCTATTATTTCCTCAAGCAATTTGAACAGATTTGCTTGATCTCCTGAGTGAAGAGTGAAGAGTGATGAATCCTTCCCAGGTAGATATTTTCAAACGTTCATCAACCTCTGGGTGAAGATTTTTCTTTTCCTTGTCACAATCCTGAATAACTGCACCCTTATCCTGAATTAGATCACTTCTGCTTCTGGAGTTCTGACCTCAGGAAAACATCCTCTCCCTCTATCCAGCTGGTTCCACTTTGCAATAATTTCACAACTTCCAAACATTCTTTTTTTCTTATAAGCTAATAACGTGGCCTTTTTAACCACTCTTGCACTCTACGAGGACGCTGTCTGGGTTAGAGAGCATAAGCTGTAATGAGAGGTTGGACAAACCTGGGTTGCTTTCTGTGGGGTGACAGAGGCTGAGGGGGCTGGGGAGGTCAGATAGATGCTTATAAGGTTATGACTGACATAGACAGAGTAGTCAGTCGATATCTTTTACCTAGGGTTGAAATGTCTATTACAGGTGAGGGGGATAAGTTGAAAGGGGATGTGCAGAGCAAGTTGTTTACAAGCAGAGCAATGGATGCCTGGAATGTGCTGTATCCAGTGCTGGTTCAGAGTTCAAAGTTCAAAGTAAATCGATTATCAATGTACGTGAAAGAGGGAATCCAAGAGACTTCTAGTGAATGCGTCAGCAAATGGAGGGATATGGACATTTTGTAGGCAGAGGGGATTAGGCATTTGATTACCGATATACTGAATGGGCGGCAGGTTCTGGATTCCACTCAGAGACGCAAATCATGAGTGGGCTGCCAGACCTGTTGCCCAGGCTGTAACGCGGGTCCCAGGTATCCGTCGCTTTGCCTCGGTCTCCGCTCTCCGGGTAGAGGCCAGCAAAATCTCTCTTGCCTCCATCGATTTCTCCTTCCACATTGTCTGCTGCAGGGTCCCCAGCCTCGGCTTCTCGTTCCGGAAAGAGAGGCCGAGGGCAACCGAACGGTGGCATCCCATCCACCGAGCGCTGTAAGGTGTTGTGGGTGACCTCTACCCACATTGAATAGTCACTCCACTCATCAGGTCTTTTGGAGGCCACGCTTCGCAGGGTATGTTCCACATCTTGGTTGGTCCACTCCGTCTGGCCTTTGCACTGCTCCGTCTGGCCTTTGCACCGCTCCGTCTGGCCTTTGCACTGCTCCGTCTGGCCTTTGCACCACTCCGTCTGACCTTTGCACCGCTCCGTCTGACCTTTGCACCGCTCTGTCTGGCCTTTGCACCACTCCGTCTGACCTTTGCACCGCTCCGTCTAGCCTTTGCACTGCTCCGTCTGGCCTTTGCACTGCTCCGTCTGGCCTTTGCACCGCTCCGTCTGGCCTTTGCACTGCTCTGTCTGGCCTTTGCACCGCTCCGTCTGGCCTTTGCACTGCTCCGTCTGGCCTTTGCACCACTCCGTCTGGCCTTTGCTCCGCTCCGTCTGGCCTTTGCACCGCTCCGTCTGGCCCTCCCTGCTACGAACCAAATTGCAGGCACACCGGAGGTCTCATTTTGTGCATACCGTTGCCCCTTGGAGCATCACAGTCGTATTCGCAAGAGGAAGGGGGTAGTGATTCTTGTTCGTTATGCAGTTTAATACCCGATAATCAAAGCAAGACTGCAGGCTCCCATCTTTCTTTCATACAACCTGCACCGGCTGGTGGGGTGGAGGGCCCAATGAAGCACGTGGCAAGAGCTTGCTTTACGTGCTCCGCCATGGCGCTTCTCCCAGGGCCTTGGCAAGAGCTTGCTTTACGTGCTCCTCCATGGCGCTTCTCCCAGGGCCTGAGAGCGTGTACGAACGGACCGACAAAAGGCAAGTACCAGTCGGCAGGTGTATGGCACAGTCATAGAGCCGAGGCCTTTTCCTTGCCGAAAACCTCCTCCAAGTCCTTGTAAACAAAAGGGTGGTGATGCTATCTCCTACGGACCTTCCTTCAAGGCCGACTCCTGAGGCTTCTGTGTTGACAGGGGTGGTTTGACAGGCTTCAGACCTCTCCCTGAGCTCACGATGTTCATCCATGGGAACACTGGCTGAATCAGAGTCCGACTCCCCTGTCTGTATCCACGGGCAATGGCAGCGAGGTATTACGGAGGGTTCTTGCATCCCTGAGAAGAGGCTTCAAGGATCGGTAGGAACGAGTCTTTCCCTCCCTTGAGACCTGGTGGCTACTTCCCTTCAGCCTAGTGGCAAGTCCCCCAGACTGCTCGGATAGCTCCTTGGTCTTCTCCTCCTGACCTAGAAGTTCTCTGTGTCTGGTTCCTGTAGGATTCTGACTAGACTGTCCAGACTTGCACTGTCCCATCGGCCAGAACCGGCTTGTTGTTGAGGGCTGGACTCAATCTCCAGGTCTCGTTCCCTCCCACTAAAGTTTCCCCCTTATAGGTCAATGATCAACAGGGAGACTGGGTGTCGGAACACCATGGCGTAAACAGAACCTCCCTCCAATGGGCCAAACATTGACTCTCCCCTCGCTCTAGTCCACAGATGGGTTATGCGGGGACAGCCAAGGGTACCCAAGGATTAGGGGGAGGAGTGGAGAGTCAACCTAGTGTCACGTACCCCGTGACCGGGTTAAAGAACCAGCAGAAATGGAAAACACATTGGAGTCTGGGATTGCTATAAACTTATAGTGTTTATTAGTAACTATGCAATGGAGTAATATAAATGCAGATATATCAAACAGGTTAGCAATGAGATATATATATACACATAAGTGTGGAGATAGGAGCAAAACTAGGCTCTTTCAAACCCGGGGTGAACGGATACACTCTTACGATGATGAAGAGAGTTCAGGTCAATTTAAGGTAGTTAGTTGAGTAACGTTGGAGATAGAGAGAGAGAGGTGAGGGGTGAGCTGATGCCGTCGATCTTCCTGTTGTCTTCCGAAATCCTGTTGTAGTCACCGACTGTGACCATAACACGTACGAACGTTCTTCAGTGACTGAATTATCACCCAGGCGAGGGTGGACACACAAATAATTCCCCACTGGTCATGCCTTTTTACACTGTGAAAGCCACCAATCGATTTCCCCGAATCGATTCTCCAAAAACCCCACCTTCCTGTGGGTGCAACAAAGCTCGTTCGGTGTCGGAAACCGTGTGTCTGTCTGTGTAACAGCAGACCTGGTTTTGATCTCCACATGTCGGACACCAGCTGCTCCGCCCTCCTCTCTCTGCAAGAACTTTGCAGCAGGCAAGGTCCTTGTGGAAAGGTAAACAACTTGTAGAGAAACCATAACATCAGTCTTTCGAGCAGTCTTCGCCTCTCTCTCTTTTAATTTCAAGGTCTGTGTTGGACACCTCCCTCTCTCTCTTTAACAACTCAGTGTCCAAAAGCCAGTCTCATTCTCCCGACATTTTAAAGTGATTGTTCACAGAAAATATGAACCCTAGGGGTGCATAACAGTAAAAACTAATGTCTTCCACGTGATCCCCTATCCTCATCTGCAATTCCACAGTCTGTTGCTGGATCTGCCCGAAATCAGCGATCGGCTGCTCAAGACAGTTTTGCGGGCAAGGATTGGCTCAACTCTCGCAGCGACATGTTAAACCGATGGGCGGTTTCTAAAGTCAGAAAATTACCTGCTGCTCCCCATTCCACAAAAGCCTTCTCATGCCTCAAGCTGTTACCCCAGGTGAACTCCACCTTCAGCACGAAACCAGAATCCATGGGATTGGGCGTAGTGGCTGCTACCATCACAGTCCTTCCGACACTGGACGGTCTTAGTAGTTGCCCAGGTGGCTTCAGTTCCGGACATTCGGCCCGCAGGTGACCTGTTTCCTCGCAGTGAAAGCAGCAGCCTTGACTCTGACACCGGGACCTCCCATCGGCGGAGAGTCTAGTGCATGTGTTCAACCGGACGGCGATGGGCTGGTCGTGGCCAGGGTGTGGGGAGTAGATCTGCGCTGTGTGGGGACCGAGACCGGCTGTCTTCAGCCTCGTGAAGTGGTCCCACTTTCGCTCTGCCAGACGACTAGCGAGGCGGATGGACTGGCCGATGAGAATCTGAGCTCTCTTCTGGCTCTCCCAAGGCGAGGGCGTCCTTCAGTTCGTCTCGGAGTCCGTGGCAGTGTGGCGTGACCAAGGCTTCAGCGTTCCAACCAGTCTCCTGGGGCAAGGTCCGAAATTCGATCGCACAGTCAGTCGCTGACCGTCGCCTCTGTCGAATCTTCATCAGGTGCTCTGAGGCTCACTGTCTCCGGCGTGGTGATGAAGCACCTTCCTCACGACAGCCAAGAACTTCCTCAAATCTGAACAGAACTCTGACCTACACTCCCAACGCGCGGTGGCCCATGCCAGAGCTCTTCCAGACAGGAGAGAGATAATGAAGGGCACTTTTCCACGATCCGCGGGGAATCGGGATGGCTGAATTTCAAATACTAACAAGCATTACATGAGGAAGCTGCTGTAAGAGCCGGGTTGCCACCAAACCTCCCGGGGGCTGGTAGATGCACTGGCTTCGGAGTGGGACCGACTGGTTCTCAGAAGCGGATCTAGCTTCCTCCTTGCAAAAGTTGACCAATGGCTACAAGGAAATTGTGAATATCCAGGCTCTGTCTGGAAATATCTTCTCTGTGGCCGGTCACAGTGGATGATAGACTCTGTGATACCCGGCTCGGTTCAATCTGTAAATCAGCCAAGAGCAGGCCATCCTCAAAAACTCAGTTACCGTGCAAGAAGGGGACTCGTGAGGGAGGCCACCAAGAGATCTATGACAACTTTGGAAGAGTTACAAGCTTCAGTGTCTGAGATGATAGAGACTGCACATAGAACAACTGTTGCCCGGGTGCTTCGCCAGTCACAGCTTTATGGGAGAGTGGCAAAGGGAGAGTGGCAAAGGGAAAGCCACTGTTGAAAGAACTCACATGAAAGCTCAGCTAGAGTTTTCCAGAAGGCATGTAGGAAACTATGAAGTCAGCTGGAAGAAAGTTCTATGATGTGATGAAAACAAAATTGAGCTTTTTGGTCATCAGACTAATCGTTATGTTTGACATAATCCAAACACTGCACATGATTGAAAACGCACCATCCCTACCGTGAAGCGTGGTGGTGGCTGCATCGTGCTGTGGGGATGCTTCACTGCAGCAGGCCCTGGAAGGCTTGTGAAGGTAGAGGGTAAAATGAATGCAGCAAAATACGGGGAAATCCTGGAGGAAAACCTGAAGCAGTCTGCAAGAGAACTGCGACTTGGGAGAAGATTTGTTTTCCAGAAAGACAATGACCCAAAGCATAAAGCAAAAGCTACTCAGGAAAGGCTTAAAAACAATAAATTTAATGTCCAGGAGTGGCCAAGTCCGAGTCCAGACCAATTCAATTGAGGATTTGTGACTGGATGCGAAAACGGCTGTTCACTCAGGATCCCCACGCAATCTGATAGAGCTTAAGCAGTTCTGTAAAGAAGAATGGTGAAAATTTGCAGTGTCCAGATGTGCAAAGCTAATAGAGACCTATCTATATGGATTCAAGGCTGTAATTGCTGCCAAAGGCACATCTACTAAATACTGACTTGAAGGGGGTTAATACTTACGCAATCAATCATTTTGTGTTTAATGACTGTAATAAATTTAGACCAATTTGTAGAGATTTGTTTTAACCATATAACCATATAACAATTATAGCATGGAAACAGGCCATCTTGGCCCTTTTAATCCATGCCGAACGCTTACTCTCACCTAGTCCCACCTACCTGCACTCAGTCCATAACCCTCCATTCCTCTCCTGTCCATATACCTATCCATTTTTTTAAAATGACAAAATCGAACCTGCCTCTGCCACTTCTACTGGAAGCTCATTCCACACAGCTACCACTCTCTGAGTAAAGAAGTTTCCCCTCGTGTTACCCCTAAACTTTTGCCCCTTAACTCTCAACTCATGTCCTCTTGTTTGAATCTCCCCTACTCTCAATGGAAAAAGCCTATCCACGTCAACTCTATCTATCCCTCTCATAATTTTAAATACCTCTATCAAGTCCCCCCTCAACCTCCTATGCTCCAAAGAATAAAGACCTAACTTGTTCAAACTTTCTCTGTAACTTGGGTGCTGAAACCCAGGTATCATTCTAGTAAATCTCCTCTGTACTCTCTCTAATTTGTTGACATCTTTCCTATAATTCGGTGACCAGAACTGTATACAATACTCCAAATTTGGCCTCACCAATGTCTTGTACAATTTTAACATTACATCCCAACTCCTATACTCAATGCTCTGATTTATAAAGACCAGCATACCAAAAGCTTCCTTCACCGCCCTATCCACATGAGATTCCGCCTTCAGGGAACTATACACCATTATTCCTAGATCACTCTGTTCTGCTGCATTCCTCAATGTCCTACCATTTACCATGCATGTCCTATTTTGATTATTCCTACCAAAATGTAGCACCTCATATTTCTCAGCATTAAACTCCATCTGCCATCTTTCAGCTCACTCTTCTACCTGGCCTAAATCTCTCTGCAAGCTTTGAAAACCTACTTCATTATCCACAACGCCACCTATCTTAGTACCATCTGAATATTTACTAATCCAATTTACCACCCCTATCATCCAGAACATTAATGTTTTCACTTCGTCACGAAAGAGTGTCAAAAAAACCAAATTAAATCCACTGCAATTCAATGTTGTAATACAATAAAACATGAAAACTTCCTGATGCACCATCGATAACTCTCTGAGACATGAGGCGAGATATAGGCTTTATTGACTGGAAGAAAGAACAAGCAGCAATTGACCACCATGCTACATCCTGGAGACTGAGGACAGGGCTCAGGCCCCAATCGCCTTTATACTGGGGTCTGTGGGAGGAGCCACGGTCAGTGGGAGGAGCCACAGGAGCAGTCAGTGGGGGGGGGCGTGTCCAGACAGGTATATGTAGTTCACCACACTTCCAAGGGTGGTTAATGCTTTTTATAGCCACTGTATCTATGCCTCTCATAATTTTCAAACACCCCTTTTTCTTATACGTTCCAAGTAATAAAAGATCAGGCCCAGGAAAGCCCTCCCTAAGAATCAGGCCCTTTCGTCATGGAAACACCCTTGCAAACTTTCTCCATTT
The DNA here is from genome assembly GCF_048418815.1 of Hemitrygon akajei. NCBI lineage: Eukaryota > Metazoa > Chordata > Chondrichthyes > Myliobatiformes > Dasyatidae > Hemitrygon > Hemitrygon akajei. Next base: position 2,712,062 of record NC_133148.1, read on the forward strand.
TAACCATGTCTTTCTATAACAGAGTGACCAATGCTGCACATGATACTCCAAGTGCGGCCTCACCAACATATTATAAAAATGCAACAAAACAACCCAACTCCATTACTCATTGTCCTGACTGATGAAGGCAAGTGTGCTAAACAGCTTTCTCAACACACTGTGTACCTGTGACACTGCTTTCAGCAGCCCCATCCTATCATGCAAATCTGCTTTGAACACCGTAAACCCACAACCCTCCCCTAAGGGCCAGTAACAGGAGATATCTCGGCAGGTTTCCAGAACTCAGACCAATGATTCCGAGAAAGAACACTTCACTAGCATGAGGTTAAAAAAGACTGAATTTATTAAGAAATAGGAAAATGCAGGAAATATTAATCAAACAATTAGTAAAATAAGAAGTCAGAATTATTAATAAAGCATTTCTGCCCTTCTCCAGGGATTCCGCAGACATGATCGACAGCGTCAAGGAAAATTTAGAACAGTACAGCACAGGCGAAGGCCCTTCAGCCCATAGTATTGTGCTGAACAAACTCAACTAGAAAAGAAACATGAAACAAATCTCATTCCTACTGCCTCCACAATGTCCATAGTCGAGGGCAGAAGTGACTAGTTTAGCAGGTGACTGTGTTGAAGTTTCTCTGCACATTCACGTACCTGCCTAAGAGTCTCTGAAACACGCCTGTCATATCTGCCTCCACGACCAGCCCTGGCAGTGCATTACAGGCACCCTCTACTCTGTTTATATAAAAAATATTGTCCCTCACACATCACCCTTTAATCTGCCCCCTTAATTGCCTGCCCTCCAAAAGTTAGATTCTTTTGTCCTTGGGGTAAAGGTACAGACTGTCTACGCTATCCTTGTCTCTCGTAGCCTTATAAAATTCCCTCACTCCCGCTTTCCAGATAAGTTGACCCTACTTTATCCAACCTCTCCCTATCGCTCCTGCCCTCTCCTGGCATCCTGGTTTAACCTCCTGTGCCTTCTGCAAAGCATCCACCCTCTTTCGTAAGTGGGCGAGCAGAGCGGACTGCAATACCCCGGCAGCCTAACCGGAGAGGGTGCCACAGTGGCCTAGCAGTTAGAGCAATGCTGAACGATGCCGGCGATCAGGGTTCATTGCCTGCAGGGAGTCTGTACGTTCTCCCCGGACTACGTGAGTTTTCATCGTGTGCACCCGTTTCCTCCTGGAGCCAAAGACATACGTGATTGGAATGGTAAGTTGTGGGCATGCTCTGTTGGTGCCAAAAACATGGCGACACCGTGGGCTTCGGTCAGCACATCCTCAGACTGCGTTGGTAATGGATGCAAATTGCACTTTATGTCTCCATATTTAGATGTATATGTAACAAATGAAATTGATCTTTAAAAAAATATTTTAAACCTGCAACATCAGAATCAGAATCAGAATCAGACTTTAATCGCCAAGTACCTATGCACATACAAGGAAATTACTTCCGGCAGATGTTGTCTCTCTGCTCATAACAATAATAATGATAAATATAAATGAAAATATAGATTATACATACAGGTAGTGCAATCCAAGTAATAGTTAGCCGACAGTTAACTGGCAGTTAACTGTTCAGCAAAGTGACCGCAGTAGGGAAAAAACTTCTCCAGTGCCTATTAGTCTTAGTCTGGAGGGATCTGAAGCGCCTACCAGACGGAAGCAGATCAAACAGTCCGTGCGCAGGATGGGAGGAGTCCTTTATGATGTTCCCCGCCCTCTTCTTCAACCTGGAAGAGTACAGGTCCACAATAGAGGGCAGGGAGGCTCCAATGATGCTGATTCTTAAACACACTAATAAAGACAAGAATACAGTATAACTTCTGCACCACCTTATCAACTTTTGCAAACAGAAACTGATCCTCCTGGCACTGCCTGCAGACCACGAGGAAATCTAAGGAGTCATAACAGAATTCCCTCTTTCTACAACAAGATAAACAGTTGCTCGTGACATTTGCTTCTGCCGCATCAGCAATTTCAGGGGAATAAGAAAACAGATCCATGCTGCATCTCTTGTTACTGTGCACATCCCAGTGTAACATATCTATTGCTGGTTATCACTTCAGCTTTAGTTTTCTTCCCAATACTCTTCCCTGACCCAAAATGTTAACTAGTTTCTCTTTCTACAGACGCTGGTGAGTTTTTAGTTTCCGGGGTCCAACATTTTCAGCTTTTATTTGTTTTGCAAAGACATTTAATTATACATTCAAAAAGCATTCTCCCACCGTAGACGGAACATAGAATCTCAGTGTTATACAGCACAGAAGCAGGTACTGTGGCCCAATGTAGTCATGCCAAGCATGATAGTTGAGTGAGTCTAAATTGTCCACGCTTGGCCCTCATTCCTCCAGACCTTTCCCATGTCCAAGTGCCTTTGAAACGCTGTAATTGTACTCACCTCTTCACTTCCTCGAGCAGCTCATTCCATATACCCAACACCCTTTGTATGAAAATTTTACCCCCCAAATATTCTTTAAATTTCTCTCCCCTCACCTGAAATCTGTGCCCTCTCGTTCTAGCAGTCTCTGCCTTGGGGGAAAGGACTGGCTATACCTCTGCACGCATCGGGCTCAGATCACTGAACAGTAACCCCTTCCACATCTCACCCACAGTGGTGCGATCTTGGTCACTTCTTTCCGCCTCTTCTGTTATTGTCACTTCAGCATTTCTTTCTCTCCACTTCACTTTGCACCCCATTCTGTTTTTCGTTCTGCTCATTCGCTGCATTTTTTTAATCACTGCTTGTACTGTCTGGTCTGTGAATTTCACGTCAGCGGGAATTTCATTTCATTCTTGCGTAATCATAAACAAATATGAATTAGAATCATCTGCCTCTCTACTCCTTCCACTGTACTGCAGTTCTCAGTGACACGAAGATCAATGATATGCCACGTAGAGAAACAATTGCTCACTGGCAATCATTGGGCTTGCATGATGATTATTGTTCCCGCCTATCAATCACTCTCACCGTACATCAGTTATACCTCCTAGCTGCCAGTCATGCCCCTTCATGTCAATATCCCCACCCAGGGCATATACCAGAAGCACTGTATTGGCAAAGCCCTCAGCATCATGAAGGACTTACAGCTGTCCCACAATCTCTTTGACCTCATGCCTTCTGGCAGCATAAAAACAAGGTCTGTTACGCCGGCTAACAGCTTTGCTGGCCGGAAACAACTGCAGTCTACAAATTAGTGAACAGGAACGAGGCAAGGGCTGTGGAAACGGGCAAAGCAGACATCTTTGTTCTTCCCAGTTGTTGGCAGGAAAGGAGGTGGCCATTTTGTGAATTGATTCTTGCTCAAGAGTAACTTAATTGGAGCAGTTTCTGCTAATGTTCTGCTAAACCTGAGGCCAGTCTCAGATTTAAAAAAAAAAGACAGTTTTTTTGTGTCAAAATGGCTTGTGTGCAAAAGGAGCAGCCTGGCGTCTGATCTGTTGGGCCCAGTGTTTGGGTGACCAGTCTGAACAGGGGAAAAAGCAAAGGAAATCAGCTAAGGTACAAAATGAGGGAAACAGACATAAATACTTCCTTCAGCCTCAGGCTGCATCCAATGAGAAATGAAACATTATAAATCGATCTGATAAGGAAAAGAATATGAAAGCAGGATTTTGGAATTAAAGGCAACGGCAAATCTCCAGAGACACAGATGTGGAGGAGATGGCGGACATGTGGAGATCACATCAGAACCACTAGGAATACCCGGACAGCGTAGACTCATTTTCCCAGCTGTTAACTTTTCTCTTATTTGACTATTCATGAATGGTCGGGGAAACTTTGTAGGTGTTGTAATTTGAGGGTTTAGTTTACTTGTCAGTCGAAAGCAACTTCTGCCGTGCCGGTTGTCGACTGGCCCGTTCGAAGGATGCAGCAGCCCTTTCCCATTGGTTGCCTGTGGCACCACAGCACCAGGGTCCAGTTCCATGCACCTCGGGGGTACAAGGATAGGCCATGCAAGGGACTGACTGGCGTTCCTTTGTCTCCAGGGGCTCCTCTTCACACTGATGTCATGACCAGTGCCGAGGAGCCACGGCAAAAGTTCACTGCAGATATCGGAGCACCCAGCCACATATTCAGCCACGTATCCGTTGAATGTTTAGTTTTGTGGGTGTGGAGATTAAATAAACCACTTGTTGAGCTTGAAGCATTGCTGAATGCTTAGTGTCGTAGTTTCTGTAACTAAGGGTGACCCAGACGTTTGGTTGAATGTTTTGCTATTTGTAAATAAATGGTTTATGAGCTTATTCGTAATCAGTGTCTTTTGTCTCCCTTACCAAACCCGTGAATCTGCTTCCCTGTAACATGTGTGCACACAGATATTCAGTTGTGTAAACTTGAGTGCTTGTGAACTGATCCAGTTCTGTAAATACTGATCCTCTCTGTGTTTAATCAATCATTTTTATTGAGAGGAAATACTTGAGGGTTAATCCTTGTAACAGCTTCTTCCTAAAGGCTGTGAGACTTCTGAGCACCCTGCTACCATCCAGAAGTTATGACAGCGCCAGTGGCAGTATGGTTTTGTATATTTAACAATATGACATATATGCACTTTAAATCAACTTGTACATCTGCAGAATCCTTTTTAATCTGTTAATATTGTTGTGTTAACATTATTTTGTGCTGTATGTTATACATGTACTGTGTTTTGCGCCTTGGTCCTGGAGGAAGTTGTTTCGTTTAGCTGTAAAGATGTATATGATTGAACTTGAACTAGATCTCTGCCTGTCAATCATTAACCCTGCACAATGACCATTCCACCCTGTCTGTCAATCACGCTCACTGGTGTCAATCATTGTTCGAGTAAAGTCAATCATACTTTCCACATAACAATCATTGCTCCCTGGTTGTCAATCACTCTTCCTACCTGTCAATCAATGGTCCCCTTCTAGTCCATCAAAAGACCCCTGTCAATCTAGGATCCCCTGTTGTCAGTCACTGCTCCTATTCTGTCAATAAATGCACCCCACCTGTCAATCATTATTTACATCTGCCACTCATTGCTCTCTGCCTGTCAATCACTCTTCCTGCTATCAGTCACTATTCCTGCATGTCAATCACATCACCATCCTTCAATCATTACTCACCAGCCAACCAATCACATTCCCTCCTTTCAATCTGTGCCCGTCAATCATTGCTCCCCACCTGCCATTCACTCACACATAAAACATAACCTGTTCCAGATGCTGGGAACCTGAAATAAAAGGCCCGTGTCTGTGGCGAGAGAAGCAGAACTGGCATTTCAGGCAGCATCTTCTTTCTCCGAACCGGGAAAGAGCGGACTCAGTTTCAGGTTGCAGAGTATGTGGAGGGTGGGGAGGTGGAAGGTGAAACGAAATGTTCTGATTGGGCCAGATCGTGGGGTTGATCTGCAAACTGTTCACCTGGGCAGTGAAGGAATGAGGAAACACGGCCCTTTGTTCATTCACACTCTGAAACGAGATCGGTTAAAGTGCCAGAATACAACCAAAGAATGTTAAACCACAAACAACAGGAAATCCACGTAAATGCTGGAGGAACTCAGCAGGGCAGGTATCAGCATCTGTGATAAAGAGTACAGCCGAGTTTCGAGCCGAGACCCTTCACCAGGACTGGAGAGAAGAAGATCAGTCAATGACACTCCAGCATTGAAAGGAAACCACCCCGCAATCCCTGTCACGACCTCCGCCAGCTATTACTCTCTCTCTCTCCCACCTACCAACCACTCGCTATCCCAGTCAACTGGACGGCTATCCCACTCCCCGCCTGTCAGTCTCCCTTCTGCCATCAGTCCCTCCCACCTGTCAATCACACCGCCTGTCCCTGCCTCTCACCCGTCTGTCAATCACTCTGACACCTCCAATCACCTCCCATTCGACTGCCCGTCGCACTCCGCCCTGCCTCACAACAACACCCGGTTGCCCTGACGCTCCCGTTGTTCCATTGGCGGAGATTCGAGATTTCCCTCTTTCCCATTGGTTCTCCGCCTGGCATGCGGCGACTCCGTCTGAATGACGTCACCAGTGCGGAAGAAGACGCTGCTGGAGGTCTGACTCGGCAATGGGGGGAGAGGGCAAATCGGCAGGGCAGGAGGGTACTGGAATGGGTGACCGCTGGTATTGGAGGGGCCAGGTGGAGGGAGGGAATAAAGGAACGTGTCTGGGGGGCGGCGGGAGAGAGAGAAGGAGCGTTGGACATAAGGGGAGAGGCATGGAGGTAGGGATAAAGGAAAGTGTAGGGGAGGAGAGGAGGAGGAGGGTTGGAATTTAGGGAAGAGGTATTGAGGGAGGGGGAGAAGGGCAGAGGAATAGAGGGAGTGAGGGAAGTGTCAGAGGGAAGAAAGGAATGGGAGAGAACAAGGAGGGTGGGAAAGTGGGATGGAAGAAGGGGAAGAAAGTGAGTCTAGAGAAAACCTAGGAGGAGGAAAAGAGGCTGAGGCAATGAAGGGATACTGGGAAATATAAAGGGAGGGGGGAGAGAAAGTCGAGGTGAACAAAGTGAGGGGAAAGTGGTGCAGGATGGAGCAATTGTATGAGGAGGGGGAGAGGTGGGGAGCAGGAAAAAGAGGGAGAGGGAGATGAAGAGGTGAGGTTGGAGATGGTGGTTGTTGTGATTATTTGGGTGGTTTGTGGTTTCCAGATGCAGAGGGGTGAATGGGGGAGGGTGCGGGAGGTATAATGTCTGGAGGTCTGAGGGACTGCTGCAGCCTCCCACACTGTTTAAGAAATAGCAAGGCAAGCGGTTGAATTGCCAGCTCGGTGGCAACAGTCCAAGTACTGGTAAATGGAACTGGGAAACAGTTGATGGTTAGCATTGATAAAGGGGGCCGAAGGGTCTTTTCTCTGCGCTGTGCAACTATGAGGCTGACTGACCCATTTAGTCAAACTTGGCTCCTGGAATCCGCATCTCTGCCCCCTCCCCTCTGGATCGTTAGGCAGTGCAGTCTGTGGGTTGTGCTGCAGGGCCTTCGGATTTATAAACGTTTTACAGTCGGTATTTCTTTGGTTTGTTTTTTTGTTGTTGGGCTGCCGGCTTTCTACTTACTGGCCCGTGGGTTTTCTTGTCTGGGGCGGTGGATCTGGAAAACTGCCGTTGTCAATCATTTTCTCCCTCTGCAGCTGCAGATAGAGCGAACCCTGGGGCAACGGGATCTCCCGAAGAGGGAAGTTTGGTTGAACTGGGCCTTCGTCCCACGTTGGCTGTAGCCATTTCAATTTGGCAACGAGATTAATTCCATGACCTCTTCCTCCTTGAGCGCCACTGCTCAGGGAAATGGGTGCCTCGCTCACTTTCGATGAACAGCACGGGCCCTTTGGTCTGTGGTGTGCTGACTTTTTAACCCACTTCATAGGATGAAGGCATTGAGAATAACATCAGCAAGTTTGCTGATGATACTAAGCTGGGTGGCAGTGTGACATGTGATGAGGATGTTAGGAGAATTCAGGGTGACTTGGATAGACTGGGTGAATGGGCAGATACTTGGCAGATGACATTTAATGTGAATAAGTGTGAGATTATCCACTTTGGGAGTAAGAACAGGAAGGCAGATTATTAACTGAACGGTGTAGAGTTAGGTAAGGGAGAAATACAAAGAGATCTAGGAGTCGTTCATCAGTCACTGAAGGTGAATGAGCAAGTGCAGCAGGCAGTGAAGAAGGCTAATGGAATGTGGCCTTTATTACAAAGGGAATTGAGTACAAGAGCAAGGAAATCCTCTTGCATTTGTACAGGGCCCTGGTGAGACCACACCTGGAGTATTGTGTACAGTTTTGGTCTCCAGAGTTAAGGAAGGACATCCTGGCTGTAGAGGAAGTGCAGCGTAGATTCACAAGGTTAATTCCTGGGATGTCTGGATTGTCTTACGCAGAGAGGTTAGAGAGACTGGGCTTGTACACGCTGGAATTGAGATTGAGAGGGGATCTGATTGCAACATATAAGATTATTAAGGGATTGGACAAGATAGAGGCAGGAAATATGTTCCAGATGCTGGGAGAGCCCAGTACCAGAGCGCATGGTTTGAGAATAAGGGGTAGGTCATTTAGGACAGAGTTAAGGAAAAACTTCTCCCAGAGAGTTGTGGGGGTCTGGAATGCACTGCCTCGGAAGGCAGTGGAGGCCAATTCTCTGGATGCTTTCAAGAAGGAGCTAGATAGGTATCTTATGGATATGGGGACAAGGCAGGAACCGGGTATTGATAGTAGATGATCAGCCATGATCTCAAAATGGCGGTGCAGGCTCGAGGGGCCGAATGGTCTACTTCTGCACCTATTGTCTATTGTCTATAATGAATCTGACCTCTTCCTCTACACAGCCCATAGCCCTCCATTCTTTTTTCATCTATGTGTCTACTTAAAGGTCTTTTCAATGTCTCTAATGTATCAGTTTCTCCCACCACCACTTGTCACTTCTGTGAATATAAAAAAACTACCTGTAATATCGCCCCTAAATTTTCCTCCACTCACCTGAACAGTATGTCTTCTCGTATCGGCTGTTGCTGTTGTGGCATAAAGTAAAGGCAATGTCAATCCACTGTCTGCCTCATCATCTTGTACACCTCTGTCAAGTCATCCGCAAAGAAAAGCCCCAGCTTGCCTAACCTTTCCTCATAAGACACGTTCTCTCATCTGGTAAATGTCCTCTGCATTTTCTCTAATGCTTCCAAATCTTGCCTATAACAAGGCAACCAGAACTGAATGCAATACCCCGGCTGTGATCGGACCTAAGTTCTATGCAGCTGTAACATTAGCTCACAGTGCTGAATCCCCTGACTAATTGAGGGCAACACACCATAACCATCCAGTAAATTTGTGCGGCATCTTTGAGTGATCTATGATGTGGACCTCAAGCTCCCTCTGTTCATGCTGCTAAGCGTCCTGCCATTGACCTTGGCCTCTGCAGGTTCAACCTTCCAAAATGTATCACTTCACATTTTTTCCGGATCATTCCTCGAGTTGCCCAGCGCAGAAACCGATCCTTTGGCCCAGCTTTTCCATGCAGACCCCTTTCCCTTTTTTACCCATCTGCAGTCATCCCCCTCGCCCACACAAGGACCGAGGCCTTCTAGCTCTTTTGCCGTTTGGCCAGTTAAGGCTCCGCCAGCACGCTGGAATCTTGCTTTCCCACTCTGGCCAAAAGCTCCCTGGAAAATATTCTCCAAGTATTCCCATCAATCCCACCCTCCGATTCTGCCCCTCATGGGGAAAATTTACAATGGCCGATTCGCCCACGGCCACTCAGTGGAGAGTCACGGTGACAGGTTGAGGCTGGCACACTGGAGGTGTGAGAGGCATCAAATCTGCCACCCACGCGCAGCGCTCAAGATGCAGATCGAACCGGCTTTCCATTCGTTTCTGATGTCCTCGATAGCAAGCCCTGCACACTACGCAGCACCTTCAGAGAATACGTGTGGCCCAGCGGTTAGAGCCACTGACACAGAGCTTCTTCCTCTGGCCGTGTATGTTCCTGCCTGTCTGGGCTCTGCTCATTCTCCCTGGAGTGGAGGGACTGGACGATAGGGGAAAGTATAGTGACTGGATAGGGGCTGGGAGAAGAGCAGGAGTTTTCTTTCGAGATACGGCGAGGAAGGGTGTAAGTGCCGGTAGTGGGGTGGGGGGTGCGGTTGTTGTGTGCATGTAGATGGGAGGGTGCTGGGGTGGAGGGGGTTTGCAGGGTTAGGGAGGAGTGTCAGATCTGGAGGCGTGAACAGGAAAGGGAGAGGGTGGTGGGGATGGTTGTACGCGTCGGGAGTAGTTGAAGGGCAGCAGAGACTGGAACGACTTACAGGGATAGGGAGGGATGGACAGAAATTGAATTGGGAGTGGTTGGTGGAGTTGTAACAGTAACAGTTGGCCAGGAACTGGGAGTCGTGCACTACTGGGAGTGGACAGGGGAAGGAGGGAGTTGTAGGGACGGGGAGGGGGGGTGCAGATTATTGAGAGATAGGGGCAGAGGGGTTTCAGGGTTTGGGGATCAAAAGGCTTGGAGGGGGTTACAGAGAAAGAAAGGACTGGCAGTAGTTTGAGGAGTGGAGGGGATTGCAGAGATAGGGAGGGGTCAGGGGCTGGGATGACTTCGGAGAAGGAAAGGAGGGATGGGTGGGTGGGTGTGGGATTACAGGATTCTGGAGGGTGATAGGACAGGAACCATCCTGTTGCCTTTGAGTTTCAAAGGGCCCTCCTCAAAGGGTTGTTACTGGGAGACAGAACCCCTCCTCTTTCTCTCTGCAGCAGCGATGAAGACCGAGAACCCCCTGCTGAGGGGCCCGGATCTGCTGCGGGGCCCCTCCCTGGCCAATCGGCACCTCTCGGGTCCACTCCTCCAGCCGCTGACCACCCAGAACCCGGCCATCTCCGCTGACCACCTCCTGTCCTGCCGCATCCAGTTGGGGAACCGCCTCCTCGACGGCCGGACACGGGCAACCGGGCCTGCCACTGCCCCCACCGTACCCCTCTGCTTTAGCCGCTCCCTCTGCCCCCGGCTGCCCTCTGCGCTCGGCCCCTCGACCTCGGGTCCCGCAGGGGACAAGGCAAGGCAGAGGGAAGAGAAGAGCCAACCGGGTGTGGAGACTCAGTTGGAACGACTGGATGACGAGTGGCAATGGGTAAGGAGGTCAACTTGGAGGGTGTTGGGAAGGACAGGATGAAAGAGAGAGATCTCTCGACATTGGGTGACACATTCCCAAGAGTGAGTTACAGGCGGGAAACTAATTCAAGGGCACGGGTTGGAGGTTGTTACGTATGGAGTTGAAAGATCCCCGGGAGTGAGCGGCAGGCCGAAATCTCATTCATGGGTGGAGGGCTTATATATAGAATAACAGATCCCTGGGAGCGAATTATAGGTCAGGATCTAATCCAGGGGATTAGGGGATTTGTATGTCAAATGACAGGTTCAAGTTTAATTATCACTCAGTCAATCACCAATACAGCCAAACAACACGGAGTTCCTGCTGGGCCAGGGTGCAAAACACACAGGACAGGTACATATAGGATAGCAGGTAAACATACAGTCATGCAAAAAATATATATCTATCTCCATGTCCCCGGAGTTAGTTACAGGGAGGGATCTAATCCAGCAGTTTGGGGAGTTTATATATAAATTAACAGACCCCAGAGTGAGTTACAGGTAGAAATCTAATTCAGGGAATCAGAAAGATGTAACATAACAGAGTCCTGGGAGTGAGTTAAAGGCTGGAATATATTCCAGGGTTTCAAAGGCTTGCATATATAACAACAGATTAGTTATTAGCTGGAAGATTTGTTTGTATTTGGGAGTTGTTTGTGTCCCGTATCCCTGCTATAATTGGAAAGAGTGTTTATTAAGAAAGCTAACTTACTCTTTGAAGTTTCAAACGTCCTGATTATTTTCCTCTTTCACTCACCCGAGGACCCCGTGGAGTCGTCTCTGCACATGCCCAGCTATGACCTGTCTGCGCAAGGTTGCGAGGATCTGGCGGACGCGCAGACTGCCTCCGAGGCCGAGGAGCTCGGTGATGTTCCGGGGCACTCGGCCGACCGGGATGCCAGGCTGCGAGAGAAGAAGGTGAGGTTGAACGAGGCCACTTCTGCCATTCTCCATTCTCCCTCAGTCCTTGCTGGCACTGTGCAGCAGCAGTCACAGTGCATTTGACTCCCCACCCCCTCGCCTTCCCACCAACACTGCCCCTCCCCACATACCACCCCTCATCCACACACTGGGGTGGGAGGCACTATCCCTAGTGGCCAATTAACCAATTAACTCGCACGTCTTTGGGACGTGGGAAGGAACTGGAGCCCCAGAGGGAAAGTAAAAATGTCTCTGGGGTGGGGAGGGAGATGGGAGGGAGCCAGGGACCAGATTAAGTGGGAGGGGAGGGAGGGTTCAAGGAAGGGAGACAGGGATGGAGAGTTTTACAGGAGGAAGGTAGACAGATGGGGGGGAGACAGGAGGGAGGAAGGTGGAAGTAGGGACAGATGGGGGGATGGTGGGGGCAGACAAAGGGAAGGAAGGAGACTGAGACCTATTAATCTCTGCTTTAAATATGCCCAATGACTTGGCCTCCACCGCAATCTGTGGCCATGAATTCCACTGGCTAAAGGCATTTCTGCTCATCTCTGTTCTAAAGGGACATTTTGCTATTCAAAGGTTGTGCTCTCTGGTCCCAAACTCTCCCTTAATTGGAAACATCTCTCTATGTCCTCTCTACTTCGGCCTCTTAACATTCCATCGGTTTCAATGACATCCCCCTCGTGCCTCGACATTCTAGCGTCAACCGCCCAGAGTCATCAAATCCTTCTCGTACATTAACCCTTTCATTCCAGGGATCATTCTCGTGAGGCTCCTCGGACCCAGCACAAATCATTACTAAACTCCATCACCTCATCAATTAATCATCACTTACCAAAAAATACTCGTTTTTCTGCTACAAGACCTCTCCTACACAAAGCCAAGTTGACTAACAGTCCCTGTTTTTCAGGATGTACCTAAATCCTTTTGCTCACAATTATTTCCCTACCACTGATGTACAATTTTGAAGTTTACAAACCACCAGAACTTAAGTGTAAAGTAGACAATTAATTGCACTGATGTAGAGGGATCTTGGGGTCCAAGTCCATGGCTCAGTGATGGTGGCTCCACAAGATGACAGGGTGGCTAAAAAACAAGTATGCTTGCCTCCATTGGTTGGTGCATTGAGTATAAGAGCAAGATTACAAGACTTTGGTTAGGGTTCCCGTGGAGTATTGAGTGTAATTCTGTCAATCCATTACAGAGGAAGGGTGTGTAGTCTTTGTAGAGAATGCAGAGGAGGTTCACCAGGCTTCTGCCTGGATTGAAGGGATCATTTCGACAAACACGGGTTTTAATCCCCCACCCCGGAGCATCAGAAGCCAAGGGGAAACCTGAGAGAAGTTTTTAAAGAATACGAGTGGCATATATATGGTAGGCAGTCCTGGGATGGAAATGTCAAGTTCCAGAGGGCAGAAGGAAAAAACTAAAATGAGGCACGTGTTTTCGAAACATCAGATATGAGAAGCCATGGATTTTTGGTATTAGAGGTTAACGATTGAAGTATTTTTGTGGGGCAGTTTTATTTTGTTACACAGAGAGTGGTGGGTGGGGGGGGGGTGCCTGGAACAGGCTGCTGGGGATGGTGTTGAAGGCGGTGGTGTTCGAGGGATTTAGATAGATATATAGACATGCAGGGAATGGACGGATAGGGTCCATTTGCAGGCAGAAGGGATTTGGTTTAATAAAGTGTCCTGGTGCAGACCTTGTTTCTGTGCAGTACTGTTCTATGTTTCTTCTCAAAGTTGGCAGCTGAGCTCATTTCAAATGGCACTCGGTACATTTCTGGAGGTTGAGAGTACAGAGATGGGTTGGAAGGGAGGAAGGTGGTGTGGAAACTGGCTATCAAACCACGAGATCATAAGAAATATGAGCAGAATTCAGCCGTTTGGTTTATTGAGTCTGCTGCACTATTTGATCATACCTGATTTATTTTCCCCCTCAACCCCATTCTCCCTTCTCGTTGTTATCTTTGACACCCTTACCTATCAATGTCCACTTTAACTGTACACAATGACAGCCTTTAAACCAGTATGTGGAAATTCCAGAGATTCGCCACCCTCTGACTAAAGAAAGTCTTCATTTCTGTTCTAAAGGGTCATCCTTGTATTCTGAAGCTGTGCCCTCTGGTCCAAGACCCCCGACTATAGGAAACATGCTCTCCACATCCAGTCTATTTAAACCTTTCAAGGAGATTGATCCTCCCCCCCCCCCACCTCAACATGTTTATAAACTCCAGCAAATGCAGGCCTAGAGACATCAAATGTTCCTGATTTGTTAACCCTATCATTTCCATGATCATTCTCGTGAACTTCTGGGCCCTCTCATTATCAGGACATCCTGTCTCGGGCAACACATACAAAGCGATGGATGAAGTCAGGGAATATCTCTGGAGGGGAGTGAATAGTTGGCAGTCTGGGCTGAGGTTCGTCGTCAGGACTGGAGAGGAAGGGGCAGAAGCCAGAATAAGGAGGTGGGGGTAGTGGAAGGAGTATTAGCTGGCAGGTGATGGGTGAGATCAGATGAGGGGAAGGCTGGGTGAGGTTAGAAGCTGGGAGGTGAAAGGTAGAGGAGGTAATGGGCTGGAGAAGAAGGAACCTAATAGGAGAGGATAGTGGACCACGGAAGAATGGAGAGGAGTGGCACCAGTGGAAGGAGGTGATCAGGTGAGGAGAAGAGAAGGGGTAAGAGGGCAGTAAGAATGGGGGATGGGGAAAGAGCAGGAGGGAGGGGATAATTATGATAAGTTAGAGAAATCAATGTTCATGCCATCAGATTGGAGGATACACAGTCGAAATATGGAACCCCATGAAGGGTCACGATACGAAAGGTCGACTGTTTAGTCTTTTCCATAGACGCCGCCAGCCCTGCTGACTTCCTCCAGCATTCTGTGTGTGTTGCTTGGATTTCAAGCGTCTGCAAACTTTTTATGTTTGGGGAAAACGGAGTGTTGCTCTTTCACCCTGAGTTTGGCCTCAACATGGCCACGGACGGGCATGCTGGAATGTGAATGGGAAGTGGGTGGCCACTGGGTGATCGTGCATTTCGCACTTGATGGAGCCAAGTTGCTGGATGACGCGGAATCTCCGGGTCTCACTGATGTGGAGGACACCACATCAGGAGCGATAAACGACTCCGATAGACTCGGGGAGGTGTCGTCTCGCCTGCTAGTACAGTTTGGGATCCTGAATGGTGTTGAGGAAGGAGGTGTGGGGCGGCGTCAGGTACAAGTGCCAGGAGGGAGATGCATGGGGAGGTTGTATCGAGAGCATCCTGAGCAGCTGCATCACTGCCTGGTTCGGAAATTGCACCATCTCGGATCACAAGACCCTGCGGCGGATAGTGAGGTCAGCTGAGAAGATCATCGGGGTCTCTCTTCCCGCCATTACGGACATTTACACTACAGGCTGCATCTGCAAAGCAAACAGCATTATGAAGGACCCCATGCACCTGTCATACAAACTCTTCTCCCCCCTGCCGTCTGGGAAAAGGCTCCGAAGCATTCGGGCTCTCACGACCAGACTATGAAAAAGTTTCTTCCCCCAAGCTATCAGACTCCTCAATACCCAGAGTCTGGACTGACACCAACTTACTGCCCCCTACTGTGCCTATTGTCTTGTTTATTATTTATTGTAATGCCTGCACTGTTTTGTGCACTTTATGCAGTCCTGGGTAGGTCTGTAGTCTAGTGTAGTTTTGTCTGTGTTGTTTTTACGTAGTTCAGTCTAGTTTTTGTACTGTTTCACGTAGCACCATGGTCCTGAAGAACATTATATTATTTTTACTGTGTACTGTACCAGCAGTTATGGTCGAAATGACGATTAAAAAGTGACTTGACAAGGTGCAAGGAAGTCACTTAGAGAGAAATCCTTACAGAAAGCAGCAAGGGGGCAGGGAGGGAAAGAGGTACTTTGTGGTAGGATCCCTTTGGAGATTGCGGAGGTTACAAAGAATTATGTACTGTATAGGGAGGCTTGCAGAGTTGCAGTCTAGGACGAGGGAACCCCCAGTCTTGTTATGATGGGAGGAGGATTAGGGTCAGGGCAGACGTACTGGAAATGGAGGTGATGGTAGTAAGGGTTGTTGGTAGTGGAAGGGAAACACTGCTCTTTCATTCTTTCTGGGTCAAGATGCACAGACCCGAAAGGCTTTCTCCTGCGCTCTTCTGTTTTCGAACCCATCTTGAGCTCTCTTTGATTTTCTTTCTTCCCGCGCAGGACTCTTTGCTAAATGCTGTCTGCTGCTCCCTGCTGGCGGGGCCCAAATTCGCCAACCCGACAGATGACACCCGCTGCTTCCTGCTCCGCCTGTGCCGCGAGGTGGCGGAGGAGGACCCCGAGTTTATCCTGAAGGTAAGAGAAAGATGCGGGGAGAATCGGTGGTGGTGGGGAGTTTGAAAGGCGGAGAGCAGGCAGGTCACGGGGAGGTGTGCTGCATTTGTAAACGGTGGAGTTGGGGGGGGCAAGGAAGCAATCGCCCCACTGCAGGAAGTATGTGGAAGCTTTGCAGAGTATGTAGAGGAGGTTCACCCAGGTGCTGTCTTGATTAAAAAAAAATAAGGAGAGGTTTGACAAACTTAGTTTTCTTTGGAGCAACAAAGGCTGAAAGGGTTTTTAAAAATTTTGAGACGTCGGCAGAGCAGGTGGATTATCCCCCCCAGCCCACCCAGTTGGAAATGTAAAATACTGGTGGGTATAGACAACGGGAGAGGGGGAAATCTAAAGGGGATGTGCAGGGTGATATTTTCTCACTGAGAGGTGACTGGCTGGAAGGAGCTGTGGTGCAGTGGTACGGACAGATATGATGGAGGTGCTTGTACACCTGTTGGAGAGACGCATGAATATGCATGTGTGCAAGTTTAGGCAAGGCAAGGGTTAATGTAATGTCCAGGCAGGGATAAGGTGCTGACAGCCCAGGCAAGAAAGGTCCGTGTAGAGCATGGCTTCCCTTTGCATAGCAGATTCCCGGAGCCATATTGCTTACTGGAGACGAGATAAGAATGTAATGGAAGGATAGGAAATACACACACACACACACACACACACACACAAAAACACACAAAAACACACCATCAAAGAGAAGGGACGATTGCTTTACTAACTTCACTATCATCGGTTGTTAGTTTTTAGTTTCGATCGACTTTTGACACCTGCCTTGTGAAGGGCGACTGATCTTGCAAGTACGGAATTCAAAAATACAGTTTGCTAAATGCACAATATCTGTGACTGCTGGTCAATTCTGTAAGAAAGAATGGCATTCTCTGTTCATAGTTCGGAACGGTTTGGTGACGGACTATGCTGTTTTCCTCCCGCATATGTAAAATGAAGTACGGGTGAGGAGTGAGTGCAGGATTTCAGTCAGTTGGTGACGACGGGAATAGAGAGATGTGCGTCACTGTGTGTTCCACAGGAAGGAGTTGGTCTAATTTGCCGTCATGATCAGTACAGACACAGTGGGTCAGAGGACCTGTTCCTGTGCTGCACCTGTCCCTGGTGATGGAGTCCGAATTCCAGTGAGAGCAGCGAGCGGCAGAAATGCTGTGGGTTGGGGTCTGTTCCCAGACTCTGAGCCTGCTTGTGCATCCATGCACTCGTGCACAGCTGGAGTCTGTGCTAGTATTCCAGAACATTGGATCGACCACCATCCAGGTGACAGGAAGGACATCCCAGCACTGGAAGCCATCCTGAAGAGATCCCCAGGAAAACCCCTGGGAATAAGAGGGTCGTCACATCACCAGCAGCAAAATAAGTTAGAGCAGAACGATTGGGTGGCTCTGAAGTTTATTTATTCTGTTGAGATGCATTGTGGAACAGGCACTTCTGGCACTTCCGACTGAGCCGCCAAGCCACCCCCAATTTAACCCCTCCCTAATTACGGGACAATTTTCAATGGCCAATTAACCTACCATCCGGTATGTCTTTGGACTGGGAGGAAACCGGGGAGAACGTACAATCTCCACACAGGCAGCGGTCGGAATCGAACCTGTAAAGCATGGTGCTATCCACTACACTACAGTGCCGGCCGTACCTAGAGCCAGGGATCCGAATTCAATTCCACCTGCTGTCTGTAAGGAGATGGTGTGCGCTGTCCGTGACCGGCTTGGGTTTCCTCCAGGAGTGTGGGTTTCCTCCCACACTCCGAAGACGTAGAGATTGGCAAGTGAATTGGTCACATGGGTGCAATTGAGCAGCGTGGGCTCGCTGGGTCAGGAGGACTTGTTATTGTGTTGTACCTCCAAATAAATATCTCTCAATTAAAAAAAAGAGGGAATATGAAAAGGATTTAGGATTCTGAAGTAATGTGACAGGGAGATGTGTAGATGCTGTAATGTTCCTTTGTAGTTTTTTTCCAGTATTAATATTGGTTTGGTGGTGTAACGTACTGAGTCACACCGGAGAACTTGGTTTCTCACACCGTTCACACAGATCATTTCACCACATCAGAACGTTGAGGTAGTCCGGGGTAAAGCAATATCAGAACGCAAGATAAGTCCTGACGAAGGGTCTCGGCCCGAAACGTCGACTGTACTGCTTCCTATAGATGCTGCCTGGCCTGCTGCGTTCCACCAGCATTTTGTGTGTGTTGCTTGAATTTCCAGCATCTGCAGCATTCCTGGTGTTTTCGTGCAAAATAACGTGTTACAGTTTCAGAGAGTCTGCAGGGGAGATGGACAGCAAGGTGCAAGGACCAGAACAAAGGTGGATCGTGAGCTCAGGGTTCCATCTTGTTGTCCAGGAGGGACTGTTCAATAGTCTTATAACAGCAGGGTCGGGACTACTCCTGGGCCAGGTGGTACGTGGTTTCACGCTCCTGTATCTTCTGATCAGAACCGCTGGCGGGTGACGTGAATTTGTTGTATTGTGGCAGAGTGAAGTGCAAAGACACAAAGAGCTATATATTACTGATAGAAATGGTCCGAAAACAAAAGGAATAATGAGGCAGTGATCACAGACCGCTCAGAATACTGGAGAAGAGAAACTCTCTGCGGGTGGGTGGGGGCTTTGACGATCTGGCTGCTTCACTGAGACGGTGAGGAATGGAGTCAGAGTCCACGGTGGGGAGGCTGGTTTCGGTGGTGGGGTCGAGCTGTCTCCATGGTTCCTTGTTCCTGCGTTTGCATCCAGAGAGGATGCTCTCGAATGTGCGTCTACTGATGGTCGGTGGGAACACGCCTAATTTGCTCAGGGTTGCAACTGGAGGCAGTGAGGGGAAAGGAAGGGGGGACTCTGGAATGATGGGCCCTCCCTCCTTTGGGACCGTGCACACTGGCCCAGAGATCAGGAGGTGAGGAACAATCTGAAGGCTTTCTCTGCGGATTTTAACTCCTCCTTCCCCACCTCAGGGCCAAGGTGCCGGGGGTGGGGGTGCGGGAGGAATCCCAGTATTTCTACACCCCCGGCTCTCTGTGTTCAGTGACGCCCCCCCCACCCTGTCTGCGGCAGGTCGCTCTGTACACCAGGCAGGAGCTGAACATCCGAAGCACGGCCAACTTCCTGCTGGCAGTGGCAGCCTGGCTTCCAGCCGCCAGGCCCCACCTCCGGCGATACTTCGCCCGGGCCGTGCGCCTGCCCTCCGATTGGATCGATGTGGCCAAGACCTTCCAGGTAGGCCCGGAGATGGAGGTGTAGGGGAGGGCAGGGAGCTTGCCAAGCAAGCTGAGGGTTGGTGGTGGAGGGGGGTGGGGGGGTGGGGCAGTGAGCATGCTGTAGGTGGGTGGGGGGAGGCATGTGAAGGTGAAATAAATGGGGAAGGGGTACAGAACCATTCCCTCTCCCCTTCCCTTGCATCTCCACCCTTCCGTAGTCCCAGCCTTACCTCGCCAGCCCTGCTTGACTGCCCTGCACCCCCCCCCCTCCAGCTGTTCTTTCCCACTGCATTTTCACACCTCCCATAAGCTCTCTCCTTCACCCCTCTCTTATTCCTCTCCCTCCTCCCACGTTGTCGGTGCACGTTTATCTGTAAGGTTAATTCCACCAGCCGCCCATCTCTCTGACTCTTCTTGCCTTCTACCCCATTTGCCTCCCTTTCCTTCCTCCCACCACCCCCAAGAGCCTGGCGGAGTCTGGCAGCAAGTGGCCGCCCTTCCCGTCCTGCCTGCGACAGGGTCTGAGCGACGCCTTCCTCTCCTTTGACGAGTACCAGTTGGCCAAGTACAACTCCAGGCGGCAGCGCGGCAAGACCCGGAAAGGGGCGGTGAGCTAAGTAGCTGGGATTGGGCCGCCTCCCGGCCCCGGCGTGGGTCTGCACGCCATGGGGGTCAACAGAGCGTGGTGGGGGCTGTTGGGAGGCAGTGAAGGGGAAGATGTGTGTGTTTCCGGTGGGAGTGAATGGGAAAGGGTAGAGTTCATTGGGATTGTGTATGCTGGGAGTGAATGACAAGGGGCGCTGTTCAGTCAGATTGTAAACAGCGGATGTTAATGGAAAGGTTGGATGTCCATTGCGATTGTGTGCAGTCAGATTAAATAGGGTGGGGTCCATTGGGATTGTTGGCAGTGGGAGTGAATGGGAAGGGGTGGGGTCCATTGGGATTGTGGACAGTGGGAGTGAATGGGAAGGGGTGGGGTCCATTGGGATTGTGGACAGTGGGAGTGAATGGGAAGGGGTGGGGTCCATTGGGATTGTGTACGGTGGGAGTGAGTGGGAAGGGGTGGGGTTCATTGGGATTGTGGACAGTGGGAGTGAATGGGAAGGGGTGGAGTCCATTGGGAATGGGGTGCAGTGGGAGTGAATATGAAGGGATGGGGTCTTTGGGATTGCATACGGTGGAGTGAATGGGAAGGGGTGTGGTCCATTAGGATTGTGTACAGTCAGATTAAATGGGAAGGTGTGGGGGTTTGTTGGGATTGTGTACGGTGGGAATGAATGGGAAGAGTCAATCTAGGGCAGGTAAACCTAGAGATCTAAGGCAATCTAGGGAGTAATGTTCCTATTTTCTTACCACCAGAGGAACAAATGTGTTCCAAGCCAGGATGTTGCCAAGACCATGCCGTTCACTCTGAAGAAGCTCGTCCAATGGCTGCATCTGAAGGAGCCAGCCAATCAAATCATGTGTCTGTTGGGTCGAAGGTGAGAGTTGGCCAACGGTGATGGTGAGGAAAGCGTCTCTGTGAGAGGGCTGTATCATGCCCTGCCCCACATCTCCCCCCTCCCCACCACTTGCCTTATAGGATTTTGCAAATAAAACATACGAAATTCATTTCATGTGCTTAATATAAACCGCAGCTCTTTACTTCCATTACAAACAAACCAAAAGTAGTCGCCTTACACTGATGCAATTACCTCAGACACATCTCCTAAAGTGTACACAGCAACTCTATGGCGGTGTTTATGAATTGTGGAGAACAGTTTCTATGATGAAAATTGTCATCTGTCACATATTACATTGACATACATCACCCCCTCCCTCTGTCTGTCTGCCCTTCCCTGTCCACCCTCCCCCTCTGTCTGTCTGCCTTTGTCTTTTTATTTCTCTCTTTCTCTCCCGCTGTCTATCCATTTCTCCCTCCCTCTCGCCGTCTCTCTGTCCACGTCGCTTTTGAAATGCGTTCTTTCTCCCCGCCCAACCCCAACAGGTACCCTTCGGATCTGCAATCATTCTCCCGCAGCCGTCTGCCTGGGCCCTGGGATTCCCAGAGAGCCGGGAAGAGGATGAAGCTGCCGGTCCCGGAGACGTGGGAGAGGGAGCTCTCGCTGCACGGCAACACGGCCAAAGTCTGGGAGCAGCTGATAGGTAGGACACTGGCTTCACAGATTTATCACTAGTGGCAGCCGCTTTGGTGGGGGCAGGAAGGGGGCCATCCACCCCTCTGGGCCTTCCTCACGCCCTCCGTCCAAACCACCCACGACCACATTATCCCACCCACTGCTCGCCTTGAGGCTGGAGCCACACAGGGAGGGTTAACTCTGCAATCTACCAACACTTTCCCATGCGGGCAAGGGAAAGGTGATTCGCAAGGCAGGACGGTGGCATTAGTTATCGAAACTCAACAAAAAACAGAAAAAAAAATCTTCAGATCAGGAATACAGGCACAATGTTTTGTAAATACTCCCTTGGTCGGACAGCGCCTGTGGGGAGAAAATAGACCACGTTTCGGGTATTGTATTCAATTCTGTTTGCCTCGTCCAAGGAAGGATGAGGAAGCTTCAGAGGGCGTGAAGAGGGGCTTTAACAGGCTGCTGCCTGGATTAGAGAGCATGTCTTATGAGAAAAGGTTGAGTGAGCGAGGGCTGTTCTTTTTCGAGCGACAGAGGGTGAGAGGTGACTTGATAGAGGCGTACAAGGGGTACTGACACCTTTATTTGGCAAAGAGGAAACAGCTAATATGAGAGGGCATAATTTTACGATGTGCAGACAGGATGTCAAAGGTAGTTATTTTTTACAAAGAGAGTGGCGGGTTCATGAAACACCCTGCAGTGGTGGTAGAGACAGATTCATTAGGAACATTGAAGAGAATCTTACAGGCATATGGATGAAAGAAATATGGAGGGCTACGTAGGAGGGAAGGGTTAGATTGATCTTAATGTAGATCCAATGACATACCAATTTCCTACCAATGACATAGGTAGGAAAGGGGAAGAGGTCCTGAAACGAGAGTATAGGGAGTTAGGAAGGCAGTTAAGAAGAAGGACCGCAAAGGTAGTAATCTCGGGATTACTGCCTGTGCCACGCGACAGTGAGAGTAGGAATGGAATTAGGTGGAGGATGAATGCGTGGTTGAGGGATTGGAGCAGGGGGCAGGGATTCAAGTTTCTGGATCATTGGGACCTCTTCTGGGGCAGGCGTGACCTGTTCAAGAAGGACGGGTTACACTTGAATCCTGGGGGGACCAATATCCGAGCGGGGAGGTTTGCTAGGGCTACAGGGCAGACTTTAAACTAGTAAGATGGGGGGGCGGAAATCAATTTGAGGAAGCTATGAGAGAGGAGGTTAGTTCACCAGTAGAGCAAGTAAGTAGACAGTGTGTGAGGGAGGAAAGGCAGGTGATGGAGAAGGGATGCGCTCAGCCCGAAGTTGTAGGGGAGAAGAAAGAAAAGGATAATAAATTTGAATGCATTGCTAGGGATGAAAAGAGAGGAGGAGGTGGAGAGTATCTTAAATGTATCTATTTTAATGCTAGGAGCATTGTAAGAGAGGTGGATGAGCTTAAAGTGTGGATTGATACCTGGAATTATGATGTTGTAGCTATTAGTGAAACATGGTTGCAGGAAGGGTGTGATTGGCAACTAAATATTCCTGGATTTAGTTGCTTCAGGTGTGATAGAGTAGGAGGGGCCAGAGGAGGAGGTGTTGCATTGCTTGTCCGAGAAAATCTTATGGCGGTGCTTTGGAAGGATAGATTACAGAGCTCCTCTAGGGAGGCTATTTGGGTGGAATTGAGGAATGGGAAAGGTGTAGTAACACTGATAGGAGTGTATTATAGGCCACCTAATGGGGAGCGTGAGTTGGAAGAGCAAATGTGTAAGGAGATAGCAGATATTTGTAGTAAACACAAGGTGGTGATTGTGGGAGATTTTAATTTTCCACACATAGATTGGGAAGCTCATTCTGTAAAAGGGCTGGATGGTTTAGAGTTTGTGAAATGTGTGCAGGATAGTTTTTTGCAACAATACATAGAAGTACCGACTAGAGATGGGGCAGTGTTGGATCTCCTGTTAGGGAATGCGATAGGTCAGCTGACAGATGTATGTGTTGGGGAGCACTTCGGGTCCAGTGATCACAATAGCATTAGCTTCAATATAATTATGGAGAAGGACAGGACTGGACCTAGAGTTGAGATTTTTGATTGGAGAAAGGCTAACTTTGAGGAGATGCGCAGGGATTTAGAGAGAGTGGATTGGGTCAAGTTGTTTTATGGGAAGGATGTAATAGAGAAATGGAGGTCATTTAAGGGTGAAATTATGAGGGTACAGAATCTTTATGTTCCTGTTCGGTTGAAAGGAAAGGTTAAAGGTTTGAAAGCGCCATGGTTTTCAAGGGATATTAGAAACTTGGTTCGAAAAAAGAGGGATGTCTACAATAGATATAGGCAGAATGGAGTAAAGGAGTTGCTCGAGGAATATAAAGAATGTAAAAGGAAACTTAAGAAAGAGATTAGAAAAGCTAAAAGAAGTTACGAGTTTGGTTTGGCAAATAAGGTGGAAGTAAATCTGAAAGGCTTCTACAGTTATATTAAAAGCAAGAGGATAGTGAGGGATAAAATTGGTCCCTTAGAGAATCAGGGTGGACAGCTATGTGTGGAGCCGAGGGAGATGGGAGAGATTTTGAATGATTTCTTCTCTTCGGTATTCACTAAGGAGAAGGATATTGAATGGTGTAAGGTGTGGGAAACAAGTAAGGAAGTTATGGAACCTATGACAATTAAAGAGGTGGAAGTACTGGCGCTTTTAAGAAATTTAAAAGTGGATAAATCACCGGGTCCTGACCGGATATTCCCCAGGACCTTGAGGGAAGTTTGTGTAGAGATAGCAGGCGCTCTGACGGAGATCTTTCAGATGACATTAGAAACGGGGATTGTGCCGGAGGATTGGCGTATTGCTCATGTGGTTCCATTGTTTAAAAAGGGTTCTAGAAGTAAGCCTGGCAATTATAGACCTGTCAGTTTGACATCAGTGGTGGGTAAATTAATGGAAAGTATTCTTAGAGATAGTATTTATAATTATCTGGATAGACAGGATCTGATTAGGAGTAGCCAGCATGGATTTGTGCGTGGAAGGTCATGTTTGACAAACCTTATTGAATTTTTTGAAGTAGTTACGAGGAATGTTGACGAGGGTAAGGCAGTGGATGTAGTCTATATGGACTTCAGCAAGGCTTTTGACAAAGTTCCACATGGAAGGTTAGTTAGGAAGGTTCAGTCGTTAGGTATTAATGCTGGAGTAATAAAATGGATTCAACAGTGGCTAGATGGGAGATGCCAGAGAGTAGTGGTGGATAATTGTTTATCGGGATGGAGGCCGGTGACTAGCGGGGTGCCTCAGGGATCTGTTTTGGGCCCAATGTTGTTTGTAATATTCATAAATGATCTGGATGATGGGGTGGTAAATTGGATTAGTAAATATGCTGATGATACTGAGGTAGGAGGTGTTGTGGATAATGAGGTGGGTTTTCAAAGCTTGCAGGGAGATTTATGCCGGTTAGAAGAATGGGCTGAACGTTGGCAGATGGAGTTTAATGCTGAGAAGTGTGAGGTTCCACATTTTGGCAGGAATAATCCAAATAGAACATACAGGGTAAATGGTAGGGCATTGAGGAATGCAGTGGAACAGAGAGATCTAGGAATAACAGTGCATAGTTCCCTGAAGGTGGAGTCTCATGTAGATAGGGTGGTGAAGAAGGCTTTTGGAATGCTGGCCTTTATAAATCAGAGCATTGAGTACAGAAGTTGGGATGTAATGTTAAAATTGTACAAGGCACTGGTAAGGCCAAATTTGGAATATTGTGTACAGTTCTGGTCACCGAATTATAGGAAAGATATCAATAAATTAGAGAGAGTGCAGAGACGATTTACTAGGATGTTACCTGGGTTTCAGCACTTAAGTTACAGAGAAAGGTTGAACAAGTTAGGTCTCTATTCATTGGAGCGTAGAAGGTTGAGGGGGGATTTGATCGAGGTATTTAAAATGTTGAGAGGGATAGATAGAGTTGACGTGAATAGGCTGTTTCCATTGAGAGTAGGGGAGATTCAAACGAGAGGACATGATTTGAGAGTTAGGGGGCAAAAGTTTAAGGGAAACACGAGGGGGTATTTCTTTACTCACAGAGTGATAGCTGTGTGGAATGAGCTTCCTGTAGAAGTAGTAGAGGCCAGTTCAGTTGAGTCATTTAAGGTAAAATTGGATAGGTATATGGACAGGAAAGGAGTGGAGGGTTATGGGCTGAGTGCGGGTAGGTGGGACTAGGTGAGATTAAGAGTTTGGCACGGACTAGGAGGGCCGGAATGGCCTGTTTCCGTGCTGTGATTGTTATATGGTTATATGATTGGTCAGTATATCATCGAGGACTATACTGTTCTGTGCTTCAGGCCAAAGATATTTCTAATTTTTACTCATTCAAGGCATGTGGCCTTTGTAGTCTGCTCCAGCATTTAATTGCTCCTCCCAGTTGCCTGTGAGAAGTGGTGGGGGCTGCCTTACTGCTGTAGCCCTTGAAGTGTGGGTTCCTGCAATGTTATCAGAACGGAGTTCCAAGATTCTGACCCAGTGACGGGGAAGGAACGGGCACGTACTTCCAAGTCAGGATGCGCGTGGTGGTTTGGAGGGCAACTTGCAAGAGGTACTGTCCTCCGTAGGGTCTGCTGTCTTCATCCAGCTTGGGGGGGGGGGGGGGAGGGAGGGTAGGAGCAGTGCAGGAGTGAGCTGCCACAATGCATCCTGTCGATGGTAAACACTGTGCTCGCTGTGTGTTGGTGGCAGAGTGAGTGAGAGACTGAGGAAGGGGTGCCGATCGAGTGTGCTGCTGTGTCCTTGTATGGTGCCAGTGTTACTTGGCTGGGCCCTACCCCCGGTACTTGCTGCACCTCACTGAATCTGTACACTGACCGGTGTCCCTCGGTCCCTCTCCCTCTCAGTAATTGCTCTGTCACTCCCCTGACTTGTGCCTTGGTGATGGTGGACAATCTGTGGGGAGTTAGGCAGTAAATTGGTTTATTATTGTTGCATGTACTGAGGTAGTGTGAAAACCGCTCTTGCATGCCATCTGTTCAGACCACTTTAGTCCATGGAAAAAAGATAATGGAATACAGAAAACAGCGTTACATATACAGAGAAAGAGACCAAGCGTCCATTGTATCATTTGAGAGGTCCATTCAATGACCTGATTACAATAAGGTCAAAGTTGTCCTGGTATGTACTTCTAAGTTTCGGTAACTTCTGCCTGATGGGAGAAGACACAACGTCTGTGATGTGACCACAAGACGTAGGAGCAGGATTTGGCCATTCAGCCCATCGAGTCTGTTCTGCCATTCCATAATGGCTGATTTATTATCCCACTCAACCTTATTCTCCTGCCTTCTCCCCTGCGGCCATGACTAAACAAGAATCTGTCAACTTCACTGTAAATGTATGAAGTGATTTGGCCTCCGCAGCCGTCTGTGGCAGTGAATTCTGCAATTTCACTACCCTCTGGCTAATGAAATTCTTTGTCATCTCTGTTCTAAATGGATGCCCTCTATTCTGAGGCTGTGCCCTCTGCTCCGGGACATGCCCACTGTAGGAAACATCCTCTCCACATACACTATGTCTTGGCCTTTCTCGGATTCCTCTCCCCCCCCACTTCATTTTTCCAGACTCTGGCGAGTACAGGTACAGAGCCATCAAACAGTCTTCGGATGTTAACCCTTTCGTTTCCAGAATCATTCTCGTGAACCTCCTCTGGACCCTCTCCAATGCCAGCGTGTGTTTTCTGAGAAAAGGGGCCCAGAAGTGCTGAAGAACCGCCCTTGCGGTCTGACCAAGGCTTTATAAAGCCTCGCCGTTACATCCTCGCTTTTATATTCCTCGCAAAATGAATGCTAACGTTGTGTTTGCCTTCCTGACCGCCGACTCAACCTGCAAGTTAGCCTTTAGGGAATCCCGCACGAAGATTCGCAGGACCCTTTGCACTTCTGACTTCTGAATTTGCTGCACAGTTATAAAGTTGTCTGTGCCTTTATTCCTCCATCTGCTGCTTTTTTCCCATTCTCCCAATCTGCCTCAGTCCTTCTGCAGACTCCCAGCTTCCTCAACACTACCTGCCCCTCCACCTTTCTTCATATTCTCCACAAACTTGGCCACAAAGCCATCAATTCACCATCAAAACGTGAAAAGAAGCAGTCCCAGCACAGGCCCCTGCAGAACGCCACAAACCAGTGGCATAAAAGGCCCTCCTTTATTACCACTCTTTGCCTCCTGCCAGTCAGCAAATAGCATTCATGCATGTGGCCCTCGTTTATGCTGACTACTTTACCAAGATGGTGGGAAGTATAGACAGAGTCTGTGGGTGGGAGGCTCGTTTCTGTGAGGTGCTGAGCTGTGTCCTCAACTCTGTTGTTTCTTGTGATTGCAGGCAGAGCAGTTTGCCGTACCAAGCCACGATTCATCCAGATAGCACGCTCTCTTATTGTGCATCAGTAAAAATGGGGGAGGGTTGATAAGGGACGTGCCAAATTTTTATAGCCTCCTGATGAAGTGGAGGCCTGGCGGGCTCCACTTGTTCAGGAGGCGAAAGCCAGGAAGAGGCCGTCCTTGAGCCTGGAGATGCATGCTTTCAGGATTTTGAATCTTCTGCCTAATAGGAGAGGGGAGGAGAAGGAATGTCGAGGGTGGGTAGGGTCTTTGATTATGCTAGCCGCTTTCCCAAGGCAACAAGCTGTATGGATGGAGTACATGGAGGGGGAGGTACGTGCTTTTGTGTCTTAATTCCCAGCAGGAAAGATGAAAAGATATTGGGGTGAGTGGGGTATTTGCTCACACTTGCCACTTTACTGAGACAGTTCAATGCCATTGGCTTAATCTTGCTGGATAGCATGAGTTCCTGGCCCTCGTAAGGTGTAGTGTGGAGTTTTTCAACTGCCACTCGTCGTCTGTGTTGCCTGCTTTGACTTGGGTCAGTTCTGAATGGAATAAATTCACTGGGATCTCTTCACTGACCCCCTTCCTCCATCCCGTCGCTCCCCCCCCACACCCACAGATAACCAGAAGCTGCCCTTCATGGCCACCCTCCGTAACCTGCGGAATATGATCACCTGCGGACTGAGTCCACGTCACCACCGGCTGATCGTCTCCAGGCTCTCGGACAAGGTAGGTGAGGCGTCCCACTTCTGGCGACCGCCCCCCCCCCCGGTGCTGACGGAGAAGATGGGCAGGGATTGGTGGAGGAGTGGGGCAGGACAGTGGCGTGGAGGGGGCAGGACCTGGAACAGCAGTGCGATGCTGGATGGGGTCAGGGACGGGAGAGGTGAGGTTGCGCGTATGCCTGCAATGTTAGGAGAGAGGGTGGGGCCTTGGACAGAGTGGAGGAGGCAGATCGGGGGAAGGGGCATGGCTTCTTATAAGCAAGGGGTGTGGCTTCTTGGCAGTGAGGGGCGGGCTCCCTGAAAAGATGGGGGATCTCTCGGGTCTAAGTGGGCAGTAACTCGGAGGAGGCCAGGCCTCTGAGGAGGACCTCTGGTGGGGTTTTTCAGAGTGAAGTTGGGACACTGAGGGGCATCTGGTGAGGTGTAGATGTCAGCGGTGGACCAATCAATTCGCAGAGAGAGAGCTTCGCACAGATCAGGGAGAAGAGTTTTAAAAAGAGCGTTTCACAGGGCTCGGCGCACTAACAGTGGACCAGTCGATTTGCAATTCGTTAAGTAAAGCAGAGTCACAGCAAAGCGGCCGTTGTGTGAGTGAGAACTTGAGGCTTTGGCGAGGAGGCACGGGTAAGTAGGAGATGAGGCTTTTGTAGTGGTTGAATAAACAATCAATAAATAGCAGCTAAAGTAGGGATGATGCAGGATCAGGTGATGTGGGAGCTGGTGGACCACATCTGCAGCAAGTGTTGGCTGCTTGAGGAACTCGGGCTCGAAGCTGATGACCTGGAATCTGAGTTTCGAACACAGTGACACATCAGCGACGGGGAGAGTTACCCGGGCAGTCTGTTTCAGGAGGCAGGTCACTCCCATTAGATTAGCTGCCTCAAATTCAGTCTGTGGTCTGAGTGTGACTGTGACACACAAGAGGGTGTGACTGTGAGTGAGGCGGGGAGTGGGATCCTAGAGACCGGGCCGGAGGAGCCTCAGCCCTCGAGCTTGTCCAACAGGTCTGAGATCCCTGCTCCCTGTGTGGATGAGAGTGGGGGCTGTAGGAACGATGAGCAACCTAACTGTGGCACTGTAGTTCAGGGAGCCATTCAAGAGGATGGGGAAGAAGAGAAATGTAGTGGTAATTGGGGATAGTACAGTCAGGGAAAAAGGCAGCGTTCTCTGTCGCAGGGATAGAGCGTCCCGAAGGCTGTGTAGCCTGCCTGGTGCCCGGGTTCGGGGCATCTTATCTGACCTACAGAGGAAATTACAGTGAGAGGGGAAAGATTTGGTTGTCATGGTCCTTGTGAGGACCAACGACGCAGGTAGAACAAGGAAAAGGGTTCTGCTGAGGGAATTTGAGCAGCCAGGGACTAAATTAAAAAGCAGAATCAATAAGGTGGTAATCTCTGGATTACTACCTGAGCCACGTGCAAATTGACACAGGGCCAAGAAGATCGGAGAGTTACATGTGTGACTCAAGGATTGGAGTGGGAGAAGTGGGTTTGAATTCATGGGAAATTGGCATTAGGAGGAGGGAGCTGTACCAATGGGACAGGCTCCACCCGAACCGTGATGGGACCTGGATCCCAGTGAGTCACATAACTAGGCTGATGATAGAAAGGGCGTTAAACTAAATAGCAAGGGGGGTGGGGTTCACCAGATTGGAGAAGTATGGGTAAAGTAAACAAGAAAAGTGTGGATAAAGTAAAAACAAAAGATTTTAAAAAAGGAAAAGTAAGAGTGGAAAAAGGAAAAGTCGTGGAAAAGAGTAAAAGATTACGAGATTTTAAAAGCACAATGAGTTTAAAGGCGCTTTATCTGAATGCTGTGGTATTCGAAACAAGATCAATGAACTTGTGGCACAAATCAGTACAAAGGGGTATGTATGATTTAGAAGTCGTTGCAGAAACGTGGTTGCAGGGTGGAGAGGACTGGGAATTAAATATCCAAGGATGTCGGGTAATACAGAAGGATAGGCAGGAAAGTAAGGGAGGTGGGGTAGCACTCTTAATGAGATTAGGGCAATAGAGACGATGTAAGATCTAAGGAGCGTAAGGTTGAGTCCATCTGGGTAGAGATTAGGAATAAAAAATGGTAAAAATTCACTGTTGCGAGTTGTCTATCAGCCACCAAATAATAACGTTACAGTGGCACAGGCAATAAAGAGAGAGCTGCCTGAGGGACGTCAGGATGGAACAGCAGTTATCATGGGGGACTTTAACTTGTACATAGATTAGGTGAATCGAGTTGGTCGAGGCAGTCTTGAGGACTTCGTGGAATGTATCGTAGTTGGGAAAATGCTTGAGCTATCATTAGAGAAGAAATAGCGAGGCATCTGGAAAGAAATGGATCCATCAGGCAGATGCTGCATGGATTCAGCAAGGGCAGGTCCTGTTTGACAAGCTTACTGGAGTTCTTTGAGGATATAATGAGTCAGTGGATAGAGGGGAACACATAGATGTTATTTACTTGGATCTGCGGAAGACGTTCGATAAGGAGCCGCATAAAAGACTTATCCTTAAGATCAGAATGCACGGAGTTGGGGGGCTGTATTTCCATGGATAGCA
Organism: Hemitrygon akajei; assembly: GCF_048418815.1. NCBI lineage: Eukaryota > Metazoa > Chordata > Chondrichthyes > Myliobatiformes > Dasyatidae > Hemitrygon > Hemitrygon akajei. Next base: position 2,742,912 of record NC_133148.1, read on the forward strand.
GATTGGTTAACTGATAGAAAGCAGAGAGCTGGGAATCATGGGTGTTATTCTGGTTGGCAATCAGTGGTGAGCGGTGTGCCACAGGGTTCGGTGCTGGGCCCGCGACTGTTCACGATACACATTAGCGATCTGGAAGAGGGGACCAAGTATAGTGTGTCTAAATTTGCTGATGATAATAAATTGAGTGGAAAAGCAAATTGTGCACAAGTTATGGAGAGCCTGCAGAGAGATATAGATAGGTTAAGTGAGTGGGCAAAGGTCTAGCAGACAAGACCATAAGACATAGGAGCAGGTAGGCTATTCAGCCCATCGAGTCTGCTCTGCCTTTCAATCATGGGCTGATCCAATTCTTCCAGTCATCCCCACTCCCCTGCCCTCACCCCATACCCTTGATACCCTGGCTAATCAAGAACCTATCTATCTCTGACTTAAATACACCCAATGACTTGGCCTCCACAGCTGCTCATGGCAACAAATTCCACAGATTTACCACCCTCTGACTAAAGTAATTTCTCCACATCTCTGTTCTAAATGGACGTCCTTCAATCCTGAAGTCTGTCCTCCCGTCCTGAAATCCCCTCCCATGGGAAATAACTTTAATATCTAATCTGCTCACGCCTTTTAACTTTTGGAATGCTTCTATGAGATTCCCCCCTCATTCTCCTGAGCTCCAGGGAATACACCCCAAGAGCTACCAGACATTCCTCATACAGTAACCCTTTCACTCCTGGATGGAGTACAATGTTGCTTAATGCAAAGTCATCCACTTTGGAAGGAAAAATGGAAGAGCAGATTATCATTTAAATGGTAAAAAAGTTGCAGCGTGCTGCTACGCAGAGGGACTTGGGAGTGCTTGGGCATGGATCACAAAAGGTTGGTTTGCAGGTACAGCCGGCAAATGGAATGTTGGCCATTGCTAGAGGGATTGAATTTAAGAGCAGGGTTGTTATGCAGCAACTGTACAGGGTACCGGTGAGGCTGCACCTGCAGTTCTGGTCTCCTTACTTGAGGAAGAATATACTGGCTTTGGAGGCAGTGCAGAAGAAATTCACCAGGTTGATTCCAGGGATGAGGGGGTTAGACTATGAGGAGAGATTGAGTCGCCTGGAACTGTGCTCGCTGGAATTCAGAAGAATGAGAGGAGATCTTTTAGAAACATATAAAAAAATTATGAAAGGAATAGTTAAAGGCAGGAAAATTGTTTCCACTGGTAGGTAAGACTAGAACTAGGGGACAGTCTCAAGGGAGTAGATTTAGGACAGAAATGAGGAACTGCTTTTCCCAGCGAGTGGTGAATCTGTGGAATTCTCTGCTCAATGAAGCTGTGAAGACTACCTCGGTAAATATATAAGACAAGGTTGGATAGATTTTTGCACAGTAGGGGAATTGAGGGTTATGGAGAGAAGGCAGGTAGGTGGAGGTGAGTCCATGGCTCAATCAGCCATGATCTTATTGAATGGCAGAACAGGCTCAATGGGCAGAACAGCCTACTCCTTCTCCTACTCCTACTAGCAATATGCCTGATGTTGTACACTGTGGAAGATGTAGTGTGTGAAGGAAGAGAAGTGGGTGCAGTTACTGTCACAAGGGAGAAGGAGAAAAGGTGCTGAAAAAGCTGAAAGACCTAAAGGTACGTAAATCACTCGGACTAGAGGAACTGCACCCTGGGGTTCTGAAAGAGGTAGCGTTAGAGATTGTGGTGGCATTTAAATAATCTTTCAAAATTCATTGGACTCTGGCATGGAGCCAGAGGACTGGAAAATTGCGATTGTCACTCCACTCTGAGAAGGAGGGAGGCAGCAGAAAGGAAATTATAGACCAATTAGCCTGACCTCCGTGGTTGGGAAGATGTTAGCGGCAGTTGTTAAGGATGAGGTGATGGAGTACTTGGCGACACAGGACAAGATAGTGCAAAGTCAGCATGGTTTTCTTCAGGGAAAATCCTGCCTGATGAACCTGTTGAGATTACAAGTAGGATAGATAAAAGGGATGCAGTGGATATTCTATATTTGGACTTTCAGAACGCCTTTGACAAGGTGCCACACATGAGGCTGCTTACCAGATTAAGAGCCCATGGTATTACAGGAAAGTTACTAACATGGTTAGAGCATTGGCTGATTGGTAGGAGTCAGCGAGCGGGAATAAAAGGATCCTTTCCTGGTTGGTTGCCAGTGACTAGTGGTGTTCCAGAGGGGTTGGTGCTGGGACCGCTTCTTTTTATGCTGTATATAAATGATTTAGCTGATGGAATATATGGCTTTGTTGCCAAATTTGCAGATGATATGCAGATTGGTGGAGGGGCAGGTGGTGTTGAAGAAACAGGTAGGATGCAGATTAGGAGAATGGGCAAGAAAATGGCAAATGAATTACAATGTTGGAGAATATCATGCACTTTGATATTATAAAATAAATGTGCAGACTATTTTCTGAACGGGGAGAAAATACAGGAATTTGAGAAGCAGAGGGACTTGGGAGTCCTTGTGCAGAACACCCTGAAGGTTAACTTGCAGGTTGAGTCGGTGGTGAGGAAGGCAAATGCCACGTTAGCATTCATTTCGAGAGGTCTAGAATACAAGAGCAGGGATGTGACACTGAGGCTTTAGAAGGCCTCGCCAGTGCCTCACCTTGAATATCGTGCACTGTGTTAAGCCCCTTGTATTAGAAAAGATGTGCTGGCATTGGAGAGGGTCCAAAGGAGATTCACAAGGATGATTCCAGGAATGAAAGGGCCATATGAGGAACATATGATGGCTGGAATTTAGAAGGATGAGAGGGGACTTCATTGAAACCTTTTGAATGTTGAAAGGCCAAGACAGTAGATGTGGAAATGATATTTCCCATGGTGGGAGAGCGTAGGACGAGAGGCCACAGCGTCAGGATAGAGATGTGGAAGAGTTTCTTTAGCCGAAAGGTGGTGAATTCATGGAATTTGTCGCCACAGGCAGCTGTGGAGGCCAGGTCATTAGGTGTATTTGAGGCAGAGAATGGTAGGTTCTTGTTTGGACATGGCATCAAAGGTCACGGGGAGAGGGCTGGAACTGGGGTTGAGGAGACTGAAAAGAAGAATCAGCCATCATTGAATGGTGGAGCAGACTCGATGGGCCAAATGGCCTAATTCTGCTCCCACGTCTTATGGTTTTATTTCTTATGTTCTTGTGTTTGGAGAAATGGGTCCTCGGGTCCCCTGAGGTGAGGTGGAAGCTGAGGGGTTGGGGCTTCTGTGGGCTTCACCGTTGGGAGTTTCAAAGGGAGCAGGTTCTCTGGAGTCCTGAGTTTGTGAGGACTGAGGGGGCAGGGCCTCTGTGGTCAAGGGGCAGAGGGGGTAGGGCCTCCGTCTACTCAGAGTCTGACCCTGTCTCTCCGTAGAAAACCGTCATCCACAGCCGGCAGTTTCCCTTCCGGTTCCTCGCTGCCTTCCGCGTCCTCGCTGAGCTGGGTGAGCGGCTGGAACACAAGGGTGAGTGGGGAGGGTGGGGGAGTCGTCTTGCAGTGGGAGGGAAAGGAAGTAAGAAGTGGTGGGATTTTGCAGGGATGGGTGAGCGGCTGGAACACAAGGGTGAGTGGGGTGGGGATGGGGAGGGTGGGGGCGTCGTCTTGCAGTGGGAGGGAAAGGAAGTAAGAAGTGGTGGGGTTTTGCGGGGATGGGTGAGAGGGTGGGCAATGGGTGGGGATGCCCACTGATTCTTTGGAGTCAGGTTCAGGGAGAAATGGGGAATAGAAGGTTCAGGCAGAGCTGTGGAGGTCGAGGGGAGTGAAGAATTATGGGGGAGGGGGTCGAGTAAGAGCATGGGGAATAAGTGGGAGGGCATGGTTGAGGACTTGGAGGGTGAGGTTTTGGCCAATGCTAATTGGGAGGGTGAGGTTAGTGATGAGGGGGCTCAAGTAGGTGGACGCGGGGAAGGGTGAGATTAGGGGCAAGGGAGATTAGGGGGGAGGGAGCGGGCAAAGGGGGCCAGCGGGAGCATGAGGGAAGAGGGGCGAGAAAGGTCAAGGTGGGAGGTGAGGGACGTCAAAGGCAAGCACGGGAGAGTCAAGGGAGGAATGGAAGTGTGTTACACTGATGAATGGAGGGGCGAGGGAGAAGGCGACTTCTGTAAGCGAAGCCAGCCCACTCGTCTTGCATCCTGGTGGGATCGTGTGCAGGGAGAAGCCCCCTGCACAAACTTCCCCATCAGCAGGTTGACATCGACCCTGAATTTTTTCACACCCCTCTCCCGACTGCTGACTCTTCTCTCCTCTCTCCCTTGGCCAGACGACCCCCTGCCGTCGAGGCAGGAGATGATACAACAGGTCATGGAGTCTATCCGCCAGCGTCAGTCCCGGATCCGGGGGGTGAAGGTCCACTCCCGTCCGTCCCAGGCCGCGGCCCGTACCTTCGCGCCGCTCTCCACGCAGGTGACCAGGAAACTCAAGAAGCTACAGGAGCGCAAGTAAGCGGTGTCTGCTGAGGACGTGAAGAGGCCGCCTCGCGCAGCTTTCCTGCCGCGTCCACTTCTCCCACGGCTTCCAGCACAGGCAGTTCTGATCTCGCCCCCTCCCTTACACGGAGGAAGTTTTTAGCTTTGGACGGGGTGCAGGAGAGCTTTGCCAGAATGTCTAGATTAGAGGATAGAAGCCGGAAGGAGAGGCGGGACACACTGGAGTACTGTCTTCTCTGGAGCACTAGAGACCTGACAGATGTTAATAAAACGATGAGAGGAGTAGATAAAGCTGACACACTGAGTACTTTTCGGAGGAGAGAGAAGTCATACTCTTGACAACAAACAGGACGGTACAGTGGCAGAGCAGCGAGTGTAACGCTTACAGCGCCAGCAGCCCGGGTTCAATTCCCGCCGCTGTCTGTAAGGAGTTTGTATGTTCTCCCAGTGATGCTTGGGTTTCGTCCTGGTGCTCTGGTATCTCCCACGTTCCACAGACGTATAGGTTAGGATTCGTGAGTAGGGGGCATGATACATTGGCACCAAAAGCGTGGCGACATTTGTGGGCTGTTCCCAGCACATTCCTGAACTGTTTTGGTCCTTGACGCAAACGACGTATCTCACTGTGTGTTTTGATGCTCTGAAGTCCCTGTGAAGTGAACAAACTGAGCCTGTAATATTTAAGGTGAGAGGAGGAAAGTTCAGAGCAGATGTGCGGGGCAAGTGTTTTATTTATTTGTTTGTTTTTACACAGGAGCAGTGGGTTCCTGGAGTGCTGTGCCCAGAGTGGTGGCAGCAGACACCTCGATGTTTAAGAGGCTTTTTGACAGACACGGGAATATGCAGGGCATAGGGGGATGTGCTTATGTGCAGGCATCCCTGGTGCTTGACGTTTCCACCCTGGGGGAGATTCCGACTGTGAAACCTATCTCTGCCACCCAAAATCTCAACAACGTCTACACTTCGTTTTCTCTGAGAAAACAGCTCAAGTGTGTGCAGTTGTGGCCGACCGTTATAGGAAAGTTACAGAGGCTTTGGAGAGGGTGCAGAGAAGGTTCACCAGGATGTTCCCTGAATTAGAGGGTATGAGCAGAGACTGGGCAGATCTGGATTATTTTCTCTGAAGCATTGGAGGCTAAAGGTAGCCTGACAAAACTTTATAAAATCATCAGAGGCACAAATAGGGTTGATGGCTCGAGACTTTTCTCCCCCAGGGTGGAAAGGACGAATACTTATGTTGATAGGGTGGTTTTACAAGACGTATGGCATGTTGGCCTTCATTAGTCAGGGGACTGAGTTCAAGAGCCATGAGGTAATGTTACAACTCTAAAATCCTGGCTAGACCACACTTGGAATATTGTGTCACATTAGAGGAAGGATGTGGAAGCTTTCGAGAGGATGCAGAGGAGATTTTCCAGGATTCTGCCTGGACTGGAGGGCACGTCTTATGAAGATAGGTTGAGAGAACTGCGGCTTTTCTCTTTGAAGTGAAGAAGGATGAGAAGTTACTCGGTAGAGGTGTCCAAGATGATAAGCGGCACAGATGGGGTGGATAGCCAAAGACTTTTCCCCCAGGGTGGAAATAGGGGACATAACTTTAAGGTGAAAGTATAAGAGTGATGTCAGAGATAAGTTCTTTACACAGAGTGGTGAGTGTGTGTGCTCTGCCACGGGTGGTGGTACAGGCAGATGCACTGGGGCATTTAGGAAACTCTTAAATAGGCACATGGATCATAAAATGGGGGTCTATGTTGGAGATAAGGCTTAGTCAGTTAAAAGGTTGTCACAACATCATTTGAAGGACCTGTAGTGTGTTGTATTGTAGTTGTAGTGTGTTGTATTATTCCATGTTCTGTGTGGGTCTAAGTTTAGAGGGGGTATGTTTTGCGGAGATGTGTGGCATGTTTTCTACGGTAATTAGCTGCCTGAAATGTGGGGTGGTAGTAAAAGGCAGATAAGATGATAAGATTCAAGAGTTTTGTAAATAGGGAGATAAATATGCAGGGAATGGAGGAATGTGATCATGAAAGGTCAAAAGAATTAATGAACACAGATATTGTGTCTGAAGTACCTATTCCTGCTCTGTACTGTCTGTGAAACATCCAGACCATCCAGTTTTTCACAATACCTGGCAATTAATCCTAGAAAACATTCACTGTCTTAGGTCAGTTAGGATCACTATTTTAAGAATGTGAAATGTCAGAATAATAGTAAAGAGAATGTTTTCTAGGATTAAATGCCAGGAATTGTGAAAAATTGAGTTTAAATGTATTTCGCTAAGGTGTCTGTAAACTTCTAACTTCAACTGTACGTGGATAGAAAAGGTGTGCTGTGGGCCAAGCATAGCCAGATGGGTAAACTTTAGGGCTTGAATCTCGGTCGGGCAAATGGGTTGGCATGGACAAGTTGGGCCAAAGGGCCTGTTTCTGTGCTGTACTTCTCTGAACGTATTTTCATGCCAGCCAAGATCAGAATCAGGTTTATTATCGCTGACATATGACATAAAATTTGTTTTGTCCCCCTCCCCCTGTGCCCCCACTCCCTACCCTCTCCTTTTTCCCTTCTTTCCCTCCCCCGCTCCCCCCAGGAATGTTCGGTATGACCAGAACCTCCTGGATCAGTACAGGCACGCCCTGGAGAAAGCCATCGAGATCTCGGCCACACACAACATTCCCCCTCTCTCAGGCCGCACCGTAATCCTGTGTCCTGTCAGTCAGGCGATGGAGCAGCCCTGCCAGGGCGCACGGGACCTCCTCCTTCCCGGGACCCAGCGACCCGAGAGCGAGACTCAGCCTGGAGCCCCCAAGGTGAGATCTTTTCCCACCTCCCTAGTCACTCTGCCTTGTGTCAATTCTCTCAGGCACCAGCAGAGGCTCACCCCATCCCACCAGAAAAACATGAGTGGGTTCGTTCCACATCAAGGATGTCCAAACACCAGAGGCCATCCCGAGGAGATTGCCCGGGCATTTCCCTGGGGACTGGATGGTTGCCCCATCCACAGCGACGAAAGAAATGAAGAGGTTCACAAGAGGCTGTGGATTCTGGAATCTGGGGCAACAACTGATCTGCTGGAGTTTCAGCAGGTGGACCAGCATCTGTGGCTGGGGGGATGAGGTTGGGTGAAGGGATGAATGAATCCTGGTGCAGTCGACAAGATAGTGAAGAAGGCGTATGCTGTGTTCGTCTTTGTAGTCAGAAAATGAAGTTAAGGAGCTGCAAGGTAGTTTGGGAGCTCTATAAAACTCTGCTAGACTACACTGGATTATTGTGTTCAATTCTGATCACCTCACTATAGAAATAATGTGGAAGCTTTAACGAGGATGCAGTGGAGATTTACCAAGGTGCAGCTGAGATTAGAAAGCACGTCTTGTGAAGAAAGGTTGAGCGAGCCAAGGGCTTTTCCTTTTAGATAGATAGATAGATACTTTATTCATCCCCATGGGGAAATTCAACTTTTTTTCCAATGTCCCATACACTTGTTGTAGCAAAACTAATTACATACAATACTTAACTCAGTAAAAAAATATGATATGCATCTAAATCACTATCTCAAAAAGCATTAATAATAGCTTTTAAAAAGTTCTTAAGTCCTGGCGGTAGAATTGTAAAGCCTAATGGCATTGGGGAGTATTGACCTCTTCATCCTGTCTGAGGAGAATTGCATCGATAGTAACCTGTCGCTGAAACTGCTTCTCTGTCTCTGGATGGTGCTATGTAGAGGATGTTCAGAGTTATCCATAATTGACCGTAGCCTACTCAGCGCCCTTCGCTCAGCTACCGATGTTAAACTCTCCAGTACTTTGCCCACGACAGAGCCCGCCTTCCTTACCAGCTTATTAAGACGTGAGGCGTCCCTCTTCTTAATGCTTCCTCCCCAACACGTCACCACAAAGAAGAGGGCGCTCTCCACAACTGACCTATAGAACATCTTCAGCATCTCACTACAGACATTGAATGACGCCAACCTTCTAAGGAAGTACAGTCGACTCTGTGCCTTCCTGCACAAGGCATCTGTGTTGGCAGTCCAGTCTAGCTTCTCGTCTAACTGTACTCCCAGATACTTGTAGGTCTTAACCTGCTCCACACATTCTCCATTAATGATCACTGGCTCCATATGAGGCCTAGATCTCCTAAAGTCCACCACCATCTCCTTGGTCTTGGTGATATTGGAGTGAAGGAAGATGAGAGGAGACTTAATATTGGTGCAGAAGATGTTAAGAGCCATCAGTGGATGTCTTGGTGGGACCACCCCTGGGATGTTGTGGCTGGGAGACTTGAAGTGCTGGAGTTCCAGAGCAACCCATCCAAAACGCTGGAGGAACTTAGCAGGTAGGGCACTTTCTGTGGGGGAAGTGGACAGTCAATATTACAGGTTGAGACTGGAAAGAAAGAGGGAGATAGCCAGTGTAAAGAAAGGGGTGGAGCAAGATCTGGCAGGCGAGGGGTGGGTCCTGTAGTTTGAATATTGGGAACAGGTTTGGTTTTTCGGCCTAAAGAAGGTGAGGTGTGTGACCGAGAGGGTGAAAGTGCAGAGACATCTCACGCCAACAATATAGGGGGTAATTGACATTGCCTCTTGGAATACTGTGAATTCCAGTTAAAGAACAAAGACCAAAGAACAATACAGCACAGTACCGGCCCTTCGGCCCACAATGTTGTGCTGACTCTTAAACCTACCCCCCCCCATATAACCCCCCACCTTAAATTCCTCCATATGCCTGTCTAGTAGTCTCTTAAATTTCATTCGTGTATCTGCCTCCACTACTGACTCAGGCAGTGCAGTCCACGCACCAACCACACTCTGAGTGAAAAACCTTCCTCTAATATCCCCCTTGAACTTCCCTCCCCTTACCTTAAAGTCATGTCCTCTTGTATTGAGCAGTGGTGTCCCGGGGAAGAGGCACTGGCTGTCCACTCTATCTATTCCTCTTAATATCATGTATATCTCTATCATGTCTCCTCTCAGTCTCCTTCTCTCCAGAGAGTAAAGCCCTATCTCCCTTAATTGGGACATTTTGGGACCAGTACATTTTGCCCCAATTAAGCAGGTCCCAAAGCTTCATTGGAAGAGTTAAAAAGTATAAAACAGACCGGCCCGTTTAACTGAGTAACAAATCATGTAGTTAAATGAAATACAGAACATATTATAACACTACCAATACATCTACAGTACTGTCCAACTGTATTAATTCTTAATCGTTATTGACAGAGGAATTCACCTGCCATGATCTTTTTCTGATTGATTGTAAATGAACTAAACCAGCACAGACACCGACTGGAGATAATGGACGGCCTTCGTACAATGCTTTAGATGATTGCATCCTCCAAATCTTAATTTTCATTGTAACATTCAAGATGATTGTCGATGCCATCATAACTCCTAACTTGAAGTAGTGAAATCATTTCATTTTCACTCCTGGCAGTTTGCCAGCCAAGCCTGCGTGCTTGAAAGCACAGGGAATAAAAGTTCTGAGTTGTGTTGCCGCTTATTTCTCGACAACTATCAGCAACAAAAGTCACTGCTTTTTGAACACAAAAACACTAAACTGAAGCTATCTTAAACACTGATTGCTCTAAACACTGTGTAGCGTCTCAAGGCCATGCAAGTGCATGTGACTGACACTAGTTAGAAACTACTTGGCAACAATCTCCTGTCCCAATTAAGCAACTTGGTGTTCCAAATAAATGAAGCTAATGTCAGCTGTTTTCTAGATTTGGTTTTTGTTCTTTAAATGGCTTTCCTGCTTAACCTATGGCCCAGTTAACTAGAATCCACTGTATTGTGTGCAGGTCAGGTTTGCATCAGCTCTTGGGCTGCATTCCAGAGTTCAGGAGAATGAGGGCGGAAATCTCACAGAAACATTCCGAATGTTAAAAGGCCTGAATGGATTAGGTATGGCCAAGTTATTTCCCATGGTAGGGGAATCTAGGACAAGAGAGCAAGACTTTAGGATTGAAGGACGATGCGGAGAAATTACTTTAGTCACAGGGTGGTAAATCTGTGGAATTTGTTGCCATGAGTTGCTATGGAGGCCCAGTCACTGGGTGTATTTAAGGCAGAGATAGATAGGTTCTTGATTAGCCAGGTCATCGAGGGGTTTGGGGAGAAGGCAGGGGAGTGGGGATGACTGGAAGAATTGGATCAGCCCATGATTGAATGGCGGAGCAGACTCGATGGGCCAAATGGCCTACTTCTGCTCCTATATCTTGTGGTGTTATGGAAATGGAGAGGGGAAGGGGGAGTTGATGGAGAGGAAGGGGAGGCTTGCTTCACATGCAGTGCTGAAAGAGAGACCAATAATGCAGGGTCCCGATGAGACGGTCCCTGGAATATTGCGTACAGTTCTGGCTCTCTGACCTGAGGAAGGGGAGGGAGAATACTTGAGTAGGTTGTGGAAAGTTATACAGTTCCAAGTTCATTCCATACATAAGTTGGAAGCAGTCCCAATGAGATTCCCAGTAATAATTCCCTGGGATACGAGGGTTACGTGTTTTAAAAAGGAATAATAATTGTATTCATTGTTTGGAAGACTGGAGGCTGGTGTAGTGACAGATGCCATGACTTGGGGAGGGTAACAGGGGAGATGTGGAGGTGATCCTACTGGTGGGAGAGTTACGAACAAGGGGACAGAGTTACAAGATCAGGGAGATGGTCATTTAGCAGAGAGGGATGCTTGAGAAATTGAGGAGGGCGTAATTGAGATTGGGGAACTGGGACAGGAGTCGAGATGAGACCTGATGCAGATTAGCACCATTCAAATCGCATTGTAAAATGGTTTATTATTGTCATGCACCGATACAGTGAAAATCTTTTGCCTCCACGTCATCCGGGCAGATATTTCCATACACAGGTACATCGAAGTAGTCAAAAGGAAAAATAAAACAGAATGTAAAATTTAATGCTACAGTTGGAGCAAGGGTGCAGTGCAGGTAGACAAATCAAGTCAATGGGCCCTGACGAGGAGATCAAGAGGTCATCCTTATCATGCCAGACGTCCTTCCGAGGGTCTGATAACAACAGGGTAGAAGCCATCCTGGAGCGTAGCGGTAGGTGCTCTCGAGCTTTTGCCTGACGGGAGGGGGAAGAAGGGAGAATATCTAGGGTGGGAGGGGTTTTTGATTAAGCTGACTGCTTTACCGAGGCATGGAGAGGAGGCTGGTTTCCATGATCTACTGAGGCACATCCACAGCTCCACACAGCTTCTTGAGGTCACGGTCAGAGCAGCGATGATGGGTGTAGGTCCGAAGTGTCGACTGTTTACTCTTCTCCGCAGATGCTGCCTGGACTGCTGAGTTTCTCTGTGTTCCAGCATCTGCAGATTTTCTGGTGTTTGTGATGCATCCAGATAGGTTGATGGTGTGGATTGCTGGGGACGTGCTGAATTTCCTCGGCCTCCTGAGGAAACACACACACACACACACACTGGTGCGATTCTTGGTGTCCATGATATTGCCTGCTCCTGCTTTCCTCAGCCGTCTCCCTTCTTCACCCAGCTTCTGGAGATCGCCGTGCTGCTGGGACTGATGGCCAAGCACGTCAGCGAGCATTGCCGCCTGGTCCTCTACACTGACCGTTCCCACCGGGAAGTGAAAGTGCTCTGCGGATCGGTCCTCTCCGGTGTGACCCAGGTCCTCGAGCAGGCCAAGGTCAGAGCTCCCCCCTACTGCCACCGCAAGGTCCTGGCAGGTGTTGGGGGTTTGAGATTGGGGGAATGGGGCAGGGGATGGTAGGGGGGGGGGTGGTGCGCTGCAAACTTGCACCCTGACATTGGTCAAGTCGAGCGGTTGACTACGTGGCGGGGTTGGCGGAGGACGGGGAGAGGTGAGCGGGATATGCGTGCCCTGCCAGGTCGGGAGGGGATTTTGTTCGGATGGCGGAGATGCCGGGCCGTCCCCTGGCGCTGGTTGGAGGAGGGGGAGGGGGCAAGTTGGATTTGGGTGGAGGGGAGGAGGTGGAGGAGGGTTGGGAAAAGCAGTGGTAGAGAGGAGGAGGGGGGAAAGAGAGGGGTGAGGGGAGATAAGATGGCTGAAGGGAACTGCCTTGGCAAAATATAATGGGGAGAGTGTGTTTCCCTCTTGGTAATGCTGCAGGAGGAGGCCCTGTCTGTGAGGCGTTGATGAGAGGGTGGTGATGGGGCAGGCGTGGGTGTAGGGTGGCAGGACCCTCCATCTGGAAGTGTGGTGGCATTGTGCAAGTCATTCTACTGGATCTAATTTTCATCCCCTTCCCATTCCTTCTGCCCCCCCCCAACACGCACTCTCCCCAAACCCCCCCCCCAATCCCTGATTTTATGCTGCCCCCTTCCCTCCTCCCCACCCCCCACACTCTGCCTGCAGGACATGGAGGACGAGGACAAGGGGGGTGGTTTCTTCATGACTGATGGTTCCCACTCTTTCCTCACCGAGTGCATTCGAGATCACGTGCAGGTAGGTGCCAGTACCTCGAGGCGCAGCGGGACGGTGGACGACAACACGGGGTGGCTAGGTGGGGGGAGGTGTGGGGAGTATGAGGTGCTGTTAATGGGATAGATAGTGGTAATGAGGGTAAGTCCAACCAGGCAGAGGGGCAGAGAGGGAGATGGTGCTTCGGTGGTGTGCAACTGTCAGAACCATCATATTGGCATAAACTCTCATTACAGTAATAAATAGTTATTAAAAGAAATACACATCTCAGGTTGTTGGTCCTAATATGATGGCTGGCTACGTCTTTCATTTGTGCATTTGGACGTGCTCTCTGCCCTGTGCCCTCCCCACTGCCCATACCTCTTCAGGCTTGTGCCTTGGGGGTCAGAGAACTGAAAGATCTTCACTTTGGGTCGTGACCCTTCAAAATTCCAGGTAAGTCAGCCAGAGCTTCTGGGAGGAGGCAAGTTCTCCTTGTGAGGAACTGAAATAGGTGGATTGTTGTCGTGTGCACTCAGTAGCCACTTTATCAGGTGTTTCCTGTACCTAATAAAGGAGCTACTGAACATACAGTATGTTTGTGATCTTCTCGCTGTCATAGCCCATCTACTTCAAGGTTCAATGTGCTGTGCGTTCAGAGATGCTCTTCTGCACACCGCTGTTGTAACGTGTAGTGATTTGAGTTACTGTCAATTTCCTGTCTGGCCATTCACCTCTCGACCTCTCATTAAAAAGTTGCTTACACCCACAGAACTGCTGCTCGCTGACTATTTTATCATTTTTCGTATCTTTTTCTGTAACTCTGGAGACTGTTGTTGGTAAAATTCCCAGGAGGTCATCAGCTACTCAGACCAACCCGTCTGGCACCACATGATCAAAGTCACTCACATTCACGTTTCTTCCCCATTATACTGTTTGGTCTGAGCAACAGTTAAACCTGCTGACCACGTCCATAAGATACAGGAGCAGAATTAGGCCATTTGACCCATCGAGTCTGCTCTAGCATCATGGCTGATCCATCTCCCTCTCAGCCCCAATCTCCTGCCTTCTCCCCGTTTCCCTTCATGCCCAGACGAATCAAGAATCTACCAACCTCATCCCGAAAGGACTCGGCTTCCACAGCCACCTGTGGCGATGAATTCCACAGATTCGCCACTCGCTGGCTAAAGAAACGTGTCCTCGTATCTGCATGCTTTTACGCACTGAGTTGCTGCCACACGATTGGCTGATTAGATATTTGCGCTAGTAAACAGGTGTACTTAATAGTGTGGCCCCTGAGTGTATACCGTGGTGCTCGGTATTGGAATTGGAACACAGAACAGCACAGCACACTGCTCAACCTTCAGCTCATGTTGCACCAGCCTCTTAACCTACTCCAAATTAACCCCTCCGTCCAACATAATCCTCAACATAATCCATGTACCTATCCAGGAGTCCCTAATGTACCTGCCCCTACCAAAACTCTGGCAGCGTGTTCTAGGCCCTTACAACTCTGTGTGTATGTATTTTTTTAAAAACCCTACCTTGACATCTCCCCCGTACTTTCCTCCATTCATCTTCAAGTTATGTCCTCTCGTATTAGTCATAGCTACCGTGGAGGGAAAGGCACTGGCTATCCAGTCTATCTGTGTCTTTTAGCACCTTGTACCCCTATAACAAGTTACTGGTTTGTTGTTGTCAAATACCCTGGGTGGCAGAGGGGAGATACGTCTTCTCCAAAGATGCAAGGCGTGCTTTACCTCCTTTAGCCTGTAGTTCACCCTTGGCTGAGGTGCAGCACCCGTTTAGCCCACCGCAACCCCCTCCCACCAGTGAGGATTACATGAAGACATGGGATCAAGTGGTGGTTGGTCGCACGAGTAGCTGGTACGTTCCACAAGTCCTGGTTATTCGACCACTGACGCCAGGCAGACAATCTCTGAAGAGTATTGAGAATGGCTCCACATCCCCCCCACCCCCGGTCTTGTAAAGACTCTGCCCAGGAGAAGCCAGTGGCAAACCATCTCGGAAAGACCACGATCATCCATGACATACGACACGGCACATCATGATGACAATGACTGAGATACAGCGAGAAGCTTGTCTTGCATACTGTTAGTACAGAACGGATCACTACACAGTGCACTGAGGTAGAACGGGGTAAAATAATGAGTTCGGGCTGCAGAGAAACTGCAGTGCAGGCAGGCAGACTGTCAGATCGGAACGGCGTGGATTGTGGAGTTAAGCGACACCAGACAACTATTCTATAGACTGTTAACAGCAGGATCGAAGTTGGCCTCGAGCCTGATGGGAGGGGAGAATAGAGAATGTCTGGGACGGGTGGGGTCTTTGATTACGTTGGCTGCTTTCACTGAGGCAGCTGGAAATGTAATCAGCCCGTAGAGGGGAGGCTGGTTTCTGTGATGTGGTGAGCGCTCTGCACCCTCCTTCAGCGCAGTTGCCGTACCAAGCTGTGGTGCTTCTGGATGGCGTGGCGCAGAGAGAAGCTCTACTGTCCGGGCAGAGCGCTCGAGGCATGAGCACATCGTGGTTGTACAAAAGGGAGAAAGCTGTGACAGGATGTGGAATATAGCACCACATTGCAGAGAAAATGCAGTGTGCAAGGGGCTCGAGAAGATAGACTGGGAAAGCAGGAGTCTGTCCTTATCTGCTCGAGATGACAGTGCGGTAGAATCTGCCCTTCAGCCTGGTGGTAGGTGCTTCTGTGTAGCAGGAGAGAGGAGGTCTGGGTTGGGTGGGGTCTACCGTTCCCGAGGCAGTCAGATTACAGGGAAGAGTCCAGCGAGGGGCTGTGTTGGGCTGGCCTGGGTCTCCAGCTCACTGCAATTTCCTGGGCAAAGCTGTGGCTTGTTGGTTGAGATGTTTCAAAAAGGCGCAAGTAACAAGTGAGGATATTAATAAGGTTGAAAGAGTGCAGAGAAGGTTTACAAGGATGTTGCCAGGACTTGAGAAACTGAGTTACAGAGAAAGGTTGAATAGGTTAGGACTTTATTCCTTGGAATGTAGAAGAATGAGGGGAGACTTGATAGAGGTGTATAAAATTATGATGGGTATAGATAGAGTGAATGCAAGCAGGCTTTTTCCACTGAGGCTAGGGGAGAAATAAACCAGAGGATATGGGTTAAGGGTGAAGGGGGAAAAGTTTAAAGGGAACATTAGAGGGGGCTTCTTCACACAGAGAGTGGTGGGAGTGTGGAATGAGCTGCCAGATCAAGTGGTAAATGCGGGCTCACTTTTAACATTTAAGAAAAACTTGGACAGGTACATGGATGAGAGGTGTATGGAGGGATATGGGCCGGGTGCAGGTCAGTGGGACTAGGCAGAAAAATGGTTTGGCACTGCCAAGAAGGGCCGAAAGGCCTGTTTCTGTGCTGTAATGTTCTGTGGTTCTAACTGGTGAGTCATGGGACCTACCAGATTGCCTTGGCCCCACGAGCAGGCAGAGGAGCGACTAAGCTTCCTTGGGCTTGGCAAACCCCACCCCATGCCCCATCCGGCAGTGTGGAGAGGATCCCACAACTGGGCTAGTCCCTGTAACCGGAAGAGGGCAGGGGCGGGAGAGTTGCTCTACAATGGACGAAGACGAAGGTGGAGTCTGTTTCACCGAGCGATGCAGAGGGGGCTTTGCCTGACACTTCTCCCCTCACCCGGCAGATCGACACCCTTCTGGTCCTGTCCTGCAGCTCAGCGGCGAGGAAGATGGTCCAACTCTACCGTCGCCTTGTCAACTGCAACCTCCTCTTCGTCCAGGTGGATCTCTCAGCCCGGAGACTGAGGTAGGCCCAGGGCCTGTTCTCCAAGCTATTCTTGTCAGGTTGGTTTGTCGCGCAGTGTCGTGTCCCATCTGAGGGAGAGAGGATGGAGGGAGCAGGAAGGAGGTGGAATGGAGTGGGGTGGAAGGAAGAGTATGGGCAGTGGAAGGGGGAGAGGACAGAAAATGCTGGCGATACCCAGTGGATCTTCTGTGGAAAGAGGAGCAATTTATGATTTCTGTGACTCTGGCCACTCTAATCTCACCACCCCCTTGCCCACTATCCCCAGCTCTCACTGAGGAGAGAATTCCGGAGATTTCTTTACCTCCCTCACACAGAATGATCGGGGCTCAGAGAGCCTCCAGAATGACCGTGGAAACTGCATTCTCCCTCATCGGGCATCGGTGAAGGCGGGCTTGCGGTTGGCACGGCCTGAGCCCTCTGGCTGACCTCCTGCGTCCACGAACAAACACGTTGGCCAACAACCAGGAGCAGGCAATGCGGTCTCCTGTTTCCCTGAAGCTCATTCATTGCAGATGTTTACTGCAGGAGCAAGCGCACCTTAATCTGCCTCTCTGTGTCTCTGCTTCAACAGTATCAACTCTCAGATGGACAGCTGCAGAAATGACGTCACCCTCTTTGGCTACAGTGACCAGATCTTAAGGTAAGACAGAAAAACAGTGAACATCTTGTGGGAGTGAGAGACGGGACGGTGTGGAGGGAGCCTCACCCTGTGTCTGACCCTGTCCCTGGGAGTGTGTGATGGGACGGTGTGGAGGGAGCCTCACCCTGTGTCTGACCCTGTCCCTGGGAGTGTGTGACGGGACGGTGTGGAGGGAGCCTCACCCTGTGTCTGACCCTCTTCATGTGAGTGTGTGACAGGACGGTGTGGAGGGAGCCTCCCCCTGTGTCTGACCCTGTCCCTGGGAGTGTGTGACGGGACGGTGTGGAGGGAGCCTCCCCCTGTGTCTGACCCTGTCCCTGGGAGTGTGTGACGGGACGGTGTGGAGGGAGCCTCACCCTGTGTCTGACCCTGTCCCCGGGAGTGTGTGACGGGACGGTGTGGAGGGAGCCTCACCCTGTGTCTGACCCTGTCCCTGGGAGTGTGTGACGGGACGGTGTGGAGGGAGCCTCACCCTGTGTCTGACCCTGTCCCCGGGAGTGTGTGACGGGACGGTGTGGAGGGAGCCTCACCCTGTGTCTGACCCTGTCCCTGGGAGTGTGTGATGGGACGGTGTGGAGGGAGCCTCACCCTGTGTCTGACCCTGTCCCTGGGAGTGTGTGACGGGACGGTGTGGAGGGAGCCTCACCCTGTGTCTGACCCTCTTCATGTGAGTGTGTGACAGGACGGTGTGGAGGGAGCCTCACCCTGTGTCTGACGGAACGGTGTGGAGGGAGCCTCACCCTGTGTCTGACCCTGTCCCTGGGAGTGTGTGACAGGACGGTGTGGAGGGAGCCTCACCCTGTGTCTGACCCTGTCCCTGGGAGTGTGTGACGGGACGGTGTGGAGGGAGCCTCACCCTGTGTCTGACCCTGTTCATGTGAGTGTGTGACAGGACGGTGTGGAGGGAGCCTCACCCTGTGTCTGACCCTGTCCCTGGGAGTGTGTGACGGGACGGTGTGGAGGGAGCCTCACCCTGTGTCTGACCCTGTCCCTGGGAGTGTGTGACGGGACGGTGTGGAGGGAGCCTCACCCTGTGTCTGACCCTGTCCCTGGGAGTGTGTGACGGGACGGTGTGGAGGGAGCCTCACCCTGTGTCTGACCCTGTCCCTGGGAGTGTGTGACGGGACGGTGTGGAGGGAGCCTCACCCTGTGTCTGACCCTGTCCCTGGGAGTGTGTGATGGGATGGTGTGGAGGGAGCCTCACCCTGTGTCTGACAGGACGGTGTGGAAGGCCCCTCACCCTGTGCCTTACCTTGACCCTGGTCCGATGTGTGTCCTGTGTGATGCTGGGAAACTCGGTAACTATCCAGTCTGAGCTCAAATCTGCTTGCTCAAGGTTTCTGTGCGAGCGAGGTTCCTGCCGTCTCCTGGAACACGTGGAGAAGATCGACGACATCTTCCGCCTTCCGAAAGCCCGGGAGAGTGTCCGTGTCCTCAAGGAGATGGAGCCAACTTCACTTTCCAGTGTTCTCAGGGCTCCAACGCGCAGGTCAGGGAGTAGTTCAACCCCTCTCGTCCGTGCTGACCAAGATGCCACCTGCTCTGGCCCCCAATTGCCCGTGATTGGCTCATATCCCTCTAAACGTTCCCTAGCTATGTACCCGTCCAAATGTCTTCTAACGATTGTGGATGTTCTTCCCTCTACCTCCTCCACTTCAGCTTTTTCCACATTCCCAACACCCACTGTGTGAGAAACTTTCCACACTAGCTTGCTTGTCACAGGCAGAGAGACACGAAGTATACAGAACTATGAAAAGTCTTAGGCACATGTAAAAAAAATTCTGTAAAGCAAAGATGCTTGCAAAAAGTATGAAATGAAAAGTTTCTAAATATCAACAAAAATTGCTAGAAAGAGGAGCAAACAGTAAAACCTAAAATTAAATGAATATTTGGTGTAACCACCGTTTGCCTTTAAAACTGTATCAGTTCTCTTAAGTACACTGTCATGCAGTTTTATAAGAAAATCAGCTGGTAGGTTGTTCCAAGCATCTTGGAGAACTTGCCACAGTTCTTCTGCAGAGTTTGGCTGTCTTGCTTCTGCTTCGCCAGGTAATCCCAGACAGCCTCGGTGATGCCATTAGAAACCATTTAAACAGAAATCTGGGGTGCCAAAGACTTATGCACAGTTCTGTAAAAGTCATGAATAGCTTTATCTGCAGTGGAGGCATCGCACAAGACAACAGCAATATCAGTTAACATTTCGATGTTGTGGATATGGTGTCTATGGGTTTTAGAACATAGAACAATACAGCGCAGCACAGGCCCTTCGGCCCACAATATTGGGCCGACCCTTAAACCCTGCCTCCCATATAACCCTCCACCTTAAATTCCTCCATATACCTGTCTAGTAGTCTCTTAAACTTCACTAGTGTATCTGTCTCCACCACTGCCTCAGGCAGTGCATTCCATGCACCAACCACTCTCTGAGTAAAAAACCTTCCTCTAATATCCCTCTTGAACTTCCCACCCCTTACCTTAAAGTCATGTCCTCTTGTACTGAGCAGTGGTGCCCTGGGGAAGAGGCGCTGGCTGTCCACTCTATCTATTCCTCTTAATACCTTGTACACCTCTATCATGTCTCCTCTCATCCTCCTTCTCTCCAGAGAGTAAAGTCCTAGCTCCCTTAATCTCTGATCATAATTCACACTCTCTAAACCAGACAGCATCCTGGTAAATCTCTTCTGTACCCTTCCCAATGCTTCCACATCCTTCCTATAGTGAGGCGACCAGAACTGGACACAGTACTCCAAGTGTGGCCTAACCACAGTTTGATAGAGCTGCATCATTATCCTGCGACTCTACAATTCTATCCCTCGACTTATGAAAGCTAACACTCCATAAGCTTCCTTAACTACCCTATCTACCTGTGAGGCAACTTTCAGGGATCTGTGGATCCCTCTGCTCCTCCACACTTCCAAGTATCCTGCCATTTACTTTATACTCTGCCTTGGAGTTTGTCCTTCCAAAGTGTACCACCTCACACTTCTCTGAGTTGAACTCCATCTGCCACTTCTCAGCCCACTTCTGCATCCTGTCAATGTCTGTCAGCAATCTTCGACAATCCTCAACACTATCCACACCACCAACCTTTGTAAGGTGTTTGACAAGGTTCCCCACAGTAGGCTGATTTAGAAAATCAGGAGACATGGGATCTAGGAAAACTTGATCCACGGATTCAGAATTGGCTTGCCCACAGAAGGCAGTGAGTGGGTGTACATTGTATATTCTGCCTGGAGGTCCATGACACGTGATGTTCTGCAGAGATCGGTTCTGGGACTCCTGCTCCTTATGATTTTTCTTTTTTATTCCGAGTAGCTTTATTTATCACAGGCACATCGAAACCTACGGTGCGTCGTTTTGCATCAAATCAAGCCAGCAAGGATTGTGCTGGCCCACAAGTGTAGCCGCGCAGCGCACCAGCATAGCATGCCCACGACTCAGTAACTTCAAACCATGAACCAGGAAACTGGAGCAGATAGAAGAATTTTGAGTGGAATTGAACACTGATCTTACAGCTGTGAAGTGATTTTTATACACGACTTGCATGAGGAGGGGTGGCTTAATCAGTTTTCAGATGACACAAAGGTCGGTGGTGTTGTGGATAGTGTGGAAGGTTAGAATGGGACTGACAGAGCTGGACTAGGAAGTTTCAGATAGCTTTCAATTTGGGAAAGTGTGAAGTGATTCACTTTGGAAGGTTGAATTTGAAGACAGAATTCAAGGTCAATGGTAGGGTTCTTAAAAAAAACTGCGGAAGAACAGATGGATAAGATCATAAGGACGTGAGCAGAGTTAGGCCATTTGTTCCATCGAGTTTGCTCTGCCATTCGATAATGACTAATTTATTATCCCCCTCAACCACATTCTCCCTCTCCCCATAACCTTTAACACCCTGATTAATCAAGAAGCTATCAACCTCCAGTTTAATTGTACTCAGTGACTCGGCCTGCACAGCCCTCTGCAGTAATGGCTTCCAGAGATTCACCACCTGGCTAAACAAATTTTTCTTCATCTCTGTGGCTCGGCACTCTGGTCCCACGACCATCACTATAGGAAATCTTCTCTCCACTTCCGCTCTGTCTAGTCTTTTCAATATTCAGTAGGTTTCAATGAGATCCCCGCATTCCTCTGAACTCCAGTGAGTACAGGCCCAAAGCCATAACCTGTGCCTCATATGTAAACCCTTTCATTCCTGGAATTATTCTTGTGAACCTCTTCTGGGCTCTCTCCAATGCTAACACATTTTTTTCTTAGGTAAGGGGCCCAAAACTGTTCACAATACTCTAACTGCTGTCTGACCAATAGCTTATAAAGCCTCAGCAATACATCCTTGTGTTTGCCTTCTAATTTTCTGGAAATGAATGCTAACATTGCATCTGCCTTCCTCATTATCGACTAAACCTGCAAGTTATCCTTTGGGGAATCCTGCAAGAGGACTCCCAAGTCACTTTGCACCTCTGAAATGTTTAATTTTCTCCCCATATAGAAAACAGTCCTTCCTCCAAAGTGCATGACTATATCTCCCACTTCTTTGGGGCATTCCCACAATTTCTCCAAGTCCTCTGCAGACACCCTGCTTCCTCAACGTATTTTTGTATTGTCTGCAAAACTGGCCAAAAAGCCATCAATTCCTTTATCCAAATCACTAACATATAACCTGAAAAGAAGTGGTCCCACACCAAAACCTGTGGCACACCACTAGTCAATGGCAGTCAACCAGAAAAGACCCTCTTCATTTCCACTGTTTGCGTCCTGCCAGTCAGCCAATCTTTGCTCCATGATAGTCCCTTTCATGTTATACCATGGGCTCTTGTTAAGCAGCCTGATATGTGGCACCTTGTCAAATTCTTCTGAAAATCCAATTAAACAACATCCACTGGCTCTCCTTTTTGTGTCCTGCCTATTATTTCCTCAAAGGATTCTAGGCCAGATTTCCCCTTTCGAAAACCATGCTGACTTTAGCCAATTTTATCTTGTCTCCAAATACCCCAGTCCTTCATAACAGACTCGTTGAGGTCAGGCTAACTGGTCTATAATTTCCTATCTTCCGCCTCCCTCTGAAAGAGTGGACTGATATTTGCAATTTTCCAATCCTCAGGAACATTTCCAGAATCTAGTGATTCTTGGAAAATCATTACAAATGCCTGCACAATCTCTTTCAGAACCTCGCAGTATAGTCCATCTGGTCCTGGTTGCTCGTCTACCTTCAGACTTTTCAGCTTCTTTAGGAATAGTAAAATGCCTTTAGTAATTGCAACTAAATTCACCTCTGCCCCCTGATCCCCCTGATACTATTGGATTTTTAGCATACTGTTAGTATCTTCTACTGTGACATAAAATATTTACTAAGTTCGTCCGCCATCCTTTTTGTACCCCATTGCCACCTCTTC
This sequence comes from Hemitrygon akajei, assembly GCF_048418815.1. Lineage (NCBI taxonomy): Eukaryota > Metazoa > Chordata > Chondrichthyes > Myliobatiformes > Dasyatidae > Hemitrygon > Hemitrygon akajei. The sequence goes on from NC_133148.1 coordinate 2,765,539, forward strand.
AGTGTCATTTTCCAGGCAGTCTGATATGCATTCTTATTTTTCTATTACTCTTTATATATTTGAAAAATATATTCTTTCGTATTTTTGAGAATTGTATTTTCTTTCATATTATTGGCTAGCTTGCCTTACTATTCCATCTTTTTTTTCTCTTAATAGCTTTCTCAGTTGCTTTCTGTTTGTTTTTAAAAGCTTCCCGCTCCTCTACCTTCCCATTAATTTTTGTTATATGCCCTCTCTTTTGCTTTTCCGCTGTCTTTGACTTCGCTTGTCAGCCGCAGCTTAGCTCCACCCTCTCTTTAGAATGCTTCTTCATCTTGGGGTTATATCTTTACTGTGCTCTTTCCAAGTTTCCCACAGAAACACCGGTCATTGCAATTCTGCCGTCATTTGTGCAAGCGTTTGCTTCCTATCAACTTTGACCAGCTTCTCTCTCATGCCTCTGCATTCCCTTTACGCCACTGTAACACTGATACATCCAGTTTTAGCTTCTCCTTCTCGAACTGCAGGGTGAATTCTATCATATTATGATCATTAACTCTTCAGGGTTCCTATACCTTAAGCTCCTTAATCAAATCTGAGACATTACACAACACCCAATCCAGAATTGCCGTTCTCCTCGTGGGCTCAACCGCAAGCTGCTCTAAAAAGGCATCACGTAGACATTTCAAAAAATTCTCTTTCCTGGAATCCAGCACCAACCTGATTTTCCCAATCTGTCTGCATATTGAAATTCTCCATGATTATCGCAACATTCCCTCTTTTTAATATGCTTCTTCTAGCTTCCATTGTAATTTCTATCCCACATCCTGGCTACTGTTCGGAGGCCTATATACACCTCCCATCGAGGTCTTTTTATCATTGTGCTTTCTTAACTCTACCCACAAGGAATCTACCAACTCTACGTTACCCCTTTCTAAGGATTTGAGTTCATTTTCTACCAGCAGTTTCTCTCCCCTCCCCCCACCCAGCTACCTGCCTGTCCATTCAACACAATGTGTGTCCTTGTAAGTTATGCTCCCACCTATGATTTTCTTTCAGCCACGAATCAGAGATGCCCATCATGCCTGCCAATTTCTAACTGCACTACAAGATGATCTACCTTACTCTGTTAACTGTGTGCATTTAAATAAAACACCTTTATTCCTGTATTCATCACCCTTTTTGATTTTGGCCCCCGATTACACTTGACTGCAATTTTGCTCTGACATCTGCCTGTCTCTCCTCACAGTCTCACTACATACTAACATCTAGTTGTATGTCAATTGCCCCATCTTCTGCCCTATCCCTCTGGTTGCCGTAACCCTTGCCAAATTAGGTTAAACCCTCCCCAACGGCTCTAGCAAACTTGCCTGTGAAGATATTAGTCTCTCTTGGGTTCAATTGTAACCCGTAATATCTGCATGGATCACAATTTTCCTAGAGGAAATCCCAATGATCTCGAAATCTGAAACCCTGCCCCCTGCACCAGTTCTTCAACCGTGCAGTCATCTGCCAAATCATCCTTAACCCTCATTGGTACAAGACACGGGCAGCAATCTAGAGATTACTACCCAGCTCCCTATATCTTCTCTTCAAGATCTATTCTCCTTTCCTACCTATGTCATTGACACTAAAATGTAACATGATATCTGGCTGCTCACCCTTCCTCTTTAGAATACCGTGAATCCGATCCGAGACGTCCGTGACCTGGCACTTCGGAGGCAACACGCCATCCGGGTGTCTGCTTTCTGCTCCTCTAATTATGGAAACTGGCCATCCACTGATTTTTAACCCTAGCCTGATCACAGGACAATTTGCAATGACCAATTCACCTGCTAACCGGTACGTCTTTGGTTTGTCGGAGGAAACCAGAGCACCCAGAGGAAACCCATGTGCACGCTGGAAGAATATACAAACTTTCTTACAGAGGGCGGGGGAATTAAACTCTCAACTCTGACACCCCCGAGCTGTCATGCTAACCACTACACTACTGTGGTTAGATTGATCTTGGAGTTGGTTAAAAGGTTGGCACAACATTGTGCTGTTCTGTACTGTCAATAATAGTACAGAAGCTTCTGCAGATGCTGGAAATCTTGAGCAACACAAATTGCCGGAGGACCTCAGCACGTCAGGCTGCGTCCACGGAGGGAAATGATCAGTCACACTTCCGAGCCACAGCCCGTCACTGGGACGGGAAAGGACTTGTAATTTGTAATTATAAAGATGACATAATTTATGTTAAGCATATATACATTTTATGTGTGTTACTTAGCATAAATTATATGTAACTTGCTTATGCACAAAATAGACAACAAGCAGAGACGCTAGAGCAAGGGGGAGGGAATCAAAATCTTCACATCTTTCTCCTGAAACCCCTCGTGTGAGGAGGGGCAGAAGGACACTATCTACCCTATCTGATACTGGTGGGGACGACGGCAGAGCAGAGGTAGCTGAAGTTTCTGGAATAGTTCATAAGGTACAGGATAGATATGCCCAACTGAAAAAGTTCTCAAATGGCAGGGGGTAGGCAACCATGGCTGACAATGGAAGTTAAGGACTGTATAAAAGTCAAGGAAAGAGCATAAAATGTAACAAAAGTGATTGGGAAGTTTTTAAAATCGAACAAAAGGCAACTAAAAAGCCATAAGAAATACAAAAAGGCGAAATACGAGGGGAAATAAAATAAAGCAGGATACTAAAAGTTTTTTCTGTTATATAAAGAGTAAAAGGGAGATGAGAGTTGATATTGGCCACTGGAAAGTTATGCTGGTGAGGTAGTAATGGGGGACAAAGAAATGGCAGATGAACTTAATGGGTACTTTGCATCAGTCTTCACTGAAGAAGATGCTGGTAGTGTGCCAGGGGTCCGTGAGTGTCAGGAAGCAGGAGTGAGGGCCATTGCTATTATAAAAGAAAAAGTTCTGAAAAGTCTTAAGGTGGGTAAGTCACCTGGGCCAGATAGACTACATCCCAGAGTCCTGAGAGAGGGTGCTGAAGAGATAGCAGGTGCAGTTTTTATGATCTTTCAAGAATCACTTGATTCTGCCACGGTTCCGGAGGACTGGAAAATTGCAAATGTCACACCACCCTTTAAGAAGGGAGAAAGGCAAAAGAGAGGAAATTATAGGCCAGTTAGCCCAACCTCAGTGGCTGGGAAAGTGTTGGAGTCCATTCTTAAGGGTGAGATTTCAGGGTACTTGGAGACTAATGATAAAATAAGTCAAAGTTAGCATGGTTTCTGTAAAGGAAACCTTGCCTGACAAATTTATTAGAATTCTTCAGGGTAGTAACAAGCAGGGTGGACAAAGGAAAGGCAGTGGATGTCATTTACTTGGATTTTCAGAAGATATTTGATAAGGTGCCACACTTGAGGCTATTTAACAAGATAAAATCCTATGGCATTACAGGAAAAGTACTGACATGGATAGAGGAATGACTTGATAGGCAGGAGCTGCGAGTGGGAATAAAGGGGGCTTTTTCTGGCTGGGTGTCAGTAACTATTGGTGTTCCTCGGGGGTCAGTATCGGGACCACTACTTTTCACATTGTTTATCAATTATTCAGATGATGGAATTGATGGCTTTGTGGCAAAGTTTGCTGATGGCACGAAGATGGGTGGAGGAGTAGGTAGTGCTGATTGCAGGAGGACTTTGACAAATTGGAAGAATGGGCAAAAAGTGGCAGATGGAATACAGTGTTGGGAAATGTATGATAATGCATTTTGGTAAAAAGAAGAAAACTACAGACCGTTATCTAACTGGAAGAAAATTCAAGCATCAGAGGTGCAGAGGGACTTAGGAGATTCCCAGAAGGTTAATTTGACAGGTTGCGTCTGAAGATAAATACAATGTTGGCATTCATTTCAACGGCAATAGAATATAGTGCTGAGCTGGAATTTAGAAGAATGCGGGGAGTGGGAATTTCATTGAAACCGATTGAACGTTGAAAGGACGAGATAAGGTGAATGTGGAGAGGATGTTCCTCTGGTGGGGGTATCCAAAACTGGAGGGCACAGCCTGGAAATTGAGGGGGTGACCTTTTGGAACCGAGGTCTGGTTCTGGATGCACCATGTCCTCCTTATCGAGTCCTTTCAACATTCAGTGAGATCCTCCTCGCCGCATGAATTCCAGTGAGTACAGGACGAAAGCTGCCAAAAGCTCTTCATATGTTAACACACACACAATGCTGGTGGAACGCAGCAGGCCAGGCAGCATCTATAGAGAGAAGCGCTGTCGACGTTTCGGGCCGAGACCCTTCGTCAGGACTAACTGAAAGGAGAGATAGTAAGAGATTTGAAAGTAGTGGGGGGAGGGGGAAATGCGAGATGATAGGAGAAGACCGGAGGGGGTGGGATGAAGCTAAGAGCTGGAAAGGTGATTGGCGAAAGTGATACAGAGCAGATTGCGAGACCGTTTCGCTGAACACCTACGCTCGGTCCGCCAGAGAAAGCGGGATCTCCCAGTGGCCACACATTTTAATTCCACGTCCCATTCCCATTCTGATATGTCTGTCCATGGCCTCCTCTACTGTCAAGGTGAATACACACTCAGGTTGGAGGAACAACACCTTATATACCGCCTGGGTAGCCTCCAACCTGATGGCATGAACATTGACTTCTCTAACTTCCGTTAATGCCCCTCCTCCCCTTCTTACCCCATCCCTGACATATTTAATTGTTTGTTTTTTTTTCTCTCTGCCCATCACTCTGCCTGTTCTCCATCTCCCTCTGGTGCTCCCCCCCTCTTTCTTTCTCCCGAGGCCTCCCGTCCCATGATCCTTTCCCTTCTCCAGCTCTGTATCACTTTTGCCAATCACCTTTCCAGCTCTTAGCTTCATCCCACCCCCTCCGGTCTTCTCCTATCATTTCTCATTCTCCCCCCCCCCCCCCCCACTACTTTCAAATCTCTTAGTATCTCTCCTTTCAGTTAGTCCTGACGAAGGGTCTCGGCCCGAAACGTCGACAGTGCTTCTCCCTATAGATGCTGCCTGGCCTGCTGCATTCCACCAGCATTTTGTGTGTGTTGCTTGAATTTCCAGCATCTGCAGATATCCTCGTGTTTGCTCATATGTTAACCCCTTCATTCCTGGAATCATCCTCGTGTACCTCCTCTGGACTCTGTCCAATGACAACACGTCCTTTCTGAGATATGGGGCCGGAAGTTGTTGGTAATACTCCACGTGTGGCCTGACCAGTATCCTGTAAAGCCTCAGCATTATCTCCTTGCTTTTGTATTCGGTTCCCCCTTGAAATAAATGCTAATTTCTGATCCTTCAGGTTCTTCCAGGAGTGGAAAACGGTGAGCCGTCTGAATTCCGAGATTTCTGTTTATTTTAGAATTCAAACAAAAGTGAAAACTAAAGGAAGAGCTGAGAAATGATGCGATGAGGGGAATTGATACTGAGGAGTATAAGACAAAGGAATAAAGAAATAAAAGATGGCTCTTCTGAAAAATCTTATCACTTTTATAGATAAGATAAAGAAAGTTCCTTAGTGATTAATAGGCTACATAATTAAAACATCTACATATATATAATGTGTTAATACTTACCAATAAGAAAGATGACAAACAGTTAGTTTAGATTCTATATTGCTTTCTGTCAGTGAGTTTGAAAAATTCATGAGTTTGTTAAACAGTACAAATCTTAAAAAGTATTATTTTGTTTAAAAAAGGCGGTTTGACAGTGACAGCCGCTTCCCTCGGACTTGGCTCTGACCCCACGACCCTGTCTCCCTGCAGGTGGAGGACTGTCCGGATCTTCGTCTCCTCCACGTTCCGGGACATGGCGGGGGAGCGGGACCTGCTGGTGCGCGCCGTCCTCCCCGAGCTGCGGGCTCGGGCTGCTCCCCACCGAATCCACTTGCAGGAGGTCGACCTGCGCTGGGGCATCACCGAGCAGGAGAGCCGCAGCAACAGGTAGGTGGCCTGGACTCGCGATTGCCCTCCAATGCCTGTCCTTTGCTCAGAACCCCACTCTGACCCCGCGACCCTTGCTCTTTAGCCCCTCCCCCACAAGTCTCGGTCGCTAACCCCCCCTGACCTTCCTCTGACACTGACCCTATGACTTTTCCCACAACACTGACCTCACGATCCTGTGTGACTCTCTGACACTGATCCGTAACCTTCAGACATGAATTTCCACTAACACTGACCCCCTGACCCTCGAGAATGAACTCCACCTGACCCTGTGGTAGGGCCTCCCTCCTGAAACCCTGCGGGTCCTCCTCCCTCCGACCTTTCGCGTGACATCCCTCCGACCGCCATCCTGGAATGTGACCTCCCCCCTCCCTCTGATGCACGCCGTGACTCCGTGGTGACCCTCCACGGGACTCTCCTTGTTTCAGCTTGTCCTCCTGCCCTCACTCCCCCCCTCGCCTTCGCACCCCCGATGATTTTCTCATCGTCCCCCTGCTTCTCCCCCGTCCGCAGGCAACTGGAGCTTTGCTTGTCTGAGGTTGCCCGCTGCCAGCTCTTCGTGCTGATCCTGGGCGAGCGTTACGGACAGACCCTGGACGACTATTCCCTGCCGGACCTGCCCCAGTTCCAGTGGGTAAGGAAGAACTCAGCTCGGATGTTCAAAGCCCACTGGCCCCTACCGAAACTCCACGTTCCCTTTTTGAGTGCAGTACTAGACAGAGGTTGGGATGTTGAGCTTTTATCAGGGACAGAGGTCTGCTCTCTCACCTAGAAGTGTCAGGGGCGAGTGCAGGACGAGGGAGCCCTTGCTCCATTTATAGAGTGCGAGTGAGACCACCCCTGGAATATTGTGTACAGGTCTGGTCTCCCTGCCTGAGGAAGTAGATGACCATGATATTTTCCCAGGGCAGGGTGTTTAAAACTAGAGGGCATGGATTTACGGTCAGAGAAGAAAGATTTAGAAGGTATTTAGATGAGTAAGTGCATTGGAAAGGCAAGGTAGGAAGGGTATGGTAGGCTCGAGAAGATCACAGGGCTTTCACCAAGGTGAATTATAAAGAGGCTGGGGGTGTGTTCCCTGGAGAAAAGGAGGCTAAAGATGTGGCCTGATAAAGGTTTATCAAATGAAGCAAAGCACAGAAGGGACCAATGGAGTCTCTTCCCCAGGGTAGGGAGTCTAGAACGAGAGGGAACAGGCTTAAGGCAGGAGGGGAAAGATTTAAACAGGACATTTTTCACACACAGGTCTGTGGAATGAGCTGCCAGAGGAAGAGGTCGCGATGGAGACAGTTACAATGACGTTTGTGCACGTACATGGAGAACAAATGGTTTTGGGGATGGGAGTTGATTGTGGACAGTTAGCTTTGTTGGACAGATTGGGCCAGACGGCCTGTCTCCATGCTGTACTATGTGAATCTGAGACTGTGTCAAAATAGAGGAGAGACCCCTTACTCAGTAATACGGGTTCTCAGTGAGATTGCCTCTGAAACATTCTGCCAAGGTCTGGTCTCCTGACCAAAGGATGGTGGGGGGTGGACGAGAGAGGCAAGAGGAGGTATTGTGTAGAATTGTACAGTTACTTACAGAACATTGGAAACAGTCCAGAAGAGATTCCCTAAGTATGATTACTGGGATAAGAGGGTTGTCTGGTTACAAAAAGGAATAGGAATTATGTTCTTCAGTGCCTGGTAGAACAAGGGTCATCTCTCCAAATGTGTCAAGTCCGGAGACGGTGACAGGAGATGCGGAGATGTTTCCACTGGTGGGAAGGTCTTGAACAAAGGGGAAAAATACGCCAGTATTCTGCAGAGGGAGCCTCACCCTGTGTCTGACCCTGTCCCCGGGAGTGTGTGACGGGACGGTGTGGAGGGAGCCTCACCCTGTGTCTGACCCTGTCCCCGGGAGTGTGTGACGGGACGGTGTGGAGGGAGCGTCACCCTGTGTCTGACCCTGTCCCCGGGAGTGTGTGACGGGACGGTGTGGAGGGAGCCTCACCCTGTGTCTGACCCTGTCCCCGGGAGTGTGTGACGGGACGGTGTGGAGGGAGCCTCACCCTGTGTCTGACCCTGTCCCCGGGAGTGTGTGACGGGACGGTGTGGAGGGAGCCTCACCCTGTGTCTGACCCTGTCCCCGGGAGTGTGTGACGGGACGGTGTGGAGGTGCCCTCAACCTGTGTCTGACCCTGTCTGTGGAAGTGTTTTATCAGTGTACAGAATACTGTGCAAGAGTTGCCTCTTCAATTGTATCCAGTCCTTACACCCTCCTCAATCTCCATTCATACACTGGCTGTGAACACTCTTGCTCACCAACTGCACCCACAGGCCTATAAATTGAGGAAAGTTATTTTGCTGTTGACGAGTTCAGACGTAGGCCTAAGGGACGTAGCCTCAAAATTCAGGGGTTTAGATTTAGGACGGAGATGTGGGGAAATTGCTTTTCCCAGAGACTAGAGAATCTGTGGAATTCTCTTCGCAGGAAAGCAGTAGAGGCTACCTCATGAATTATATTTAAGACAGGCACTTCTCTGCTTAGCAGGGAAATGAGGGTTATAGGGAAAAGGCTATAGGGTGGGGCTGTCTATGGCCAGAGAATCATTGATCTTAGTGAATGGCGGAGCAGGTCGTGCTCCTATTTCTTGTGCTGAGTTTCTTCCCATCCTCCCAGGTTAAGGACTACCCAAAAGGTCGTTCCATCACTGAGCTGGAGTTGATGCAGTTCCTGAGACAGACCCCGGGAGATCCCAGGCAGACCTGCTTTGTCTACACAAGAGACCCTGCTGTCCTGAGGTGAGCAAGGGTGGGTGGCTCGGTGTAACCTGTGGAGGGGAAAGGGACGGGGTCTGTTGGGATTGTGTATGATGGGAAGGGATATCGAGTCCATTGGGAGTGAATGAGAGGGAGATGGGGGGTCCATTTGGAGTGAATGGGAAGGAATGAGTCAGTCAGGATTGTGTATGATGGGAGTGAATGTGAAGAGTTGGGATCCATTGGGATTGTGTTCGGTGGGAGTGAGTGGGAAGGGGTGGGGTCCATTGGGATTGTGTACGGTGGGAGTGAATGGGAAGGGGTGGGATCCGTTGGGATTGTTTATGGTGGCAGTGAATGGGAAGGGATGGGATCCGTTGGGATTGTTTATGGTGGCAGTGAATGGGAAGGGGTGGGATCCGTTGGGATTGTTTATGGTGGCAGTGAATGGGAAGGGGTGGGATCTGTTGGGATTGTTTATGGTGGGAGTGAATGGGACACTATTTCCATCACCCCTCCCTCACTCCGCCTGCCCCTTGGAACAGGTCAATTCCAGAGCAGTGGACATCACATTTCTCAGCGGAGTCAGAGGAGGCGAAACTCCGGGTAGCTGAGCTGAAGAGGGAGGTGAAGGAGTGGGATTTGCTGATCCTGGAGAAGTAAGGATCTTGTGTGTGATTTTCTCCCATTTTCGGTCGCAATGTAAACGAGTTCAGCCACAACACAGTGATGATGGCATGTCCTGCCGATGTTCGGCCCGTCATATCCCATGCATTTTCCAGCTCGAACTGCCGCCCTGTACCTCTTCCCTTTCCCAATCGCTGCCCCTTTCCCAGGGGAAAGTCGACAATTACGCTCTGTTCCTGCTTTTGTTGTGGAAGGTGTTTGATTTCCTGCATTTGGTGGGGGGAGTTTATATTGTTTATTTCCCTCTGTTGCAGGGAGGAAACGGGGTTCCTGCGCTTGTGAGGTGGGTGTTGAGGGTGGGGTTTCCATTCCTGCGTTTCGCGGCAGGGGAGGGAGGGAGTTTTCATCCTGCAGTTGAGGAAGAGGTTAGCATCCCGGAATTTGTGGGGTCCGTGACGGTGACGGTGTGCGCGCGGTCCCAGCGATCCACCTGCGAGCGCGCCGCGGCCTGGGAGGCCGGGCGGCGCGCGCGCTCTCGGGAGCGTGTCTGGTCCTGCGTCCCCAACTCCTCGCCCTGTCATCTGCTTGCAGCTACCGCAGCGAGTGGGGGGGGCTCCTCCACGGGAAACCCTACCTGGCCGGGCTGGAGGAATTCGGCGGCAGTGTGCTGCGCAAGCTCTGGGAGGCCACGCTCGTTCAACACTGCCAGGTTAGTCTCACTGAATCCGTGTAACACCGTCCCTCACTGCCCTCCCCTGAACCCCCGAACGCTCACAGCCACCACCCCCCCCCACCACAGCATTCGGTCTACACCCAAGAGGTTATCCCTCTCTAGTATCCACTCCCCAACCCAACAATGGTTACTCACAACTCTACCCAAGACAAGGGAGATGTCTCCACCAGCACTAGAGAAATGCTCAGCCCCTACCTTCCCTCATCCCAACTGCAGCTTAACTCTTTCCTCACCTCTCTACACCTCCAGGAAGGGGTTGGCCCCCTCCCTTGACACTACTGCCAACCCCAGGGAGCAGTAAAGCCACTGCTTCACCTCTCCAGCAATCCCAGCTGCATTAAGGAAGGAGCTCTCACGAGAAACCTTCCCTCACGCTTCCTATCATGGGATCTTCCTGTGCATGCTTCTGCCTGCCGTTTCCCCTTCACACGTGCACACGCCCGCCAACCCTCCCCCAGCCTCTGAGTCACTGTTGGCCGAGGATGTCGGGGGATGGGACAGGAAGGCGGGGCCTCCACCTTCCCCCTGACTGCTTCCTGCTCTTCGTCCAACCAGCAGGGCCAGGGCGGCACTGAAGATGACCAAGATGACCAGGGGGGCTTTCTGGAGGCTCACAGCAGTCAGCTGATTGGCCGGCGTAAGCAGCTCTCGGCAGCGGCTGCCAAGATCCTCCAGCAGAGGAAGGGCACCATCTTCCTCGTCCACGGACGCCCCAGCGAGGGCAAGACCACCTTCCTGGTAAGCGGCACTCAGGGTTCTGCCTTCCCCGCGGAGTCTTGCCCCGCAGACACCTTCAGATCAACCTCTCTCAGCGCCAAAGTCAAAAGCAAGTTTATGCACAAGTTCATGTCCCAGCAGCACAGACCCACAGCGTCAGGTGAACAGCCATTCACAAGAGAGACATGGGATTGACCTTTTACCTAAACCTGGCTTTAAGCAGTTGCTAGGCGTCAAACAGGAGAATCTCTGCAGATGTTGGCAGTCCAGGGCAACACACGAAAAATGCTGGAGGAACTCAGCAGGGCTGCATCATCTGTGGAAACGAATAGACAGTCGACGTTTCGGGCCGAGACCCTTCATCAGGGCTGGAAGAGAAAGATGAGAAATCGGAGTAAGAATGGTAGGGGAGGGAGGAGGTGAGAACGAAGTGCAAGGCGGTAGGTGATTGGTGAAACCGGGAGAGGGGGAAGGGTGGCTGTGGAGTTGATTGGTGAAAGAGATAAAAGGCTAGAGGAGGGGAGAATCTGATGGGAGAGAATGGAAGAAAGGGGAGGAAGAGGAATGTCGGAGGGAGGTGATGGCGAAGTAAGGAAGTGGGTGAGAGAGAGAGAGAAACAGAAATGTGGAATGGTGAAGGAGGTGGGCAGTTTCCAGAAGTTCGTGAAATCAATTTTTACTCATGTTTGTAAAGGATGTGAGAAATAAAGTCAATTCAATTACCCAGGTTACCCAGACAGAACATAAGGTGTCGCTCCTCCAAACTGAGCGGGGACTCATCATGGCAGTAGAGAGGCCGTTATCTGACATGTCGTGATGGGAATCGGAAGTAGAATTGAAATGGGTAGCTGCCGGGAGATCCCGCTGTTTTTTTTCAGATTGGTGAAGCGTTGGGTCTCACCGATGTACAGGAGGCCACACCGGGAGCTCCGGATACAGTAGACGACCCCAAAAGATTCGCAGGTGAAGTGAGCCTCACCTGGAAGGACTGTTTGGGGCCCTGAAGGATAGTGGGGGAGGAGGTCGGGGCAGGTGTGGAACTTGTTCCGCTTGCAAAGATGAGTACAAGGAGGGAGGTCAGAGGGGGAGGGACAAGTGTGCAAGGAGAATCCCTGTGGAAATCGGAAAGTGAGGGGTGGGAAAGAATGCCTGACCTGCTGAGCTCCTCCAGCATTTTGTGCGTGTTGCCTAGAGTACACATGGAGGTAGTTACGGCCAAGGTGCAGGACACGGGTAACTGGGTTACTGGCAGGAGGGGGAAAGGGGATGGGAAGCCAGCGCACAGTACCCCTGTGCCTGTTCTCCTCGATGACAGAACACCACTTTGGAATACTGTTGTGGGGGGATGACCCAGCAGAGAGAGGTCTGGTCTCTGGCTCTGAGGCTCAGAAGGGAAGGGAAGGGAAGAGGTGAGCTATGGTACTGGAGGATTTGCTGGTTCGGGGAACAGAAAGGAGGTTCTGTGGACACAGATGAAATTCCCAGATGGTATGCCACCTCCCGGGTGCCAGGGTCGCCAGGGTATGTCTTATATGGTGAGCGGTAGGGCACAGAGGAGTGCAGCAGATCAGAGGATGAGAGGGATCTGGGAATACAGAGCTATAATTCCTAGAAAGTGGCATCAGATATATGTAGGGTCATAAAGCTTTTTTGGCTATTGGTCGTCATAAATCAATGTATTGAGTACGAGTTGGGATTGATGTTGAAATTGTATAAAATGTTTCAGAGACTAGTTTGGAATATTGTGTGTAGATTTGGTAACCGTCCTACAGGAAAGATGTAAATAAGGTTGAACGAGTGCAGAGAAAAACTTACGAGGGCGTTGCCAGGACTTGTAGAAACCCAAGAAATTATAAACCAGTGAGTAGCCAGGAAATTATAGACCAGTGAGTCATACTTCAGTGGTACGCAAATTGTTGGAGAAGATGCTGAGAGGCAGGATTTCTCAGCATTTGGAGAGACAAAATCTGATTAGGGATAGTCAGCATGGCTTTGTCATGGACAGGTCATACCTTACGAAGCTGATTGGATTCTTTGAGGATGTTAACTAAACACATTGATGAGGGGAGAGCAGTGGATGTAGTGTATATGGATTTCATTAAGGCATTTGATAAGGCTCCCATGCAAGGCTCATTCAGAAAGTCAGGAGGCATGGGATCCAAGGAGATGTTGCTTTGTGGATCCAGAATTGGCTTGCCCCACAGAAGGCAAAGGGTGGTTGTCGATGGTCGTATTCTGCATGCAGGTTGAGGACCAGTGGTGTTCTGCAGGGATCTGTTCTGGGACCCCTCCTCTTTATGATTTTTATCACTGACCTGGATGAGGAAGTGGAGGGATGGGTTAGCAAGTTTGCTGATGACACAGAAGCTGGTGGTGTTGTGGATAGTCTGCAGGGTTGTCAGAGGTTACAGCATGACTTTGAAAGGATGCAGAACTGGGCTGAGAAGTGGCAGATGGGGTTCAACCCAGATAAGTGTGAAGTGGCTCATTTCGGTAGGTCCAGTTTGAAGATAGAACATAATATTAATGGTAAGACCCTTGGCAGTGTGGAGTATCAGCAAAATCTTGGGGTCCGTGTCCATAGGACACTCAAAGCTGCTGTGCAGGTTGCCAGTGTTGTTCAGAAGGCGTATGGTGTTTTGCCCTTCATCAACCATGGGATTGAGTTCAAGAGCCATGATGTAATGTTACAACTATATAAGACCTTAGTTAGACCCCACATGCAGTATAGGCAGTCCCCGAGTTGACGAACGTTCGACTTACGGACAACTCGTGCTTATGGAGGGAGGAGAACGCTGGTCCGCCATTAAAGTCGTTGCCGTTAACACTGTGTTGAGTGTGTAAGTTTGTATTTGGCTTAAATATTTCTTAGCAAGATTCATCCTGACCCCCTCCCCTTTTCCAGTCAGCAACCCCCTCCCCATTTGTCCCATTTAACCTGTCTCAGTGTGGGTGGACTTTAGGACCCGGAGCAGCACAAGACCCGTCGCCTGTGGCTGCTGCTGTATTTTTTTTTATTAAGTGCGATCGTGAACGATAGCCAGATCAGAAATGCTGATCAAATCAACTAGTTCCTAAAGAGAATTCTGATAGGCCAATCAGACGGTTCACTGCTGCTTAGCGATAGAACATAAAATCCACAGTTTTCTGTCCCGTTGATGGAAAACGATTGCGATTGAAAATAAAGTAGAAATAATAAAGCGATTGGAAAGAGGTGAAATGCCATCGGTCATTGGAAAAGCTTTAGACTACAGTCGGTCAACAATTGGAACAACTTTAAAGGATACAGGTAAAGGATAAAGTGAGAATCATGGAGCATGTGAAAGGCCCTGATGAAAGCTGCAATTATTACTAAGCGGACGCAGTGTTTATTATTGAAATACATATGTTTCTTTTAGTGTTTTATATGCATAGAAAGGTAAAATATATACTATATACTAAGACAAACGTTTAACTAACTGACGCTAAATAATACCGGATGAACCTGGTTCCAACTTACGTACAAATCCAACTTAAAGACAGACTCAAGAACGGAACTCGTTCATAACCTGGGGACTGCCTGTACTGTGTTCAGTCTGGTCACCTCACTACAAGATGGATGTGGATACTATAGAGAGAGTGCAGAGGAGATTTACAAGGATGTTGCCTAGATAGGAGAGTATGCCTTATGAGAACAGGGTGAGTGAACTTGGTCTTTTCTCCTTGGAGCGACGGAGGATGAGTGGTGAACTGATTGAGATATACTGATGAGACATTGATCATGTGGCTAGCCAGGGTTGAATTGGCTAAAATGAGGGCATAGTTTTAAAGTACCACCATTCAGGGCCCCAGACAGTCCTTCCAGGTGAGGCGGACACTTCACCTGTGAGTCAGCTGGTGTGGCATACTGCATCCAGTGCTCCCGGTGTGGCCTTTTATATATTGGGTGAGACCTGACGCCAGACTGGGACACTGAACACCTACGCTCAGTCCGCCAGAGAAAGCAGGATCTCCCAGGTGGCCGCACATTTTAATTCCACGTCCCATTTGATATGTCTATCCATGGCTCCTCTACTGTCAAGATGAAGCCACATTCAGGTTGGAGAACAACACCTTATATACCGGCTAGGTAGCCTCCAACCTGATGGCATGAACATTGACTTCTCTAACTTCCGTTAATGCCCCTCCTCCACTTCTTACCCCATCCCTGACATATTTAGTTGTTTGTTTTTTTTCTCTCTCTCTGCCCATCACCCTGCCTGTTCTCCATCTCCCTCTGGTGCTCCTCCCCTCCTCCTTTCTTTTCTCCGAGGCCTCCTGTCCCATGATCCTCTCCCTTCTCCAGCTCTGTATCCCTTTTGCCAATCACCTTTCCAGCTCTTAGCTTCATCCACCCCCCTCTGGTCCTTCTGCTATCCATTTTGCATTTCCCCCTCCCCCCACTACTTTCAAATCTCTTACTACCTTTCCTTTCAGTTAGTCCTGATGAAGGGTCTCGGCCCAAAACATCGACAGTGCTTCTCCCTATAGATGCTGCCTGGCCTGCTGTGTTCCACCAGCATTTTGTGTGGGCATAGTTTTAAGGTGCTTGGAAGTAGGTACAAGGGAGATGTCAGAGGTAAGTTTTTCACACAGAGTAGTGGAGCATGGAAGGCACTGTTAGTGAAAGGTGGCGGAGGCGGATACGATAGGGTCTCTTAAGAGACTCTTAGGTACGTGAGCTCAGAAAATAGAGAGGTATGTAAGTAGGGGAATTCTGGGCAGTTTCTGGAATAGGTTACATGGTTAGCACAACATTGTGGGCCGGAAGGGCCTGTAATGGGCTGTATATGTCATGTTTTATGTGGACCTGAGTATTAGGGAAAGCTTGCATAGGTTAGGACTTTATTCCCTGGAATGTGGAAGATTGAAGGGAGACCTGATGGAAGTGGACAAAATATGAGAGGGTATAGATTGGGTAAATGCCAAACAGATTCTTCCACTGAGGTCAGGTGAGACTGCATCTAGAGGTCATGGGTTAGTGATGGAAAGGTGAAATATTTAAGGGGAACGTTAGAGGGAACCTCTTCTCTAGAGGGTGGTGAGAGTGTTGAATGAGTTCCAGTTGGAAGTGGTGACTGTGGGGTCAATTTCAACATTTAAGAGAAGTTTTGGGTACGTAGAGGGACCAGGTGCGGAGAGCCTATGGTCGGCGCAGGTCGATGGGACTGGGCAGCTCATGGGCCAGGACTGCCTGCTCTGAGCTCTGTCTCTAAGTAAAATAAATCTGTATGGCGGACACGTAGAAATAAGTTTTCACTGCCTTCGGTACGTCACAACAATAAACAGATTTGCCAATTCTTCAACAGTCAGGTTGAATTCAGTTATGGATTCAATTTCAAGGCCTCTACGACCTGTAGCTCAGTACTATTTATTTACTGATTTATTATTATTTTTCCCCAAGTTAGAAACATCTAATACCAGTGAACATGCTTTAAGGTGAGAGGGAGAAAGTTTTAAGGCCAAGTGTGGGGCAAGTTTCGTTTCTTTTTACACCATAAATAATGGGCACCTGGTATGGGCTGCCAGGGAGGGTAATAGAGGCTGTTAGACAGATACCTGAACATGCTAAGGAGGGAGGGATGGGCACCATGTTCAGACAGAAGAGATTTAATTTAATTTGGGTATTTATTCTGTCTAAGCCCTGCATGATTTTATAGACCCACTATCAGGTCACCCTTGAGCCTTCTTCATTCCAGGGAAAACTGTCCCAGCCTGTCCGGTCACTGAAGCCCTCCAGTCCAAGCAAATCTCTGCCTAAAGCGCTTGTATTTTTCCATCGACTGAAAGTCACGGGTGACCCTTCTATTCTTGTGCGAGCCTACAGGACATTAACCTTGTTCTTCAGCCGTTTCTGTGTAGCTTTGGCTTTATGCATGAGGTCACTTTCTTCTGTAAAACAAATCTTCTCCCAAGTCGCAGTTCTCTTTCAGACTACATCAGGTTTTCCTCCAGGATTTCCCTGTATTTTGCTGCATTCATTTTACCCCCTACTTTCAGAAGTCTTCCAGGGGCCTGCTGCAGTGAAGCATCCCCCACAGCACGATGCAGCCACCACCCTGCTTCACGGTAGGGATGGTGTGCTTTTGATGATGTGATGTTTGGCTTATTGCAAAACATAGCGTTTAGTCTGATGGCCAAAAAACCTCAATTTTGGTTTCATAACACCATAAAACTTTCTTCCGTCTGACTTCAGAATCTCCCACATACCTTCTCGCAAACAGATTCATGTGAGTTTTATTCAACTGTGGCTTTCTCTTCGCTACTCTCCCATAAAGCTGCGACTGGTGAATCACCCGGGCAATAGTTGTGTACACAGTCTCTCCCATCTCAGCCACTGAAGCTTGTACCTCCCCCAGAATTGTTGAGGTCTCTTGGCGGCCTCCCTCATGAGTCCCTTCCTTGCACGGTCACTCATTTTTTGAGGATGGCCCGCTCTAGGCTGATTTACAGCTCGGCCATATTCTTTCTAATTCTTGATGATTGAATTACTGTACTCCAAAGGATATTCAGTGACTTGGAAATGTTCTTGTATCCGTCTCCTGACTTGGCTTTTCAATAACCTTTTTGTGGAGTTGCTTGGAGTGTCTTCATGGTGTAGTTTTTGCCAGGATACTGACTCACCAGCAGTTGGACCCTCCAGATAAAGGTGTAGTTTTACTACAATTAATGAAGTACCACCACTGCACACAGGTCTCCAAATCTTCTTTGCTGCACTGCATTATATTTTGCATACAGTCACTGTTTCTCATTTGTACTATTTCGATGCAGTTACCCTGGACGATTTCAGCTCGGGGCATCAGAGGTCGGAGGTCAATTCCTACACCTTCTGTAAGCAAGGTTGCACGTTCCTTCTGTGTGAACGTGGGCTTCCTCGAGATGCGCTGGCCTCCTCGCACAGTCCAAAGACGGTTAGCTGGTTGTTGCAAGTTGTCCTGTGATTAGGCAAGGTGATGCTGTAATCGTCAGGGTAACTGCATCGAAATAGTAACAAATGAGAAACAGTGACAGTATGCAAAATATAATGCAGTGCAGCATTTAAGAGGAGTTTGGATAGGTACGTGTGTGTGAAGTGTTTGAAAGGATATGGTCTGGGTGCAAGTAGATGGGCTAGCAGGAAGACTAGTGAGCCAGAAGGCCTGATTCTGTGCTGTCATGCTCTATGACCCTAGAATAGGTGCAGGGGCCACAACGAGGTAGGCTTTGAGGTCAAGAGTCCATCTTATCATTTAAAGGGGACCTCGCAAAAATCTGATAACTATAGGAGAAAAGCTGTCCTGAGTTTGGGAAGTACTTGGTGCTGAACCTGGTGGTGTGGACATTAGTCCCTCTGCATCTCCTGGCAGCAAGGAGAGTGCATGGTTTACCCGTTTCGTTCTTGTGACCAGGTGGGTGGAATGTGCAATCGTCCTGTTAGGACGGTTTCAAGCATGTGTTCCAGTACCGTGAGGTACAGGTACAATAAAAAACCTGCTTTCCGCGGGTCAAGGGCATGAAGCTGCCGATTATAAGAGAGCACACAGAATTGGAATTATTGGCTGATTATTGTCACATGCATTGAAATACAGTGAAATGCTGTTTACACAGATCAGAATTCGGTTTAATATCACCGGCATATGTCATGAAATTTGTTAAAAATTGTTAAACAAGTAGTGGAATAAAAAGAAATTTAAAAGGAGTAGTGAGATAGTGCTACACACACAAAATGCTAGAGGAACGCAGCAGGCCAGGCAGCATCTGTGGGGAAAAAAGTACATTTGACGATTCGGGCCGAGACCCTTCTTGTGAGGTGGTGTTTGTGGGTTCAGTGTCCATTCAGAAATCAGATGGCAGAGGGGAAGAAGCTGCTCCTGAATGGCTGAGTGTGTGCCTCCTTCCTGATGGTAGTGACGAGAAGAGGGCACCTCCTGGGTGGAGGATGCGAGGGTGTCCTTAATGATGGATGCCGCCTTTCTGAAGTACCGCTCCTTGAAGATGATCTGGATACTGTGGAGACCGGTTCCCACGACGGAGCTGGCAACTTGTACAACTCTCTGCAGCCTACTTCAAACCTGCGCAGAAGCACCGACCCCGCCCCCCCCCCACCCGTGATTCAGCCAGTCAGAATGCTCTCACGCTACATCTGTAGGAACTTGCAGGTGTTTTTCGTGATACATCGAATCTGCTCAAAATCCTCATGAAATAGAGCCACCGTCTTGCCTGCTTCATAGCTGTGTCATTACGTTGGATCCAGGTTAGCTCCTCGGAGATATTGACAGCCAGGAACCTGAAATTGCTCACTCTCTCCACTTCCGATCCCTCTTTGAGGACTGGTGTGTGTTCCCTTGTCTTGCCTTTTCTGAAGTTCATTACAGGGAACATTGAGTTGTGCTAATACAATTACAATGCAGCGTAGAAGCTGCAGAGCAGGTGGAGGCTCGCAACAAGGTAGATAGTGAGGTCAGGAGTCCATCTTATCACACTATGGAGCCCTCCAGTAGTCTGATAACGGCCGCAGAAGCTGTCCTTCAGCCTGGTGGTATGTAGCTTCAGGCTTTTGATTCTTCTGAGCGAGGGGACAAGAGAGAATTCTGGGGTGAGCGGGGTCTTGACAATGCTGACTGCTTTACCGAGGCAGTGAGAACCCCTTGGAGGGAGGCCGGTTTCAGTGATGTGCTGAGCTGCGGCCTCAACTCCCTGCACGCACTTGTGGTTCCGTGGACGGGGCAGTTGCGGAGAGAAACGAAAGACTGCGCAGAGAGAAAATGCAGTTGGGAACAAGCCTGCGGCAGTGTCCGCAGGGTCCCGTTGTGGAGGACAGGCTGGGCCTGTGCAGCTCGGTTCCAGGACCCTGATGGCCAACAGGAAGCAGAATCAGGTTTAATACCACCGGTATATGTTGCAAAATTTGTTGCCTTTGCAGTAGCAGTACAATAAAATGCTCGATTAATAAATATCGTGAAAACAACTTAATTACATTAATAGTTAAGTTACAATAGGTAGTGCAAAAATTCCAGAAATAAAGTGCTGAGGTAGTGTTTATGAGTTCAATGTCATTTAGGAATCAGATGGCAGAGGGGAAGAAGCTGTTCCTGAATCACTGAGTGTGTGTCTTCAGGCTCCTGTACCTCCTCCCTGATGGCAGAGGGGAAGAAGCTGTTCCTGAATCATTGAGTGTGTGTCTTCAGGCTCCTGTACCTCCTCCCTGATGGCAGAGGGGAAGAAGCTGTTCCTGAATCATTGAGTGTGTGTTTTCAGGCTCCTGTACCTCCTCCCTGATGGCAGAGGGGAAGAAGCTGTTCCTGAATCGCTGAGTGTGTGTCTTCAGGCTCCTGTACCTCCTCCCTGATGGCAGAGGGGAAGAAGCTGTTCCTGAATCATTGAGTGTGTGTTTTCAGGGCTCCTGTACCTCCTCCCTGATGGCAGAGGGGAAGAAGCTGTTCCTGAATCGCTGAGTGTGTGTTTTCAGGCTCCTGAACCTCCTCCCTGATGGCAGAGGGGAAGAAGCTGTTCCTGAATCGCTGAGTGTGTGTCTTCAGGCTCTTGTACCTCCTCCCTGATGGCAGAGGGGAAGAAGCTGTTCCTGAATTGCTGAGTGTGCGTCTTCAGGCTCCTGTACCTCCTCCCTGATGGCAGAGGGGAAGAAGCTGTTCCTGAATCGCTGAGTGTGTGTCTTCAGGCTCCTGTACCTCCTCCCTGATGGCAGAGGGGAAGAAGCTGTTCCTGAATCGCTGAGTGTGCGTCTTCAGGCTCATTCCGATGGTAACAATGAGAAGAGGGCATGTCCTGAGCCAGTGTTACCAGACTGGACCCTGAAGGGGTGGGTCTACCTTCTGAAGAACGTGGGAGAGGGGCTGGCATTTTGCAAGGGCTGTGGGAATTGGATCGCAAACCCTGACCAGCCAGCCTCCTATGGTTCTGGCTGTCCCTGATCGATACTCACCCGTCCTCCCCCCTCTCTCTCTCTTCCAACCTCAGGCCGGGCTCATCAACCAGCTCTCCCCCGCCGAGCCGTCAGACGTCCCGGCGCAGTGCAGCGTCTTCTACCACTTCACCGCGGCCGGTGAGGGGGCGCAGAGCAGCACGGCCTTCCTGCAGCGCGTCTGCCAGCAGCTGGACCCACACTCGGACCGAGACATTCCTCAGACCCACAGGTGAGGCGGAAGTGGGGCGTGGCCATACCTTCGGTGGGTTTGGGGGGTGGGGTCTCTGTTCACTTAAAAAGCCCCAGGTGCTGGGGTCCGGGGCAAGATCTCCACTGTTCGGGAAGTAGCGATGCGGAGTGACATTGTAACACAGAAACAGGCTCGTCGGCCCACGGTGCTGTGTCAATATCATCAAGCCAGTGATGGCCAATTAAGTTGATCCCTTCTGCCCACACTTGGTCGGAATCCTTCCATTCCCCATACATTCATGTGTCTGTCTGAGCTTCTTAAATGCCCCTGTTACGTTTGCCTTCACCACCTACCCCAGCAACACGTTCCAGACATCCATCGCTCTGTGTGGAAAGGAAACTTGCCCCACTGTGGTTACGACCAATGAAGAAAGTTGCTGGAGTTCTTTATGAAGTATATCAAAAATTAAACTTATAATAATTAGCAAAAAGATAACTACCAATAGTTGCAGAAAGATATCTACCAAAAATCACAATAAATGTTGTTTGTCCGTTGTGATCTCCTGGCAGCTCGGTCTCTCGTCTACTGGCCTGACCAGAGTTTCATAAAGCTGCAACGTAACCTCCTGGCTGTTGAATCCAGTCCCTGATGGGTCAAGGCAAGTGTGCTTTGTGCCACCTTTACCACTCCGTTGACGTGCAGACACTTTGCGGGAGCTGTGCTCCCTCTGCACTGACACGA
The DNA here is from genome assembly GCF_048418815.1 of Hemitrygon akajei. Taxonomy (NCBI): domain Eukaryota; kingdom Metazoa; phylum Chordata; class Chondrichthyes; order Myliobatiformes; family Dasyatidae; genus Hemitrygon; species Hemitrygon akajei. The sequence continues at coordinate 2,787,107 of NC_133148.1, forward strand.
AGGTCCCCGATATGAACAGTGCTCACACTTGAGCTCCCGAAGTGAGCAATTATCTCGGCGTTGGGCCCCGCACGCACACGTTGAGCTGAGTCCCGTCCCTCAGCTGTGCAGTCCAGATCCCTTTCTCAACTCGCACACAGATACAGGCGGGCAGACGGACGCAGACGCAAAGAAGAGGGTGTATGGGCACAATTGTGCACAGACAGGTGACTGGAGAGACAGAAACCTGCACATGAAATCATGTGAAGCTCACAGAACAGAAGTAATAAGCACAGTGTTGAGCTGGGAACAGCAGGAAGGTCTGACTCAGAGGTTTCTGAGAACCCCAGACCCACGAGGTCCGTGTTGGGCTGACGGGGGCACTTGCTGTTTGTCCCCTCAGGCCCCTGGTGATGCTCTTCCACAGCCTGCTGTCGAGCCGCACCGGTTCCCGGCGTCGGCTGATCCTCCTGGTGGACGGTGCAGACCAGCTACTGGGGGCCGGGGGCTCCCCTTCCTCTGACTGGATACCCGAGCCTGTCCCACAGGTAGGCGGCATGCTTCCCACTCCCACCCCGGCTCCTATTTGTAACCGCCCACCCCACCCTCTTCCCACTCCCGCTCCAGCCCCTGTGCCCCCTCACTCCCACTCCAGCCCCTGTGCCCCCCCTTCGCTCCCACTCCAGCCCCTGTGCCCCCCTCACTCCCGCTCCAGCCCCCCCTTCGCTCCCACTCCAGCCCCTGTGCCCCCCCCCTCACTCCCGCTCCAGCCCCTGCGCCCCCTCACTCCCGCTCCAGCCCCCCCTTCGCTCCCGCTCCAGCCCCTGTGCCCCCCCTCACTCCCGCTTCAGCCCGTGCCCCCACTCACTCCCGCTCCAGCCCGTGCCCCCCCTCACTCCCGCTCCAGCCCCTGCGCCCTCTCACTCCCGCTCCAGCCCCCCCTTCGCTCCCACTCAGCCCCTGTGCCCCCCTCACTCCCGCTCCAGTCCCCCCTTCGCTCCCGCTCCAGCCCGTGCCCCCCTCGCTCCTGCTCCAGCCCCCCCTTCGCTCCCACTCCAGCCCCCCACCTTCGCTCCCACTCCAGCCCCTGCGCCCCCCACCCCTGGCTCCCACTCCAGCTCCTGCACCCTCCCCCGCCTCACTCCTGCTCCAGGCCCCTGCCTCCCCTCGCTCCCGCTCCAGCCCCCCCCTCACTCCCCGCTTCAGCCCGTGCCCCCCCCTCACTCCCGCTCCAGCCCGTGCCCCCCCTCACTCCCGCTCCAGCCCCCCCTTCGCTCCCGCTCCAGCCCCTGTGCCCCCCTCACTCCCGCTCCAGCCCGTGCCCCCCCCTCACTCCCGCTTCAGCCCGTGCCCCCCCTCACTCCCGCTCCAGCCCGTGCCCCCCCTCACTCCCGCTCCAGCCCCTGCGCCCTCTCACTCCCGCTCCAGCCCCCCCTTCGCTCCCACTCCAGCCCTGTGCCCCCCTCACTCCCGCTCCAGCCCCTGCGCCCCCTCACTCCCGCTCCAGCCCCTGTGCCCCCCTCACTCTCGCTCCAGTCCCCCCTTCGCTCCCGCTCCAGCCCGTGCCCCCCCTCACTCCCGCTCCAGCCCGTGCCCCCCTCGCTCCTGCTCCAGCCCCCCCTTCGCTCCCACTCCAGCCCCCCACCTTCGCTCCCACTCCAGCTCCTGCACCCTCCCCCGCCTCACTCCTGCTCCAGCCCCTGCCTCCCCCGCTCCTGCTCCAGCCCCTGCCCCCCCTCGCTCCCGCTCCAGCCCCTGCCCCCCCTCGCTCCCGCTCCAGCCCCTGCCCCCCCTCACTCCTCCTTTCTCCCCCTCACACTTCACACCCTCTCACTCCATGATACTGCACCCCCAGCTCCCTCACAGTACACGCCCCCTCCCCTTCGCACTTCATGCCCTCTCCCCCTCAACTGTGTGCCTCACCCCTCCCACATTCCCTCTCTGCCATCACCTTCCTCCCTGCAGCACTTTCCACCTCTCTCCGTGTCCATTGCTCTCTTTCCCCTCTCCGACACCCACCCCCCGTTCCTGCCCTCGCCCTCCCGTCCCTTTCTGAGGGTTTCACTCGCTGCCTGCAGGGGGTGACGCTGGTGCTGTCGGTGACAGAAGGATCCTACCTACACCGGACCCTGGACAAGCACAGGCAGGCGCTGGCCTTCAGCCTCGGGCCGCTGGAGCCGCTGGACAGGGCGCAGGTCGTGCGCGCCAGTCTGGCTCAGTACGGCAAGCGTCTGGAGGAGACGCCCTTCAACAACCAGGTAAGGGTGGGAGCGAGCAATGAGGGGCAGCAGGGATGGAGGGGCTCGGTGGGGTGCGGGGAGAGAGTGTAGGGGGGGCGAGAAGGCGACCGAGTGGTGACAGGAGGGGTGGAACAGGAAGAGGCACCAAAGAATGGCGGACAAACGAGAGGAGAGGCAGCAGTGAGGGAGGGAATGCCTGCAAGGAGGGGTGAGGGAGCATAGCGGGAGGGGCGCCAGGAGTGCCGAGGAGCGTGGTATGGGAGGGTGGCTGGCAGCAGGGAGAGGGGGCAAGGGGGGGTGCTCTGCTCCGTGGGGTCCACCCTCTCTGCGGTGTCCATGATGCCAGGCCAGACTAATCCCACTTGCAGGCATGGGTTCCCTATCACCCCATTCCCTGTCTGTCTAAGAACCTGCTAAACCTCATTGTCATATCTGGGTCCACCACCATTCCTGGGACCCCCCTCACCCCCATTCTCGGGCGGAAAAATAAACCTTCTCTGCACATCTCCATTGAAACATTCCACTTCCTGCCTTTAAGTCTAAGCCCTCCAGCACGTGACATTTCCATCCTGGGGTGGGGGGGAAGACTTCTCTATCCTATCCAGACCTCTGGTAATTTTATAAACCTCTATCAGGTCTTCCCTCAGTCATCACTGGTCCAGAGAAAAAATCCCAAACTATGTCGAGCCTCTCCCTGGACCTCATGCTCTCTATTCCAGACAGCATGCTGATAAACTCCTTCTGCATCCTCTCCAAAGCCTCCGTTTCATCCCTTCATTTTTGGCAAAAGCACAGAAGTTTATTCACACAAAATGCACGAACTGCAAACATCAAGTATTTACAAGACAGCGAGCAAATTAAAATTTAAATTTTTTTTACTTGTGTCTATAAAACAGTAAGTTCCCTGCGGGTGCCACACCATTCCAGAAGTCCCCCACGATACTGATAGTGACCACGTGCTCCCCGCCCAGGGACACTCCACTTTGTCCTGTGGCCGAATCCAAATTTAGATTCCTGCTCTCCAAACCTTCGTGACGTACTGAGGGTGGTGGGGGCTTGCTCTGCAATCGCCAGGGAAATTAGGTGGTGGGAGGGAGGTGGGGGGAGAACGGAGGCGTGAGTGTGGCGCTAGAGTCAGTTGAATCCTGTGCCCCTTGCAGATGAGGCTGCTGGTGGTGAAGAGGGAGTCACACCAGCCCCTCTACCTCAAGATGGCCTCCGAGGAGCTTCGCACATTCGGGGTCTTCGAGAAGGTGAGGATGTAGGCACGGCCCCCTGACCTCCCTTACTCCGCTCCTCCCCCACTTCCGCAGCCCACCAGGACTTCTGCCCCCCCACAAACACATCCCCCCCATGCTCAGCATATTGCCCCCCCAGCTAATGCCCGGCCTGTTGCACCCGCAACACATCTTTCCTGCCAGGCCGTCTGTGGCTACCCCTTTGCTCCTCGCCTCTGATGCCAAGTCCACAGATCCCTCCTACCACAAACAGGTGAAAATCTGCAGATGCTGGAAATCCAAGCAACACACACAAAATTCTGGCGGGACTCGGCATCAGTGGAAAATTATAAACGTTTTGAGCCGAGACACTTCATCAGGACTGGAGGAAAACAGAGCTTCCTCCTACCGATGGTCAACAACCCCTCTCTGTTACCTCCTCCTCCAGGTCTCGGAGAGGATCCGCGCAATGCCCTCAACCCTCCGCCAGATGCTGCAGTGGGTGCTGGGGAGACTGGAGCAGGAATTTGGAGCAGAGACAGTGACCTTTGCCTTCTGCACTCTCAGCATCAGCGAGAGAGGTAAATGGCTACGGAATGGGGGGGGCAGGGGGTGGAGTGTTACTCCAAACCTCCTGGGCACCTAACATGGCTTGAGGCTCCCTTCATACCGTACCGTCAGGCTCCCAGGGAAAGGGTCAGCCATAGACTGAGGCTCCCTCCACAATGTCCCGTCACACACTCCCAGAGACAGGGTGAGGCTCCCTCCACACCGTCCCGTCACACACTCCCAGGGACAGGGTCAGACACAGGGTGAGGCTCCCTCCACACCGTCCCGTCACACACTCCCAGGGACAGGGTCAGACACAGGGTGAGGCTCCCTCCACACCGTCCCATCACACACTCCCAGGGACCGGGTCAGACACAGGGTGAGTCTCCCTCCACATCGAATCAAGGATGCGCAGGTGCCATGTAGTTTTCTTGGCAGCGGTTAGAGAGTCAGTGGCAGGTGGACTCCCTGCCGGAGGAGATGAGAGCTTTTGAGTGGAGCACCAGAAGTCTCCTCTGTCCGGGAGTCTACCTGAGTCCTTCTGGGGAGACCTGGCTGGCGAACTGGCAGGACCTGGAGACGAAAGTCATGGCCCGGCTGGGGCGCTGGTCAGGCCTTCTCAGGGTGCTTTCCTATCGAGGCAGGGTGGTGGTTATAAACCAGCTGGTGGCCTCCATGTTGTGGTACCGGATGGTCACCTTGGCCCCTCCTGCCCCGTTTGTTGCGAGAATGCAGAGGAAGTTAGTGGACTTCTTCTGGGGCAACAGGAAACACTGGGTCTCTGTAGCGGTCTTGAATCTCCCAGTGGGAGAGGTCGGACAGTCGCTGGTGTGTGTACGTACGCGACTGGCGGCTCTCCGCCTCAGGACTCTGCAGAGATTCCTGGACGCCGAGCACCCTCCCAGGTGGCACGTGTTGGCGACTTTCTTCCTCCGGAGGGGCTGCTGTCTTCACGAAGATATGCGGCTGCCAGCAGCGGGCGTCAGCCGTACTGCTTTGCAGAGTCTGCCCGGCTTCTATCAGGGCCTACTGAGAGTCTGGAACGTGGTTGCCTCAGGCCGGGAATCCCCTCCTCAGGCAGAGGGCGGAGTCCTGGCCCACCCTTGCCCTACCTCAGTGGATGTCGGTGCGGCTCAGGTGTGTGGACCGACTCAGGCCGAGGTGTTTGTCGGGCCCAGGCCCCGCAATCTTATCCGAGAGCCGAGTCCACACAACTTGAGCCGTCTCTCATCGATACCCACAGTCCCATTCAGGGGGGCAAGTAGGAGGTATCTGTATGGGCTGCTGCTCCACACCCTCCACTTCCTAGTCCTTGTCCACCGTCCCGACACGCCATGGCGGTCGGTACTTTCACCTGCAGGTGGGGGAGCTCCCTTTACCAGGGAATTCTTCCCATGCATCTGGGGGCTCTGGGGTGGGGGTTGCTGCACAGACCGGTGCCCTGCAGTAAATCCTCTAGTTTGTACACGGATCTCCCACACGCACGTCATTTCTGCGGGCTGGACGAGACCGTGTACCACATGTACATGGGGTGTGTGAGGCTGCAGCCCCTTATCGCGTATTTGCGTGGGCTGCTTCTCGCCTTCTGGTTGCATTATAGCCCCACCCTATTTATATACGGGCATCCGATAAGGAGGGGGCATGGAGGGATGAGGATGTCCTTGTTAACTTGCTCTTGGGGCTGGCGAAATCAGCCATCCGAGGGTCTTGGAAACAGGTGGCAGGAAGATCTCCCCGGGCAGATTGCCTGGCAATGTTTAGGGAGTATGTTCATGCCAGATAAATATTGAGAAGGAATACGTGTAGTCCACGGCGACCATAGAGGTGCTCCGGGACCGTTGGGCTCCGCGGGGGGAGTTATTGCCATCATTGACAGAGATGGAAACATTTTAGTTTAATCTCTATTGTCTATTTATAGTGTAGTAATTGTGTTAGTCACCGGTTTGTATATACAGCACAGAATTAGTACTAAAGATATTTTGTAGTTAAAAAGAAAAGGGACAGGGTCAGACACGGGTGAGGCTCACATGCTCTTAGGGACAGGGTCAGGCTCCCTCCGGCCTGTCCTGTCACCAACTCCCAGGGACAGCAGGGTCAGGGTCAGGGTCAGACAGGGGTTGAAGCCCCGAATCCTGGGAACTGCTGAGGGGGTTGTGCTGGTGGTAACTAATTTCCTGATTTTTTTTGTTTTCCTCGCCCTACCCTGCCCACGTCAGGCCTGCGTGAGGTCGACCTCTATTCCACCCTCTGCACCCACAGGAGTCCTGCGCAAGGGAGGGGCCTCCCCGAGATGGGAGGAGGTGACGCAGGAGACGCTGGCTCCCAGACGACCCATCGCCATGGCAACCTTTGCCCGTCTGCTGCGGGGACTGGCTGCGTAAGTCCCCGTGACCCCCCTGCTCCCTCAAGGTCCCTCGTCATTCCTCAGGCCTCCCTGAACGTCCTAGAGCCCAAGATGGGGACAGAGGGAGGGGGTGAATGAGGGTAGAGGGGTCCTCTCGGGAGCGAGGGGAGGGGCGAGAGGAGATGGGTGAGGGGAATGGGGAGATGGTGGGGGGGGGGAGAGAGTGAAAACAAGTCTGATCGATGGGGGGGGTGCCCTGCTGGTCAGTATCAGATCGATGGGCTGAAGTGCTGGTTTCCATGCTGCGTGGGGCGATGGGAGGGGAGCAGGTACGGCCAGAGCAAGTAGAGGCAGAGTGGGTGGTAGATTTCAGGGAGAGGTAACTTGTGAAGGGGGGTACGGGGGTGTATTTTGCATCTGCTAATTTTTATCTGTTCTCCCCATCCACTGTCACTCTCCCATTTCCCCCACCCTCTCAAACCCTCATCCCCACTCTCCCCTCACCCCCCTCCTCGCCCTGTCTTTCCTCCTCTTTCTCTCTGTCCCCTACCCATGTCACTCTATTTCACCCCCCTAATCCTTCTTTGTCCACTCTACCTCCCTCCCCACCCACCTTCAGTGTGAGTGGTGTGTGGGGACTGGCTGACAGCTCCGGCTCCGGCTCCGGTTCCCGTCTCCGCCTGGCCGGATCGTTGCTGCAGGGAGCGGTGGAGCAGCGATACCTGCGAGAGGGGGACAGGGCCCGGCACTCTCACCTACTACTGGCCGGTGGGTATGGGAGAGCTGCTCCTTCTCAACCCCTCCCTAAGTCGTCGCACCCTCCTCCGCGGCCTTGTACCCCACTCCCTGGGCCCACCCTTCCCCCTCGATCCTGCGGCCTCGTGCCGCCACCCTCCCCGTCCCGCGGCCTCGCCTCCTCCCCCTCCCCGTCCCGCGGCCTCACCCCCTCCCCCTCCCCGTCCCGCGGCCTCACCCCCTCCCCCTCCCCGTCCCGCGGCCTCAACCTCACACCTCCCCCTCCCTGTCCGGCGGCCCCTCCCCCACTACTCAACCCTCCCACCCTCTTGGAGCCACACCCTCCATCAGGGTCCCATTCTTCCCCCCTCCTTCGACCCCCTACTGTCCGACTGCTCCGTCCCCCCATTCCCCGCGCTCTCTGTCGGTGTGACGTTAACCCATCTTTCGCTGGCCCACAGCCCACTTGTGGAGAATGACTGATCCGGCTGGGGACAGGAGCTTCACCGACTGCGACCCCGAGGCCCTCGCTGACCTGCCACTTCATCTGGTACGGGGCACCTCCCTCGGGGCTCGGCTCCGTCTGCACTCTGCACGTGTGTCCTTGTGAGTGTGTGTGGATTGCACGAGTGTGTCTGTGTGTGTATGCGTGTGAGCTGTGCACGCCCTTGGCTGTGCTGACGCGTGTCTGTGGGTGCTGCTGGAGGGTGGAAGGGAAGGGATGGAGGGGGAAGCAAAGCTGGTGCCCAGCTGTGGTATCCATGTTTGATTGTGGGGGTCAGGACATTGTGTGGGGTGGGGTTGGTGGTGTTAGTGATGGGTGGAGGGTTTAACTGAAAACTTCTGCAATAGGGTGTTAACTCAATTTTATCTTGCTCCCCCTCCCACCTCACCCCTCCACCTCCTTTACTGCACGCACTATCCCCTCTCCCCACCTCCCCCTACATCTCCACCTATCTCCCTCTCCTCCTCTCTCCCTCACTCTTCCACCTCTCCCTCTCATTCCAGGTGGGATCAGGACAGCATGTCCTCCTCTCCTCCCTCCTGTCCGACCTCCGTTTCTCCTGGCTCCACCTGCGCCTTGGGATGTTGCCCCAGCTGGGAGCTGCCTTCGCCTGCTGTGGTGAGAGTTCAGAACCCTGATCTTTGCATCACACTCCCCACACCACAACCTCCGACCCTCACCTTCGCTCTGGCTTCAGCCTGACCTCTGACCCTCAACTTCTAATCCTTGCGCCGCCTTTCGATGGTGGGATCTCTCACCCACACCCTTCCCTCAGCTCAAACTGTGACCCTAGTCCCACACCCTCTCACCCTCACCCACACCCTTCCCTCAGCTCAAACTGCGAACTTAGTCCACACCCTCTCACCCTCACCCACACCCTTCCCTCAGCTCAAACTGCGACCTTAGTCTCACACCCTCTCACCCTCTGCCACACCTTTCTCCGCAACTCAAACTGTGACCCTAGTCCCACGGCCCCACGTACCCATGGCGTGACTTCCAACCTCAGCTCTCTCTTTCTCTCTGACCCTTGCTTCCCTATGCCCTGACCTCTGACCCTTGTCCTCGTTTCTCCGTGGCATGACCTCCCTACCAAACCCTGCTGCACAATCTTGACCCCGCAGCCTCTCGTGATGGTAATTACCCCTTCTCCTTCCCTCCCCCCTGCCCCCAGGCTCCGCTGGAGAGGGGATCACAGAGGTGGGGGCCGCCCGGCGACTCCCCCAGCCGGTCAGATGTCAGAACCTGCCAGGATTTTGTGGCCGCCAATTCGGCCCTCCTGTCCCGCTACCACCCTCCTCTTCTGGCAGCAGGCGTTGAATCAGGAGGAGGGCTCTCCGTGGAACGCCAGGCCCAGAACCTGCTAGGGAGCAGCCCGGAACACCGGCTCACCCCACTCGGACTTCCGGCTCATGTGCTGGGTCAACCGGCCACGGCCAACCCCGTGCGAGGCTCGGTAAGCGCTCTCTCCCCGGGCAGGATAGGGGAACGGGAGGCAGAACAGGGGGAGGGTTTAAGCCTGGGCTGGGTAGAAATCAGGGAGACATAGACATGGGAAGTCCTGTTTGACAAACTCCTGGAGTTCTCTGTCGATCTAATGAGCCACGGTGGACAGAAGGGAGCAAGTGGATGTTGTATAGATAGAAGGCATTTGGTCAGAGGACACTTTAAAAGACTTATCCAAGAGATAAGGAAGTATGGAGTTTGGGGTAATGTACGAATAGAGGATTAATTAACCAACAGTGATTTGGAATAAATGTTGTTTCTTTGGCTGACACGTTCAGTGGTGGGCAGAGAGCCACAGGGGTCAGAGCTGGGCTCACAGTGGTTCGTGATCTGAATTAACAATTTAGAAGAGGGGACCGAGTGCAGTCTGCCCTGCCCCCTTCTGTACCTGGACGTCCAGACAGTTTGTCAATGCCCTCTCCCCTGTGTCCCAGGGTCTCACCCCTCTCTGACTGAGGAAGGTTCCCTCAGATTTCCTCCCTCCTCCACCCGGATCTGTAACTAATCGATGTCCCGCCAAATCCTTTGGCTATCTTCTGTGCTATCCACGATTCCTCAGATCATTTGGAGCTGGAGGGACGACCCGCTCCTCTGTAGTCCTGACGAAGGGTCTCGGCCCGAAACGTCGACAGCGCTTCTCCCTATAGATGCTGCCTGGCCTGCTGCGTTCCACCAGCATTTTGTGTGTGTTGTTACTTGAATTTCCAGCATCTGCAGATTTCCTCATGTTCGCTCTCCTCTATGTCGGTTTCTTAGTGAACGAGCCCGAAGGCTCACAGCGGGGTTAGGGTGCAGTCGTGGGCAGATGGGGTCCCTTCTTTCTGAGGCCTTGGGGGCTTTAGGTTCTCCCTATCTTACAACACTCCACACCCCCCCCCCCCGAGAGGGCAGAAGGCCGTTGGATGCAACTCGTATTTGTCTGCACGGACAGACCCCCGTCCCACAGCCAGTGATACTGTCGGGTGAACAGCATCCCCATCGCACCATCTGCAAAAACCAATCAAAGGGCAACAGGACCCTGGGACCCCCGACTCACACACACCACTGGTGTCTGGAAGCCCCCCTTCACCACTGGACCTCATGGGGCTGAGTTGGTGGCGAGGGGGGGTTGCAGAGGGGTAAAGTTCCCAAAGAGAAGCTGGCAGTCCCTGGGGAATGTGCCAAGGGGGGGGTGGGGAGGTGATGCTGGCCTAACACACTGACACGTAACTCCACCCCCCCCCCCCCCCCGCTCCTGTTTTCCCCAGCAGGGTGATGAAGGTGCCATCCGTACCGGACTGCGTGGGCGTCTCGGCTAACGGGAAACAGGCAGTGGTGGGCACTGGACAAGGATCACTCCATCTCCTGAACCTGGAGAGTGGTCAGGTGAGATGGTGCGGGCAGGGCCCTCCCTCCAAGCCATTCCCCACCTACTCTCCCTCCGCTGGACCACACCCTTCCAACCCTCCCTGCCACCCGCGTGCAGGGCATGGGGGTAAGTCGGCTTTAGTGACCGAGCTGAGTTTACTGTCACCTGGGCAGGTACACTGGGGTAACAGGCACTCTGAAACACAGGTTTCCAGCGGCGTCACAGGTGCCTCAGCACAGACAGCGGCAAGGGGAATTAAAATGGTACTCGTTTTCTGCACACACACAACCACACGCCCGCGTGCACGCACCACACACAGCACACACACAACCACAGGCCCACGTGCATGCACCACGCACAGTACACACAGCACACACACAACCACACGCCCGCATGCACGCACCACGGCACAGCACACACACAACCACAGGCCCGCGTGCATGCACCACGCACAGTACACACAGAACACACACAACCACACGCCCGCATGCACGCACCACGCACAGCACACACACAACCACAGGCCCGCGTGCATGCACCACGCACAGTACACACAGCACACACACAACCACACGCCCGCATGCACGCACCACGCACAGCACACACACAACCACAGGCCCGCGTGCACGCACCACGCACAGCACACACACAACCACAGGCCCGCGTGCATGCACCACGCACAGTACACACAGAACACACACAACCACACGCCCGCATGCACGCACCACGCACAGCACACACACAACCACAGGCCCGCGTGCATGCACCACGCACAGTACACACAGCACACACACAACCACACGCCCGCATGCACGCACCACGCACAGCACACACACAACCACAGGCCCGCGTGCATGCACCACGCACAGTACACACAGCACACACACAACCACACGCCCGCATGCACGCACCACGCACAGCACACACACAACCACAGGCCCGCGTGCATGCACCACGCACAGCACACACAGCACACACACAACCACACGCCCGCGTGCACGCACCACGCACAGCACACACACAACCACACGCCCGCGTGCACGCACCACGCACACAGCACACACACAACCACAGGCCCGCGTGCACGCACCACACACACTGCACACAGCACACACACAACCACAGGCCCGCGTGCATGCACCACACACACTGCACACAGCACACACACAACCACAGGCCCGCGTGCAAGCACCACGCACACTGCACACAGCACACACACAACCACAGGCCCGCGTGCATGCACCACGCACAGTACACACTGCACACACACAACCACAGGCCCGCGTGCATGCACCACGCACAGTACACACTGCACACACACAACCACAGGCCCGCGTGCACGCACCACGCACAGTACACACAGCACACACACAACCACAGGCCCGCGTGCACGCACCACGCACAGTACACACAGCACACACACAACCACAGGCCCGCGTGCACGCACCACGCACACAGCACACACACAACCACATGCCCGCGTGCATGCACCACACACACAGCACACACACAACCACATGCCCGCGTGCATGCACCACGCACACAGCACACACACAACCACATGCCCGCGTGCATGCACCACGCACACAGCACACACACAACCACATGCCCGCGTGCATGCACCACGCACACAGCACACACACAACCACAGGCCCGCGTGCACGCACCATGCACACAGCACACACACAACCACATGCCCGCGTGCACGCACCACGCACAGTACACACTGCACACACACGCAAAATGCCGGAGGAATTCAACAGGTCAAAGGTAGGAGGAGGGAGAGGAGCGTGAGAGAGCTGTGAGTCTGGGTGAGGGGGAGGTAGGGGGTGAGTCTGGGTGAGGGGGGAGGTAGGGGGTGAGTCTGGGTGAGGGGGGAGGTAGGGGGTGAGTCTGGGTGAGATGGGGAGGTAGGGGGTGAGTCTGGGTGAGATGGGGAGGTAGGGGGTGAGTCTGGGTGAGGGGGGAGGTAGGGGGTGAGTCTGGGTGAGGGGGGAGGTAGGGGGTGAGTCTGGGTGAGGGGGGAGGTAGGTGTGAGTCTGGGTGAGGGGAGGTAGGGGGTGAGTCTGGGTGAGAGGGGGAGGTAGGGGGTGAGTCTGGGTGAGATGGGGAGGTAGGGGGTGAGACTGGGTGAGAGGGGAGGTAGGGGGTGAGTCTGGGTGAGAGGGGAGGTAGGGGGTGAGACTGGGTGAGAGGGGGAGGTAGGGGGTGAGTCTGGGTGAGATGGGGAGGTAGGGGGTGAGACTGGGTAAGGGGGGAGGTAGGGGGTGAGACTGGGTAAGGGGGGGAGCTAGGGGGTGAGTCTGGGTGAGGGGGGAGGTAGGGGGTGAGTCTTGGTAGGGGGAGAGGGGGAGCTAGGGGGTGAGTCTGGGTGAGATGGGGAGGTAGGGGGTGAGACTGGGTGAGAGGGGAGGTAGGGGGTGAGACTGGGTAAGGGGGGAGGTAGGGGGTGAGACTGGGTAAGGGGGAGGTAGGGGGTGAGACTGGGTAAGGGGGAGGTAGGGGGTGAGTCGGTGAGAGGGGAGGTAGGGGGTGAGACTGGGTAAGGGGGGAGGTAGGGGGTGAGACTGGGTAAGGGGGAGGTAGGGGGTGAGACTGGGTAAGGGGGGAGGTAGGGGGTGAGACTGGGTAAGGGGGAGGTAGGGGGTGAGTCTGGGTGAGAGGGGGAGGTAGGGGGTGAGTCTGGGTGAGGGGGAGGTAGGGGGTGAGACTGGGTGAGAGGGGAGGTAGGGGGGTGAGACTGGGTAAGGGGGAGGTAGGGGGTGAGTCTGGGTGAGAGGGGGAGGTAGGGGGTGAGTCTGGGTGAGAGGGGGAGGTAGGGGGTGAGTCTGGGTGAGATGGGGAGGTAGGGGGTGAGACTGGGTGAGATGGGGAGGTAGGGGGTGAGACTGGGTGAGAGGGGAGGTAGGGGGTGAGTCTGGGTGAGATGGGGAGGTAGGGGGTGAGTCTGGGTGAGAGGGGAGGTAGGGGGTGAGTCTGGGTGAGAGGGGAGGTAGGGGGTGAGACTGGGTAAGGGGGGAGGTAGGGGGTGAGACTGGGTGAGAGGGGAGGTAGGGGGTGAGTCTGGGTGAGAGGGGAGGTAGGGGGTGAGTCTGGGTGAGATGGGGAGGTAGGGGGTGAGACTGGGTGAGAGGGGAGGTAGGGGGTGAGTCTGGGTGAGAGGGGAGGTAGGGGGTGAGTCTGGGTAAGGGGGGAGGTAGGGGGTGAGACTGGGTAAGGGGGGAGGTAGGGGGTGAGTCTGGGTGAGAGGGGAGGTAGGAGTGAGAGACCAGCTGAGGGAGAGGTAGGTGGGTGAGGGGGGAACAGAAGGGAATGACTGAAAAGCTGGGAGGTGACGGGTGGAAGAGGCAACAGGCTGAGGGGGCGGATGATGGACCATGGAATAAAGGGAAGGAGGTGGGGAACCAGAGGAGAAAGGTGTGTGATGGCCTGGTCATGAGGACGGGAGGAGGAGGAATGAGGGGAAAGCAGAACGCATGGGGAACAGATGACTGGCAGTCAGAGGAGTCGATGTTGTTGCCGTCAGGTCGGAGACGGCCAGGAAGGAATGCGGGGCGTTGTTCTAACCTGCGTCTACTGAACTTGGCAGCAGAGCAGTCCGTAAACGGGCACGCCAGCGCGGGAGTGGGAATTGGAATTAAAACGTTCCCTGTTTTCTGCGGATATTGGGAGGAGCTTGTTATTGTCACATGCACCAAGTTACATTGGAAAAGAGCTTTGCCTGCTGTCCGTACAGATCATTTCAAAATATCAGGTCATCAAAGCTGCCCAAGGGAAAAGCAATGACAGAATGCGATCTACCTCGTTATGATCGTGCACCTCGTCATTTACCTGCACTACACTTTTTCCGTATCTTTTGGGCTTTATTCTGAATTTCCAGCTCAATACACTGTGTCACGACTGGACCTGTATGAACAGTGTGCAAGACCAGCTTTCTGAGTTCTTGGCACATGTGACGGTAACGCACCAATATCAGAACATAGTGTTACAGCTGCAGGCAAAGAATAAGGCACGAGGGGCCAGCACGAGGTGCGTTGTGAGGCTCGTACGAAAGGTCCATTCCGTGCCACGGGGAACAGAAACTGTCGTTGAGCCTGGTGCTACGTGCGTCCAGGCTTTTCCACCCTGTGCCCCATGGGAGAGGAGAGCGACTGCCCCAAGTGGGAAGTGTAGACCGGGTCCATGGAGGGGAGGGCCAGTTTTCACGATGGACTGAGCTGAGGTCGCGGCTCTGCGCAGATTTTTGCAGTCACGGATGGAGCAATCGCTGTGCCAAGTGCAGGAACGCAAGAAGCTGCAGAGAGTAGTGGGCTCTGCCCGATACCTCATGGGCACAGCCCTCCCACCATCGGTGACATCTGCAGGATGTGCTGCCTCAAGAAGGTACATCATCGAAGATGCCCACCATCCTGGAGGTGCCCTCTTCTCACAGCTACCAATGGGCAGGGGGTATGGAAGCCTGAAGTCCCAGACCACCGGGTTCAGAAACAGCTGCTTCCCTTCAACCATTTAGTTCTTGAACCAAGTGGTATATGACCTTAATCCCGACCTCAGTGCAGGAACACCGTGACCACACTGCACTAAAATGGACTCTTCCAGTCGTGTCTGTTCTTGCAAAATCTGTACATGATTTATATTTGTTTCTCCGTTCTCGTGCTACGTACCTGTGATGCTGCTGCAAGATTGTGCGCATGATTTCAACTTTGATTACACTGTGACCGTTTAATAGGGTGCTGGAGGAACGGAATAAAGTCGTCACAGAGTGCTTAAGCTTTTCTGCTGCTGCAGCCCATCCACGTCAAGGTTCGATATGCTGTACTTTCAGGGAAGCCTTTCTGCACGCCACTGTTTTAATGTATTGTTTTTTGAGTTTATCTCACCTTCCTGTTAGCTTGCACCTGTCTGGCCTCTGACCTGTCTCATTAACAAGGCATTTTCTTCTTTTCCGTAATTTATTTTTTTATTGAAGTTCATCGTCAAACAAACATTTCCATAGGATGTGCTTCAGACATTGTACATGTATATCACATAATCATATATATCACAAATCTCCACAAAAGTATTTATCTGAGGTACACACTTATAGAAAAGAGTGGAAAGAAAAACAGGTCAAACTCACCCACAGAGCTGCCACTCACTGGAATGTTTTTGGTCCTCACAGCATTTTCTGTAAACTCTTGAGACTGTTATGCTGAAAATCACAGGAAACCAGCAGTTACTAAAATACTCAAACCACCCCATCTGGCACCAAACAATCATTCCATGGTCAAAGTCATCAGAATGTGGAAGAAATGTGATCTAATGGTTGGTCTGAACAGCAACTGAACCTCGTGGCCATGTCTGCCTGTATTTATGGCAGATTAAATATTTGCACTAACCTAATGAAGTGGCTACTGAGTGTAAGTTGGCTGCTTTGCTCAGACTGTGAGAAACGTAGACAGTCTGGTTTCCGCATGTTGAGCTGTGCCCGCGCTCTCTGCAGTTCCTCGTGCTTTCGGGCAGAGCATTTGCCGAGTTCAGTCCCTCTTTTCTCTCTCCGCCCTCCCCTTGCTTCCTTCGTCCGCGCAGGAGGTGCAGTCGCTGGTCAGCGAGGGTGACGGGGTCTCGTGCTGCGCCTTCCTGAGCGAGGGCCCACTTTGCACCGCCTCTTTCGATGGGAAGCTCGAGGTGTGGGACCTCAGCCGAGGCTGCAGGTAGGTGAAGGTACCGTGACCCATCACAAACCCCCTCCCACCCTGCTCACTGCCCCACCTTCTCCGTACAGGATCCCCTCCACCTCCTCCTCTCTCCATCTGGGATCATCTCCCCTCCTCTGTCCTTTTCCCACCCAGCACCACCTTCACCCTCCCGCCGTCCATGGGCTTTCTTCACCCCTCCATCTCAGACCACTCTGACCGTGACCCGCTCACCCCTCCCTACCTAACCCAAAGCACCCCTGTACTGCCCTCCCTCCCCAACTCGGCCTGTACTCTTCCCAGCCACATTCCCCCCGCTCTCCCGCCGGCCCCCCTCACTCTCTCAATGCCCTTCCCCCCCACCACATCCCTAACTCTAACCCCTCCGTTCCCCATCTCTCTCCCACCCCTACTCATTCTTATCACATGTCCTCTCCCCTCTCCTTCACCCTTCACCATCCCCTCCTCTCTTCCTTCCCCACCCCTCAACACCCCTGCTGTGCAAACTCACTCTCCCAGCTTTGGCACAGGAATCTCTCCCCTCCATTTATTCAGCTATTTCACCCCCCCCCCCCCCCCACCTTTGGCTCTCCTGCAGGTTGCTGCTGCTCGAGGCCCACTCTGATCGGATATCGGGATGTGCCGTGTCTCCCGACGGGAAGCGGCTGGCCACCTGTTCCTGGGACCGGACGCTGAAGGTGGGTCCCACTCCAAACCCATCCCTCCCACCCCTGGGGTGTATGGGTCTCCGCCCCAGAGGAGTGTGGGTGGTGGTTTAGTCACTGCGTATCACTCCCACCCACAGTGTGCAGCTGAAAGAGGAGGTGGGGTGGGGGTGCTAACTTGCAGGAGGACGGAGGAGCCGGAGAGTGGAATTTCGGAAGGAACGGGAGCGCCTGGTGGGGGGGACTTGGTTCCGTTACACAGGGTCACAGGGAGGATGTGGAAACGTGAGCACACGCGCAGGTGGACATGCTCAGACACGGAAACACGCACGATAGTCTGCAGGCACAGCGGCGCGTACACAGTCACACGCAGTGACGCACAACATACACAGATACCCACGGTCACAGACACCCGCGCGATGCTGCTGGTGCGGGTGATCACATCAGGTCTCCGGGGGGGGAGGGGGGCTCTGAGGCAGCACTTCTCACTGCTGTTACGGGCTACCCCGAGGGAGGGGGCTGGATATGCAGGAGTGTTGGGGGGTGGAGGAAGGGGATCCAAGGGGCATGGATTTCCCCACCGGGGGGAGTGGGAAAGAGAGGCGCGGGGAGAGGGCAGATCTGCAGCGGCTTGCCGAAGCCCAGATTAATTTGGAGGGGTGGGTGTCTCCTCCTCCGCACAGGTGTGGGCGGTGCCCATAGGGACGCTGGACGTTCAACTGCACTGCCCGTGTCCCCTCAACTGTGTGGCCTTTCGGCCCGATGGTCATCTGCTGGCAACGGGGGGCTGGGACCACACCATCCGCCTCTGGAAGTGGCTGACAGCGGAACCAGTGCGGGTGAGTATTCCACCTCATCCCTCTGACCCTCCCTCCCACCCCCTGACCGTTCTTCCTAGCCTCATCGCTCCCTCCACCACTCAAACCCTCCCAATCCCCTTCCCACTGAACCTCATCCCTCTGACTCTCCCTCCCACCCCCTGACCGTTCTTCCTAGCCTCATCGCTCCCTCCACCACTCAAACCCTCCCAATCCCCTTCCCACTGAACCTCATCCCTCTGACCCTCCCTCCCACCCCCTGACCGTTCCTCCTAGCCTCATCGCTCCCTCCACCACTCAAACCCTCCCAATCCCCTTCCCACTGAACCTCATCCCTCTGACCCTCCCTCCCACCCCCTGACCGTTCTTCCTAGCCTCATCGTTCCCTCCACCACTCAAACCCTCCCAATCCCCTTCCCACTGAACCTCATCCCTCTGACCCTCCCTCCCACCCCCTGACCGTTCTTCCTAGCCTCATCGTTCCCTCCACCACTCAAACCCTCCCAATCCCCTTCCCACTGAACCTCATCCCTTTGACCCTCCCTCCCACCCCCTGACTGTTCCTCCTAGCCTCATCATTCCCTCCACCACTCAAACCCTCCCAATCCCCTTCCCACTGAACCTCATCCCTCTGACCCTCCCTCCCACCCCCTGACCGTTCTTCCTAGCCTCATCGTTCCCTCCACCACTCAAACCCTCCCAATCCCCTTCCCACTGAACCTCATCCCTTTGACCCTCCCTCCCACCCCCTGACTGTTCCTCCTAGCCTCATCGCTCCCTCCACCACTCAAACCCTCCCAATCCCCTTCCCACTGAACCTCATCCCTCTGACCCTCCCTCCCACCCTCTGACTGTTCCTCCTAGCCTCATCGCTCCCTCCACCACTCAAACCCTCCCAATCCCCTTCCCACTGAACCTCATCCCTTTGACCCTCCCTCCCTCCCAACCTCTACCCTTTGACCTGCTGACTCTCCCTCTCCCCCCACCCTCCCTGCCTTGGACTGCTCGGACCATCTTTCCCTCAGACCCTCCTGCGGCCCCTCCCTCCCACCAGCTAACTCTGCAACCCACAAACCTCATGACCGTCCATTCCTCCGATATTCCCACCCTGCCTCTGACTCTCATTCCCTCCTATCTCCAAACCACACCACTGCACGTCTTCCTGAACGCCCACCCCCACCCCCGGCGTGTCTCTTTGAACACCAACTGCCCCATCTCTCTCTGTCTCCTCATTCCTGGCCCTCGCTTGCTCCCTCCCCCACCGTGGCCCTTCGTCTCTCTTAGGCCCCCCATCTTTTACCAGCTGTGAACACTGATGTCGCCTCATGTCTCCCCCCCCCCCCCACCCCCCGTCACTCTATTGGCTCCCCAGGTTCTCCACGAACACCAGTCCTCCATCCAGTCCCTGACCTTCTCCCCAGACGGAGACTTCCTGGTGTCAGCCTCGCTGCAGGGGGACGTCCTGTACTGGTGCCTGAAGTCGGGATCCGTCGCCGGGGGCTACCAGGCCCATCAGGGGTCTGTCACCGCCCTACGGTTTCTGGACGAAGGTCGTCTGCTCCTCTCCACCGGGGAGGACCAGAAGGTAAACTGGTTTATCATCGTCTCAAGCACCGGCGTGCAGTGAAAACCGGTCTCGCATATTGTTTGTACTGATCTGATCATTACACGGTGCACTGAGGCCGAGCAAGGTCTGTGATGCAACCTGGTTAGTATTGTCATGGACGCTGATACACGGCGAAAAACCTAACTTTTCAGGCATCCGTACAGACAACAAAATTACAAGTGAAAAGCCCTAAGTGTTGCACTTACAGGGGAAGTGCAGTGCAGGTGGAGAACACGGTGTAAGGGCCATGACGACGTAGATCGTGAGGCCAGGAATCCATCATATTCAAGGCGACTCCCTTGAATTCCATGCTGCCTGCTCTGGCTGATATAGGGGGGTTGTCTACTGCACAGGATCGAAATAAACTGCAGGGTTGTAGAATTAGCCAGCTCCATCATGGGCTCTAGCCTCCGTAGTATGCAGGGTTCTTCAAAGAGTGATGCCTCAAAAGAGACGGCATCAGTCATTAAGGACCCCCGTCAATCAGACCATGCCCTCTGCTCATTGCTACCGTCTGGAAGAAGGTACAGGAGCCTGAGAAGGCTCACACTCGACGAGTCAGGGACAGCTTCTCCCCCTCAGCCGTACGATTTCTGAATGGACATTGAACCCATGGAGAATACCTCACTACTTTCTTATTTCTATTTTTGCGTGACTTATTTAATTTAACTGTATAACAGTGGAGTTAAAACCACAGGGAGCAGCAGAGGCCAAGTCACAGGGCAGAGATTGATAGGTTCCTGTCTGGTTACAAGAATGGGGTTGAGAAACGAAAATCTGCAATGATGGAGTGGCAGGGCAGACTCGATGGGCTGAATGGCCTAATTCGGCTCCTCTGTCTTACAGAAGTTCCTGAGATTCTAAAGAGCACAGTGGATGGTAGCAGGCCTTCTCCCTCGGGGTAGGGGAGTCTAAAATCTAGAGCGTACAGGTCGATGAAAAGATTACAAAGGGGAACTTTTCCGCAGAGGGGCGGTGTTGGACTTGGTGTGTTATTGTCACATTTACCAAGTGAAAAGATTGTCTTGCATTCTGTTCATTCAGATCAGATCATTACACAGTGCATCGAGGTAGGACCGGTACAATAACAATGCGGAATAAAGTGCAGGTGAGCAACGAGGGGCAAGATCACGATGAGGTAGATTCATCCCAGCAGCGGAATAGAAGCCGTCCCTGAAACTGGTGGTATATGCTTTCCTGCTTTTTTACCTTCTGCCCAACGTGAGGGGCAGAAGAGAGAGAATGGCCAAGTGAGGTACTTGATTACGCGGGCTGCTCTACCACGGCAGCCGGAAGATTATGCAGAGTCCATGAGAGAGAGCTGTCTTCTGTGATGTGCTGAGCTGTGGCCACAACTCTAGTTTCCTGCGATCAATGGCAGACCAGCTGCCCGTCCAAGACGTGGTGCATCTGAGTAACGTGCTTTCTATTGGGCATCTATGAAAATGGGCAAAGTAAGCCTCCTGTGAAGGAGAAGCATTGATCATCTTTCTTAGACGTGACATCGACATGGATAGACCTGATCAGGCTATTAGAGATGTTCTCTCCCAGGAACTTGAAACGGTCAACCATCTCGACCTCCTGATGTGGACAGGAGCATGAACACTTCCCTCCCCCCTCTGAAATCAATGGCCAACTTCTGTCCTGCTGAGATTGATGTTGTCATGACACCATGTTATGAAGCTCTCTATCTCCTTCCTGTCGCCGTCATTCGAGATACCACTGTGGCAGAGTCCCTTGCAAACCTGCCGATGGAGTTCGAGCAGCATGTGGCCGTGCACTCATCTGTGTACAGAGAGTAGAGTAGGGAGGGGATTTCCCAAACTCTTGCCTGGATATCTGGGGCACTTGCAGAGCTTTGGGTGAGGAGTGGTGTGCTCACTGTGACAGTGACCTAACTCTCTGGCCTTCTGCTCCAGGTTCGGGTCTGGTCGGGCATGCTGGGACGGAGGAACGGGGAGATGGGCGCAAAGGGGGACGACCCTGCCCTCTGCTTGTCCGTCAGTGAGAACGGGGGAGCTGTCGCAGTGGGCTACCGCAGCGGCTGGACCAAGATCTTTGACCTTGGAACAGGTAGTGTCGGGGTGGGGTGGGGGAGGGGATGGTGGGAGAAGCTCACAGTGGTGGGGGGGGGGTCTAATTGAGAGGAGCTAGACAATAGACAGTAGGTGCAGGAGTAGGCCATTCGGCCCTTCTAGCCAGCACCGCCATTCACTGTGATCATGGCTGATCATACACAATCAGTACCCCCGTTCCTGCCCTCTCCCCATATCCCTTGACCCCGCTACCTATAAGAGCTCTATCTAACTCTCTCTTGAATGCATCCAGAGAATTGGCCTCCACTGCCTTCTGGGGCAGAGCATTCCACATATCCACCACTCGCTGGGTGAAAAAGTTTTTCCGCATCTCTGTTCTAAATGGCCTGCCCCTTATTCTTAAACTGTGGCCTCTAGTTCTGGACTCACCCATCAGCGGTAACATGCTTCCTGCCTCCAGCGTGTCCAATCCCTTAATAATCTTATATGTTTCAATCAGATCCCCTCTCATCCTTCTAAATTCCAGTGTATACAAGCCCAGTCACTCCAATCTTTCAACATATGACAGTCCCGCCATTCCGGGAATTAGACAGAGGAAGAAACGGGACAGGCCGAAGTCTGGGCCCAGAAGCAGATGGGATTTATTGGCCCAAGGGAAGAAGGAATCAGGGGAGACAGCTGGGACCACAGTGCTTGCGAAACAAGGAACAGGGAGGAGGCTGGGGACTACTGAGGAAACGAGGCCTGGGACCAAGCGAAGAGAGGATGGGGAAAACGGCTGGGACATGGGTCTAGGATGCTGGGACAGAGATGAGATGGGATGTGGAGATATCTAGGCCCTAGGGAGACAACTGGGAGAGATGGGATGGGGAGGATTGACACTACCATGGCAAGTGGGGCCAGGGGATGTGGCCAGGAGCGAGGAAGATGGGACGGGCAAACATCTGGGACACTGACTCTCCCTCCCCATTGCCCCAGATTCAGGGAAGCAAGTGGCAGAGTGCGAGGGCTCGGGGCTGCCCATCCGATGCCTACAGTGGTTGAGCGGTGAGGATGTCCTGGCGACGGGAGGAGATGACTGCCTGCTGCGGGTATGGGGGCTGGGAGATGGGACGGCCAACCATCTACGTATAGGCCGGGGCCACTCGGGACCCCTCTTCGCTTTGGGACAGTCCAGACGGCTTCTGGCGTCTGTCTCCGGTGAGTGCTAAACCACTGACCCCGTCTGCGGTCTCCCCTTGCCGTCTGCGGTCTCGCCCCACCTCAGCGCCCTCTCTCACCCCTCTCGCCCCACTTTCTCCCTTCCCCCAGCGGACTGCAAGCTGCTCCTGTGGACACTAGAGCACCTGACGGAAGGGAAGGAGGAGGTGTCCCCCACCTACGTGCTGAGATCCCACACGGATGCAGTCACCTGCTGCTCCTTCAGCCCCCAGGGCCACCGATTGGTGACGGGAAGTCGGGACAAGGTAGGAAGCTGGGCTGTGCCACCCCACCCTGACTGTTCTGCACCCCTCGCCCCCTCTGCATTGGTTGGATGGTGTGACAGGGTGTCCTTTGACCCATAGTGAACCTCCCCCAAGTCCAACCAGGGACCAGCGGCGACGTCCATCACCCCTCCAATCCCCCGTGAGGCGGGCATCAAGGTCAGGAGGTCAGCTGCCGACCTTTGACATTGGGTGGTGTGGAGCGGGAGGGATGGTGGAGGGTGCATTTCTGGGAACCTCAGTCTCCAGTGCCAGTGGGGAGAGAAATGGTAGGGAAGATGGAGGGAGGGAACGGGCGAGGTTTGGGAGGAAAGCGGAAGGGAAAAGTGGGGAGAGGAGGGATTGGAGGGAGGTATTCGGGGTCTGGAGCAGGGGTGGGTGGGGTCGGAAAGAGAGGGGGAGGGATGGACAGGGCGGTGAGGGATGGAGGTAGGGGTGGGGAGGAGGAGTGGGTGACAGGATAGAAAATGTCTGGAATGAGGCAGATATTCTGGGATCCTGACTGGACGTTACCTTCGGCAGAGCCTGTTGTTCTGGGACCTGCAGGGCAAGGACATGACCTCCCCTCGCTGCCAGAGGTCGGCGCACAGAGACTGGGTGACCGGCTGCTGCTGGGGCCCTCAGTATGTGGTGAGTATGAATGACATCGGCAGTTCTCTTCCCCCACCACACAGCACTCCCCTCCCCAAGTCTGTTCCTCCTTCCCAGGTCGGCCTGCTACTCTCCCCAGATTGTAGTACTGCTGTCCCCCAGTCCCCCGGCTCTGCTCCACGCCTCCTTGACTCAAACACCCCCTTCCCATCTGGACCCGCTCGTCCATTTCGACCCTGTTACCATCAGCCCCACTCCCTCTCAGACACTTCACCACCCTCCCCAATGTATATCACACTTGCCCTTACCCCTGTAACTCGCTCCCCCTTTCACCCTCCCGTTCCTGCCACCTGTACCCCCTCCACTCCCTCTATACTCCTCCTTGTTCCTGAGCCCCTCTAATTCCTCCTCCGCCCCTACACTTGGTCTCCAGTGCACCTTACACCCCGCCGGTCTCTAACACTCCACTAATGCCCTCACACCTGCCTTGTTAAAGATGTATAAAAACTTGGCTAAACTGTAGTTTTGACTTGTGTGCTGCCGTATCACAGGAAGGGTGTGGAGGCTTTGGAGAGGGTGCCGGGGGGCATTCCCCAGGAAGCTGCCTGAATTGGAGGGGCAGGAGAGGTTGGGCAAACCTGAGCTGTTTTCTCTGCAGTGGTGGAGGCTGAGTGGAGACCGGATAAAGGGTATAAAATTGTAAAGCACAAACAGAGGAGACAGCTGGAGTCTCTTCCCCAGGATTAAAACGTTCACCAGTGCAGATTAAAACCATTCTTTTAAGGTGCGGGGGGGGGGGGTTAAGTTCAATGGGGGATGTGTGGGGCAAGTTTAGTTTTACCTAGGGAGTGGTGGGTGTCTGGAATTCTCTTCCAGGGAGGGGGTGGAGGCTGATGTGGCCGAGTCGTTAGAGGGGCTCTTGGACAGGAAGGCGAATGTGCAGAGAGCGCAGGAGTCGGGACTTTGTGCGGGCGGAAGGGGTCAGGTGTCACCTGCTGATTGAGCTTGTGGCAGCGTCATGGTCTGAAGGGCCTGCTCCTTCGCTGACCGCTCAGTGTCTCTTCTGAAAGGCTTCCTGCTCCAACGACGGGCTGGTTCGGATGTGGAATCCGGAATCCATCGAGTGCATCTGGGAAGTAAAGGGACCCACCTCGTCCTTCACTGGGGTTCACATCACGGTGAGTGAAATGGGGCGCTGGGGGAGAGGGGTCACTGAGGGACGGTGTGAGGGAGCTGGGTTATCGTCAGTGGGGATACAGTCAGTGACACAGGGTGCTGGGGGAGAGGGGTCACTGAGGGACGGTGTGAGGGAGCGGGGTTATCGTCAGTGGGGATACAGTCAGTGACACAGGGTGCTGGGGGAGAGGGGTCACTGAGGGACGGTGTGAGGGAGCTGGGTTATCGTCAGTGGGGATACAGTCAGTGACACAGGGTGCTGGGGGGAGGGGTCACTAAGGGACGGTGTGAGGGAGCTGGGTTACAGTCAGTGGAGATACAGTCACTGACACAGGGTGCTGGGGGAGAGGGGTCACTGAGGGACGGTGTGAGGGAGCTGGATTATTGTCAGTGGGGATACAGTCAGTGACACAGGACGCTGGGGGAGAGGGGTCAGTGAGGGACGGTGTGAGGGAGCTGGATTATCGTCAGTGGGGATACAGTCAGTGACACAGGGTGCTGGGGGAGAGGGGTCACTGAGGGACGGTGTGAAGGAGCGGGGTTATCGTCAGTGGGGATACAGTCAGTGACACAGGGCGCTGGGGGAGAGGGGTCACTGAGGGACGGTGTGAGGGAGCGGGGTCATCGTCAGTGTGGATACAGTCAGTGACACGGTGCTGGGGGAGAGGGGTCACTGAGGGACGGTGTGAGGGAGCTGGGTTATTGTCAGTGGGGATACAGTCAGTGACACAGGGTACTGGAGGGAGGGGTCACTGAGGGACGGTGTGAGGGAGCTGGGTTATTGTCAGTGGGGATACAGTCAGTGACACAGGGTGCTGGGGGAGAGGGGTCACTGAGGGACGGTGTGAGGGAGCTGGGTTATTGTCAGTGGGGATACAGTCAGTGACACAGGGTGCTGGGGGAGAGGGGTCACTGAGGGACGGTGTGAGGGAGCGGGGTCATCGTCAGTGTGGATACAGTCAGTGACACGGTGCTGGGGGAGAGGGGTCACTGAGGGACGGTGTGAGGGAGCTGGGTTATTGTCAGTGGGGATACAGTCAGTGACACAGGGCGCTGGGGGAGAGGGGTCACTGAGGGACGGTGTGAGGGAGCTGGATTATCGTCAGTGGGGATACAGTCAGTGACACAGGGCGCTGGGGGAGAGGGGTCACTGAGGGACGGTGTGAGGGAGCTGGGTTATTGTCAGTGGGGATACGGTCAGTGACACAGGGCGCTGGGGGAGAGGGGTCACTGAGGGACAGTGTGAGGGAGCTGGGTTACAGTCAGTGGGGATACAGTCAGTGACACAGGGCGGTGGGCGAGAGGGGTCACTGAGGGACGGTGTGAGGGAGCTGGGTTACAGTCAGTGGGGATACAGTCAGTGACACAGGGCGATGGGGGAGTGGGGTCACTGAGGGACGGTGTGAGGGAGCTGGGTTACCGTCAGTGGGGATACAGTCAGTGACACAGGGTGCTGGGGGAGAGGGGTCACTCAGGGACGGTGTGAGGGAGCGGAGTTATCATCAGTGGGGATACAGTCAGTGACACTGGGTGCTGGGGAGAGGGGTCACTGTGGGACGGTGTGAGGGAGCTGGGTTATCGTCAGTGGGGATACAGTCAGTGACACAGGACGCTGGGGGAGAGGGGTCACTGAGGGACGGTGTGAGGGAGCTGGGTTATCGTCAGTGGGGATACAGTCAGTGACACAGGGTGCTGGGGGAGAGGGGTCACTGAGGGACGGTGTGAGGGAGCTGGGTTATCGTCAGTGGGGATACAGTCAGTGACACACGGTGCTGGGGGAGCGGGGTCACTGAGGGACGGTGTGAGGGAGCTGGGATAATGTCAGTGGGGATACTGTCAGTGACACAGGGCACTGGGGTAGAGACCATGAGGCCCAAGAGCAGAATTGGTCCAATTAGCCCATTTAGTCACTCCACCATTCCATCATGGCTAATTTATTACCCCTCTCCACCCCATTCCCTCCCTTTCTCCCCGTAACCTTTTACGCTCTGGCTAATCATTAATCTATCAACTTCTTCTTTAAATGTACGATGACATGGTCTCCACAGCCGTCTGTGGCAGTGAATCCCACAGACTTGCCACACTCTGGATAAAGAAATTCCTCCTCATCTCTGTTTTAAATGGACACCCCTCTATTCTGCGGCTTTGCCCTCTGCTCCGGGATTCCCCGTTATAGGAAAGATCCTCTCCACATTCACGCTGTCCAGGTCCATCAGTATTCGATAGGTTTCAATGAAATTCCCACCCCTCGTTCTTCTAAACTCCAGCGAGTACTGGCCCAGAGCTATCGAACACTTCTTCAATCCTTTCACTCTCAGAGTCATTCTCGTGACCATACTATGCCAGCACATCTTCTCTTAGATAAAATGCCCAAAACTGCTGACAATATTTCAAATACGGTCTGACCAATGCTTCAGCATTACATTGTAGCTTTTATCATTCTAGTGCTCTTGAAATGAATGCTAACATTGCATTTACTTTCTTCACCACTGACTCTACCTGCAAGTTAACCTTTAGGGAATCCTGCACGAGGACTCCCAAGTCCCTTTGCACCTCAGAATTTTGAATTTTCTCCCTGTTTAGAAAATACTCTATGCCTTTTTTCCTTTCACCAAAGTGCATTACCATACACTGTATTCCATCTGCCATTTTGCCCATCCTCCAAATCTGTCTCAGTCCTTTTACAAATTCCCTGCTTCCTCAACACTACCCAACCCTCTACCTATCTTTGGATCTTCCACGAACTTGGTCACAAAGCCATCCATTTCGTCTTCCAAATCATTAACGCAACCCGAAGAGAAGTGTTCCCAACACAGGCCCCTGTGGAAAACCAGTAGTCACTGGCAGCCAGCCTGAAAAGCCTCCCTTTCTTTCAACTCTGCATCCTACCGTGCATGCTAGTATCTTCCCTGTAATTCCATGGGCTTCGTGAGCAGCACCTTGTCAAAGGCCTTCTTCTGAAAGTCCTAGTACACAACATCCACTGACTCTGTCCATCATGGCTGTGATTTCCTAAAAATAATTCCAACAGATTTGGCAGGCCAGATTTCCCCATAAGGAAACCACGCTGACTTTGGTACATTTAGTTTTCTGCCTCCAGTTATCCTGAAATATCATTCTTAAATATCATCCTTAATCATACTTTCTTACCTAAGAAATTATGTGCTGACATTATAGAGAGGGTTCAAAGGTTCACAAAAATGATTGTGGGAATGAAAATCTTACCATATGACGAGTGTTTAATGGCTCTGGGCCTGTACTCACTAGAGTTTAGAAGAATGGGGGAAGGGGGATCTCATCGAATGTTGAAAGGCTTAGATGAGTGGATATGGAGAGGACGTTTCCTATAGTGAGGGAGTCTAGGGCCAGAGGGCACAGCCACAGAATAGAGGGATGTCCATTTAGAACAAAGATGAGGAGGAATACAGTATCTTTAGCCAGAGGGTAGTGAGTCTGTGAAATTCATTGCCGCAGGTGGCTGTGCAGTCCAGGTCATTAAGTGTATTTAAAGCAGAGTTTTATATATTTTTAGTAAGTCAGGGCATGACAGGTTACAAAGGGAAGGCGGGAGAATGGGATTGAGAGGGGAATGGATCAAATGGCAGAATAGACTTAATAAACCGAATGGCCCAAGTCTTGCTCCTATGTCTTATGGTCTTAATGATGGACTCCCGACATTTTCCCAACCACAGATATTAGGCTAACTGGCCGACAATTTCCTTTCTTCTTCCTCACTCCTTGCTTGAAGAGTGGAGTGACATTTGCAATTTTCAAGACCTCCGAACCATTCCAGTATCCAGCAATTTTTGAAAGAGCACCTCGATTGCTTCTACAATCTCTTCAGTTACCTCTGGGGTTTGGTCGATCGTGTCCGGGTGACTTATCTACCTTCAGACCTTTCAGCTTCCCAAGCACCTTCTCCCTAGTATTAGCAACCACACTCACTTCTGCCCCAGAAAATCTCAAATTGCTGGCATACTGCTAGTGAAGACTGACATAAAATATTTATTAAATTTTCCACCACTTCTTTGTCCCCCTTTACTATCCCTCCAGCATCATTTTCCAGCAGTCTAATATTCACTCTCACCTCTTTTTTGCTCTTTATATATCAGAGAAAAACATTTTGTAGCCTTTTTTATGTTATTGGCCCGCTTACCTCCATATTCAGACCTGACGAAGGGTCTCGGCCCGAAACATTGACTGCTCATTTCAACGGATGCTGCCCGACCTGCTGAGTTCAGCCAGCTTGTTTGTATGTGTTGATTATACCTCCATATTTCATCTTTTTTGCTTCAGGCTTATTTTTTAAGTTGCATGCTGCTGGTTTTCAGAAGCTGCTTAATCCTCTAACTTCCCACTAATTTGTGCTATATTATATGCCCTTTCTTTTCCTTTTATGCTGTCTTTGACTTCCCTTGTCAGCCACAGTTTCTTCATTCTCTGTTTAAAATGCTTCTTCTTTGGGATGCATCTATTGCCTTTCAAATTGCTCCCAGGAACTCCAGCCATTGCTGTTCTGCCAACAACCCTGTCCGTGTCCCCTTTCAATTAACTTCAGCCAGCTCCTCTCTTATGCGTGTCCGCAACTGGTCTATTTCCCATGTTTTCCTTGCCAGTCTTTTACACAATCCACAACATGAATCTTAGATAGATAGATAGATAGATACTTTATTCATCCCCATGGGGAAATTCAACTTTTTTCCAATGTCCCATACACTTGTTGTAGCAAAACTAATTACATACAATACTTAACTCAGTAAAAAAATATGATATACATCTAAATCACTATCTCAAAAAGCATTAATAATAGCTTTTAAAAAGTTCTTAAGTCCTGGCGGTAGAATTGTAAAGCCTAATGGCATTGGGGAGTATTGACCTCTTCATCCTGTCTGAGGAGCATTGCATCGATAGTAACCTGTCGCTGAAACTGCTTCTCTGTCTCTGGATGGTGCTATGTAGAGGATGTTCAGAGTTATCCATAATTGACCGTAGCCTACTCAGCGCCCTTCGCTCAGCTACCGATGTTAAACTCTCCAGTACTTTGCCCACGACAGAGCCCGCCTTCCTTACCAGCTTATTACCAGCTTCGTATCATCTGAAAAATTACTAACCCACCCATCAAACATTTTCATCCAAGTCATTTTTCTTCTTTGGGATGAGTCAGTCCTGTGTCTTCCAAACTGAGCCCAGAAACTCCAGCCATTACTGTTCCACAGTCATGCCTGCTAGTGTCAAAATCAACTTTGGGCAGCACCTCTCATGCCTCAGTAATTCCCTTTACTCCTTTGTAATACTGACACATCTGATTTTAGCTGCTCCCTGTCAAACTGCAGAGTGAATTCTATCATATTGTGGTCACTGCCTTCGAAGGCTTCCTTTATGTTAAGCTCCCTAATCAAGTCAGACTCATTACACAACACCCAATCCAGAAATGCCTTTTCCCTAATGGGCTCAACCACAAGCTGCTCTAAAAAGCCATTTTGAAGGCATTCTACAAATTCTCTTTCTTGGGATCCAACACCAGCCTGGTTTTCCCCATCTACCTGTATATTGAAATCTCCCACGACTATCATAACATTGGCCTTTTTGTCTGCCTTTTCCATCTCCTGTTGTAATTTGTGTCAAATCCTGGCTACTGCTCAGGTGCCTGTATATAACTCCCATCAGGGTCTTTTTACCCTTGAAGTCTCTACCCACAAAGATTTTACATTTTTTAATCCTATGTCACCTCTTTTGAATGACTTGATTTCATATTTTACCAACAGAACCATCCCATTCCCTCTGCCTTCCTTTCAATACAACGTCCATTCAATACAACATGTATCCGTAGATGCTGATCTCCCAACTACGATCTGCTTTCAGCCACGATTCAGTGATGCACATAACAAATCTGCCAATCTCTAACTGCACTATAAGATCATCTACCTTATTCCATATACAGCGTGCATTCAGCTATAGCGCCTTCTAACAGGCTGCCTGGTGTGGAGGGGCTACTGCACAGGACCGAAAGAAGCTGCAGAAGGTTCATCAGCTCCATCTTGGGCACTAGCCTACAAAGTCCCCAGGCTGTCTTCAGGGAGCGGTGTCTCAGAAAGGCAGCGTCCGTTATTAAGGACCTCCAGCACCCAGGGCATGCCCTTTTCTCACTGTTACCATCAGGTAGGAGGTACAGAAGCCTGAAGGCACACACTCAGCGATTCAGGAACAGCTTCTTCCCCTCTGCCATCAGGGAGGAGGTACAGGAGCCTGAAGACACACACTCAGCGATTCAGGAACAGCTTCTTCCCCTCTGCCATCCAATTCCTCAATGGACATTGAACCCTTGGACACTACCTCACTTTTTTAATATACAGTATTTCTGTTTTTGCACATTTTAAAAAATCTATTCAATACACATAATTGATTTACTTGTTTGTTTATTATTATTGTTTTATTTTA
Source organism: Hemitrygon akajei (assembly GCF_048418815.1). NCBI lineage: Eukaryota > Metazoa > Chordata > Chondrichthyes > Myliobatiformes > Dasyatidae > Hemitrygon > Hemitrygon akajei. The sequence continues at coordinate 2,818,016 of NC_133148.1, forward strand.
TTATTTTTTTTTTCTCTCTCTGCTATATTCTGTATTGCATTGAATTGCTGCTGCTAAGTTAACAAATTTCACATCACATGCTGGTGATAAGAAACCTGATTCTCATCCTGTTTTCATGACCCTTTTCGATTTTACCCCATATTACACTGCAGTTCATTCCACGGTCTGCAATTTTGCCCTATCATCTGCTTGTTCTTCCTCACAGTCTCACTGCACACTGCCACCGAGCTGTATCCCATCTTCAGCCCTATCACTCCAGTTCCCGTCCTTCGGCCAAATTCGTTAAAACCCTCCCCAACAGCTCCAGCAAACCTGCCTGTAAGGATGTTGGTCCCCTGGAGTTTCGGTGGAACCCTTCCTCGTCCTTTCTGTACAGGTCACACCGTCCCCAGAAGAGATCCCAATGATCGAGAAATCTGAAGCCCTGCCCATTGCCCCGGTTCCACAGCTATGCATTCATCTGCCAAATCATCCTGTTTTTACCCACATTGTCACGTGGCACAGGCAGCAATCGAGAGACTGCTTTTCAGCTTTCTATCTAACACCCTATATTCACTCTTCGGTAGGACCTCCCTCTTCCTACTACTATTGTCAGTACCAACGTCCGGCCATTCAGTCTCCCCCCTTTAGAGAGCTGCCGACCTGATCCAAGATATCCCGAACCCTGGCACCCGGGAGACAGCACACACAAAATGCTGGAGAGACTCAGCAGGCCAGGCAGCATCTGAGGAGAAATGGACAGTCGCAGTTTTAGGCCGAGACCCTTCAGCAGGACTGAAACGCGTAAGCTGTACTCTTCTCCGCAGATGCTGCCTGGCCTGCTGAGCTCCTCCAGCATTGTGTGTGTGTGTGTTGCTCGGATTTCCGGCACCTGCAGATTTTCTCTTGTTTGTGATTGGAATACCATCCAGTTTCACATCTCCTGCCTGCTGCTCTAACTATGAAATCCCCGATCGCTGCTGTATTCCTCTCCTCAGCCACGGAGCCAGACTCCATGCCAGAGACTGTTGCTGCGGCTTCTCCCTGGTAGGATGCCTCTTCCCCCCCCCCCCCCCCAACTCCCCGGCCCCCCATAGTATCCAGTGATGTTATTGAGGGGAACAGCCACGGGTGTACCCTGCATTGGCTGCCTATTCCCTACCCCTCTCCTGACAGTCACCCAGCTGCCTGTCCACACAACTTAGGGGCGACTCCCTCCCTGTAGCTACGACCTATCACCTCCTCGTTCTCCCGTGTGAGCTGAAGGTCATCCGGCTGCAGCTCCAGTTCCTCAGCACGGTCTCCAAGCGGCTGCAGCTCCAGTTCCTCAGCACGGTCTCCAAGCGGCTGCAGCTCCAGTTCCTCAGCACGGTCTCCAAGCGGCTGCAGCTCCAGTTCCTCAGCACGGTCTCCAAGCGGCTGCAGCTCCAGTTCCTCAGCACGGTCTCCAAGCGGCTGCAGCTCCAGTTCCTCAGCACGGTCTCCAAGCGGCTGCAGCTCCAGTTCCTCAGCACGGTCTCCAAGCGGCTGCAGCTCCAGTTCCTCAGCACGGTCTCCAAGCGGCTGCAGCTCCAGTTCCTCAGCACGGTCTCCAAGCGGCTGCAGCTCCAGTTCCTCAGCACGGTCTCCAAGCGGCTGCAGCTCCAGTTCCTCAGCACGGTCTCCAAGCGGCTGCAGCTCCAGTTCCTCAGCACGGTCTCCAAGCGGCTGCAGCTCCAGTTCCTCAGCACGGTCTCCAAGCGGCTGCAGCTCCAGTTCCTCAGCACGGTCTCCAAGCGGCTGCAGCTCCAGTTCCTCAGCACGGTCTCCAAGCGGCTGCAGCTCCAGTTCCTCAGCACGGTCTCCAAGCGGCTGCAGCTCCAGTTCCTCAGCACGGTCTCCAAGCGGCTGCAGCTCCAGTTCCTCAGCACGGTCTCCAAGCGGCTGCAGCTCCAGTTCCTCAGCACGGTCTCCAAGCGGCTGCAGCTCCAGTTCCTCAGCACGGTCTCCAAGCGGCTGCAGCTCCAGTTCCTCAGCACGGTCTCCAAGCGGCTGCAGCTCCAGTTCCTCAGCACGGTCTCCAAGCGGCTGCAGCTCCAGTTCCTCAGCACGGTCTCCAAGCGGCTGCAGCTCCAGTTCCTCAGCACGGTCTCCAAGCGGCTGCAGCTCCAGTTCCTCAGCACGGTCTCCAAGCGGCTGCGGCTCCAGTTCCTCAGCACGGTCTCCAAGCGGCTGCGGCTCCAGTTCCTCAGCACGGTCTCCAAGCGGCTGCGGCTCCAGTTCCTCAGCACGGTCTCCAAGCGGCTGCAGCTCCAGTTCCTCAGCACGGTCTCCAAGCGGCTGCAGCTCCAGTTCCTCAGCACGGTCTCCAAGCGGCTGCAGCTCCAGTTCCTCAGCACGGTCTCCAAGCGGCTGCAGCTCCAGTTCCTCAGCACGGTCTCCAAGCGGCTGCAGCTCCAGTTCCTCAGCACGGTCTCCAAGCGGCTGCAGCTCGATGCACTTCGTGCAGACGCAAGAAGGCTAGAGGTCTCCTAGAGTTCCTGCAAGGAACATACCACGAACCTTGGATTCTTTCTCAACGCAATAGCTATGTACTAGTAAACAAAGGGAAAAAAACTTACCGAGAACTTACTTAGAGCCTCTGTCTGTTCTTGCTGAAGACTGTTGAGCCAAGCTTCCCACTCTAACCCTGGCCCACTCAGGGATGGGTTACTGAAGGGTAATGTGAGGGAGCTCGAATATCATCAGTGGGGATACAGTCAGTGACACAGGGCGCTGGGGGAGAGGGGTCACTGAGGGACGGTGTGAGGGAGCTGGGTTATTGTCAGTGGGGATACAGTCAGTGACAGGGTGCTGGGGGAGAGGGGTCACTGAGGGACGGTGTGAGGGAGCTGGGTTACAGTCAGTGACACGGCGCTGGGGAGAGGGGTCGCTGAGGGACGGTGTGAGGGAGCTGGATTATCGTCAGTGGGGAGACAGTCAGTGACACAGGACGCTGGGTAGAGGGGTCACTGAGGGACGGTGTGAGGGAGCTGGGTTATTGTCAGTGGAGATACAGTCAGTGACACTGGGCGTTGAGGGGTAGGGGTCACTGAGGGACGGTGTGAGGGAGCTGGGTTATTGTCAGTGGGGATACAGTCAGTGACACAGGGCACTGGGGGAGAGGGGTCACTGAGGGACGGTGTGAGGGAGCTGGGTTATTGTCAGTGGGGATACAGTCAGTGACACAGGGCGCTTGGGGGAGAGGGGTCACTGAGGGACGGTGTGAGGGAGCTGGGTTAACGTCAGTGTGGATACAGTCAGTGACACGGTGCTGGGTGAGAGGGGTCACTGTGGGACGGTGTGAGGGAGCTGGATTATCGTCAGTGGGGATACAGTCAGTGACACAGGGCGCTGGGGGAGGGGTCACTGAGGGACGGTGTGAGGGAGCTGGTTTAACTTCAGAGAGGATACAGTCAATGAGACAGGACACTAGATTTGACGGGTTACTGAGGAACAGTGTGTCGGAGCTGTGTTACAATAAGCAGGGATACGATCCGTGACACAGCGCTGGGGAAGAGGGGATATTGAGGGATGATGTGAAGGAGCTGAATTAACATAATCAGGGATACAGTCCGCGACACAGGGTGCTCGGGAAGAGAGGGGTCACTGAAGGTTAGTGTGTGGGAGCTGGATTATCGGTCAGTGTCGTTGACGTCCTTCTCTTCTTTCTCAGGACGAGCTGCTCCTGTCAGTGACTGGAACAGGTGACCTGCTTGTATGGAAGAACTCTCGTGTCGCTGTGACCTCCATCCCTGCCCACACCTGCTGTGTCAATGCTTTGGCAACCTATCGGAAAGTGGACTCGACGGAAGGAACTGATGGTGAGATTAGGACTCCAAGTTCCCTCTCCTCACAGCCCTGTATCAATCCCTGCACTAATTCCTCGATCCACTCCCTCCACACAGTCCTGTTTTAGTCCTCTCTCCCGCCAGAGTCCTGTATCAATCCCACTGACCCACTCTCAGCCCTGTATAATCCCCACATCCCTGCACATATGAGTTCCCCTACCCCCTACCCCTCCCCCTTCCCCAGGATATTTTGGGATACTGTCCTTCCTGGAGTGTGGCGGGGGGTCAGTGTTAAGGGCCTCGGTCCAGAAACAGGAACCAGCTCCACACAGGGGCGTGGGGAGCAGTGGCTTGGGGGCAGGTGGTTTTGTGAGGATACAGGTGTAAGGTGGTTTAGAGGGATCAAAGTCGAAAAGGGGGGGGTCAGGAGAACATTCCAGACTGACGGTCCTATGTCCCTCCCCCACTCTCTCAGGAGCGCGAGGTGACGAGTGTCGTGTCCAGGCCTTAACAGCAGCAGATGACGGACTTGTTCGGCGCTGGGACCCACTGCTGGTGAGTATTTGGTCCGAGCATCTTTGGAGAACCCATACCCTCCTTCTGTTCCCACCTCTGTCTCCACCACCCCTGGTCCCATCTCCCCCTTCTGTTCCCACTCTCTCCTCCCCTGAACTCCAATATTTCCTCTAACCCATCCCCTATATCTATCCCCACCACTGATCCCTTGTCCTTCCCCATCTCCCCCCCGTCCATCCCGCCTCGTCCCTTTCCCAACATACAGTCCTCCTCATCCACCCCCTTTACCCCCCCCCCCCCCCCCGCACACTCCAGGTGTCATGTCTGGGCTTCTGGGGTGGAATACAGGTCAGGATGAATCTCCTGATTACTCTCTCCTGCACCCCACAGCCTGAGGAGGTGGCCACCCTCACTGGGCACGGGGCAGTGGTCCGAGGAGCAGCCGCTGAGAACCACCTCCCTTTCTTCCTCACTGTGGCTGAGGACCAGACCCTCCGGGTGTGGGACGTCCCATCTGGGCAAGGTATGTTTTGCTGGTTGACTTGGGCAGAGGGGTGCGACCCATAGATGGAGAGGTCCTCTTGACCACAGGAGAGTTTACCAGGGGCTTGAGAGTTCTTCCTGACCAGAGAGGTGATCACCCAGGGATGGAGAGGTTCTCCTGACCAGAGAGGTGCTGACCCAGGGGTGGAGAGGTTCTCCTGATCAGGGAGCTGGTTACCCAAAGATGTAGAGTTTGCCCTGACCAGACGGGGTTAAAGTCAATGTCAAGTTTATGATCATCTGTCCAAAACCAGAGAGGCATTGAGAACTTACTGGAAACAGCATCAGATAAGCAGTGTTCACAAGGAAAAGCATAAGATATAGGAGCTGAAATAGGCCATTCAGCCCATCAAGTCTGCTCCGCTATTCAATCATGGGCTGATCCGATTCTTCCAGTCATCCCCACTCCCCTGCTTTCATCCCACGCCTTTGATGCCCTGGCTGCTCAAAAACCTGTCTATCTCTGCCTTAAATACACCCAGTGTCTGGGCCTCCACGGCCACTCGTGGCAACAAATTCCAGAGATTTACCACCCTCTGACTAAAGTAATTTCTCCACATCTCTGTTCTAAAAGGACGTCCTTCAATCCTGAAGTCGTGCCCGCTTGTCCTAGAATCCACTACCACGGGAAATAACTTTGCCATATCTAATCTGTTCAGGCCTTTTAACATTCAGAATATTCCTATGAGATCCCCCCTCATTCTTAACTCCAGGGAATACAGCCCAAAAGCTGCCCGATGTTCCTAATATGGTAACCCTTTCATTCCTGGAATCATTCTCGTGAATCTTCTCTGAACCCTCTCCAATGTCAGTACATCCTTTCTAAAATAAGGAGCCCAAAACTGCACACAATACTCCAAGTGTGGTCTCACGAGTGCCTTATAGAGCCTCAACATCACATCCCTGCTCTTATATTCTATACCAACATTGCATTCATCTTCTTCACAACCGACTCAATCTGGAGGTTAATCTTTAGAGCATATATGTCAAACTCAAGGCCCGTGGGCCAAATCCGGCCCGCGGTGGAATTATCTTTGGCCCGCGAGATAATATCTAATTACTATTAAAGCTGGCCCCAGTAATCGAAGCGCCTATGGCGTATGATATGGCTAATGCTGAGTTTATTCAGGTACCAGGTTTTCAGGGTTTTTAGTGTTTATTCGGCAGTCTTGCTCGGCAGTCTTCTTCATAAGAAACGGAATTTGTAAAGTGAAACACTTTGTAGTTACAGCAGAGACTGAGACACACGAGAGCAGGCTGAAAAAACAGAGGCAACGAAAGCTGCGTTCGCACGCGTCCGACTGATCCGGCCCGCATGAAGCTGCATTTTGCTCAATCCGGCCCGTGACCTACAATGAGTTTGACACCCCTGCTTTAGAGTATCCTGCACAAGGACTCCCAAGTCCCTTTGCATCTCTGCATTTTGACTTCTCTCCCCCCTCTATGTTTTGTTTGTTTAATTACATGACAAAGAACACCATAGATTCGAAAGCAAGTCCACGGTGTTGCAAAGCAGTCACAGTGCTGCTGGGGTGAGGGTTGAAGGGAAGTAGCTGTTCCTGAACCTGGAGTGAGACCGGGCTTGTACATCCTGCCCGATGGGGTGGGACGAGTGACTGAGCTGAGATCTGTCCTGGGCCTGCAGGCCGCGATCTCATTGTGGGCATTGATGTGACGCTGTGTTTCTCTCTCCTCCCCCTCCCTGCCCCCTGTCTTCTCGCACCTCCATCCTCTTCCCGCAGGTGTCCGCCGCTCCTCGACTCACCACTCCGCCGTCACTGCTCTGGGCTGCTCCCCTTCCGGCCGGTTCCTGCTGTCTGGAAGCATGTCCGGAGAGGTCGCCCTGTGGGAGTCGGGAAAGGTCCAACTTGTCTTTCAGGTGGGAGGTGCTTGAATCCTCTCTCTCCCCATCACCATACGTATCCCCTTCCACCCATCTTCCCCACCCCCCAGGCGTTTTCCAACCCCTCCCCACCCCACTGGGCCTTTTCCCCAAGTAACATAGGCTCATCCATATTATAATTTCCTTCTGCTCAATTGTCATTTAAGACAAATCTTGGTGAGTAACAACTACGTCTTTATTTTGTATTCATTAATTTAATAAGGCAACTGTTACTGTTGTGTGATTGTGTATATTGCCTTTTCCCCAACCATCCCCACCAGGCGTTCTCCACCATCCCCGAACCTTGCCACCCATCTCTCTCCCCCTCTCCCCCACCCACCCTTCACCTTTAACCACTCGTTCTCTGCCTCAGGCCCACCTTTACCCACTCTCTCTCCCCCTCAGGCCCACCTTTAACCACACTCCTCCCCCCCCCCTCAGGCCCACTTTTAACCACTCTCTCTCCCCCTCAGGCCCACCTTTACCCACTCTCTCTCCCCCTCAGGCCCACCTTTAACCACACTCCTCCCTCCCCTCAGGCCCACCTTTAACCACACTCCTCCCCCCCCTCAGGCCCACCTTTACCCACTCTCTCTCCCCCTCAGGCCCACCTTTAACCACTCTCTCTCCCCCTTAGGCCCACCTTTAACCACACTCCCCCCCCCCCTCAGACCCACCTTTAACCACTCTCTCTCCCCCTCAGACCCACCTTTAACCACTCTCTCTCCCCCCTCAGGCCCACCTTTAACCACTCTCTCCACCCCCCTCAGGCCCACTTTTAACCACACTCCCCCCCCCCCCCAGGCCCATCTTTAACCACACACCCCCCTCAGGCCCACCTTTAACCACTCTCTCTCCCCCCTCAGGCCCACCTTTAACCACTCTCTCTCCCCCCTCAGGCCCACCTTTAACCACTCTCTCTCCCCCCCTCAGGCCCACCTTTAACCACTCTCTCCCCCCTTTAACCACTCTTTCTCTCTCTCTCTCCCCCCCCCCCCCCCCCAGGCCCACCAGAAGCAGATCTCAGCCATCACTTTCCTCTCAGACCAAGAGTTTGCAGTGGGATCGTACGACGGGCACGTCTCAACCTGGCTGGTGACTCTGGACTCGCAGACTCCCTCTGTGCGGTGAGTGCTTCCTCAGACATGGGGAGTGTTGTGATCTAGGGTGAGGATGGAGTCTCCCTCATCTCCTCCTTCCCCTCTCTAACCCCCATCTTTCTCCTCCTGCACAGAGTGAATTCCCAGTCCTCCATCAGCCTCCCCTCACCCGTCTGCTGCCTTGCCTGGCTGGGCAAACGGAAACTCCTCATCTTGGACCTGGGATGCTCCCTCCATACCTGGGAGCCAGGGCTCAGGCACAGGACGGCACAAATGGGGTGAGTCCGGGTTTCCTTCTTCCGGGTCCAATCCTCCCTCCCCTCCATCTCTTTCCTGCACTCCCCTCGCTCTCCCTCATCTCGTCCCCTCGCACCCGCAACCCTTCCCCACTCTTCTCCCCGCACCTTCTTCCCCCGCCCTCGTTCTCCATTCCCTTACTTCTCGCTCGCTCCACTGCGCAGATTCTCCCACCTCCAAGCCACGAGGCTGCTGGAACGCACCGACGGATCCGTGCTGATTGTGGCGGGGACCAAAAGCAGCACAGTCTTCATCGCCAAGCCGCAGGAGGTCCCCATGAGAGAGGTAAGTGGTCATGGGTGGTCAGACCTGTACAACTTCCACCGATGTACCTCCCTCCCCCACCCCCTCTCCTTTATTCCACCCCTCGTCATGTCCTGCCCCCTCTCCCTCCCCCACTACCACATACCCCTCCCCACCCAGGCCACCCACTTCTCCTCCCTCTCCCCTTCTTGTGCCCCCCCTCCACTTAACTTTCCACATATTGACAGGGATTCCCGGAATGTAAAAGGACTCGATGCGAAAGCGTTTGTCAAACGTGTTCAGGAAAATTTCCCTGATCAATACGTAGAATTCCCCAGTTAGAGAGAGTGCTATGATGTAGGCGGTCGTGGTCTTGGCTAATTTTTCTACAGAAGAGGTTTGTCATTGTCTTCTTCTGGGCAGTGTCTTTACAAGACGGGTGACTTTAGAATGTATTTAAATCTTGCATCCATCCCACAACACGAGGCAATAAAAATCTTTGCATTATGACTCCCATCACAATGTACAGAGAGCTGAATTTAAACGTCTGATGCTTGTAGAACGAAGCTGTCCCGTAGCCTGCTAGTCCCGGCTTTAATGCTGCGGTCCAGATAGAAGCAGCTGAAAAGTTTATGGTTGGGGTGGCAGGTATCCCCGATGATCTTCCAGGCCTTTTCTCTGCACCTGCTGCTAGAAATGTCCGCAATGGAGGGAAGTTCACATCCACAGATGCGCTGGGCTGTCCATACCACTCTCTGCAGTGCCCAGCATTGGTGCAGTACCCATACCAGGTGGGGCGCCATTATCTATAAGCTTCAGAGATTCTCTGCCTGGCATCAGTGGTGGCATAACCAGGACTTCTGATATGCATCAGCTGCTCATTCGACCATCCACCACCTGCTCCCATGGCTTCACATCACCCTGATCGGGGGGCTAAACAGGTACTATACCTTGCCCTGTGAGGGATGACCTACAGGCCTGCGGAGGGACGGAGCACCTTACACTCCTTTGGCAAGGGCCTATCTTTAGCCCATCACAAAGTACAATACTCGATCTCCTATTAGGGAATGAGTCAGAACAGCTGACAGAAGCTTGTGTAATGGGAACACTTTGCATCTGCTGATCATAATTCCATTAGTTTCAAGGTAATTATAGAAAAAGTAGGTCTGATACTCAGGTTGAGATTCTAAATCAGAGAGAGGCCAATTTTGATCGTACCTGAAAAGATCTAGCGAGTGTGGATTTGGTCAAGTTATTTTCTGGCACAGGTGTGCTTGGTAAGTGGGAAGTCTTAGCGTAGAGTGGATAGTATAGAGGATTGTCGAGGATTGCAGAGACACATTGACAGGATGCGGAAGTGGGCTGAGAAGTGGCAGATGGAGTTCAACCCGGAGAAGTGTGAGGTGGTACACTTTGGAAGGACAAACTCCAAGGCAGAGTACAAAGTAAATGGCAGGATACTTGGTAGTGTGGAGGAGCAGAGGGATCTGGGGGTACATGTCCACAGATCCCTGAAAGTTGCCTCACAGATAGATAGGGTAGTTAAGAAAGCTTATGGGGTGTTAGCATTCATAAGTTGAGGGATAGAGTTTAAGAGTTGCGAGGTAATGTTGCAGCTCGATAAAACTCTAGTTAGGCCACACTTGGAGTACTGTATCGAGTTCTGGTCGCCTCACTATAGGAAGGATGTGGAAGCATTGGGAAGGGTACAGAGGAGATTTACCAGGATGCTGCCTGGTTTAGAGAGTACGCATTATGATCAGAGATTAAGGGAGGTAGGGCTTTACTCTCTGGAGAGAAGGAGGATGAGAGGAGACATGATAGAGGTATACAAGATATTAAGAGGCATAGATAAAGTGGACAGCCAGCGCCTCTTCCCCAGGGCACCACTGCTCAGCACAAGAGGACATGGCTTTAAGGTAAGGGGTGGGAAGTTCAAGAGGGATATTAGAGGAAGGTTTTTTACTCAGAGAGTGGTTGGTGCGTGGAATGCACTGTCTGAGTCTGTGGTGGAGGCAGATACATTAGTGAAGTTTAAGAGACTACTGGACAGGTATATGGAGGAATTTAAGGTGAGGGGACATATGGGAGGCAGGGTTTATGGGTCGGCACAACATTGTGGGCTGAAGGGCCTGTACTGTGCTGAACTGTTCGATGTTCTTCAAAAGTGAAATTGTGAGTTTGTATGTTCCTGTCACAATAAAAGACAAGGATAACAGGTTTAGGGAACATTGGCTTTGAGAGATATTGAGGGCCTGGTTAAGAAAAAGGAAGAGTTGAATGGCAGGTATAGGCAGGTAGGTACAAATGAGGGAACACTTAAGGAAATCAGGAGGGCGAAAAGAAGGTGGTAATGCAGCTGTAGTAGACAAGGTGAAGGGCTTCTCAAATATTTTAAGAACAAAAAGATAACGGGACAAAATTATCCCTCTGGAAATTCAGGGTGGTGTGTGGAGACAAAAGAGATGGGGGAGGTCTTAAATGGATTTTTTTGCATCCGTATTTACCCAAGAGACTGAGACGAGTCCATAGATGTGAGGCATTGCATCACTGAGGTCAGGAATCTTATACAGATTACACAAAGAGGAGGTGTTTGCTGTCATGGAGCAAATGCTGGTGGATAAATCCCAGGGGCCTGGCATTGTGTTCCCTTAAAACCCTGCCGGAGGCTACTGCAAAAAGTGTAAGGGTCATAATAGAGATATTGAAAGCATCCTTAGCTAGGAATGAGGTGCTGGAGGATTGGGGGAAAGCTAATATCGTTCCATTACTTAAGAAAGGCTATAAGAATAAGCCAGGTAATTATAAGCTAGTGAGTCTGAAAGTTATTGGAAGGTATTCTAAGAAATCAGATAGAGAAGTATTTGACCAGGATAAGATATAGGAGCAGAATTAGGCCAGTTGGCCCATTGAGTCTGCTCCACCATTTCATCATGGCTGATCCAATTTTCCACTCGCCTCAATCTTCTGCCTTCTCCCTTCATCCCTTCATGCCCTGACCAATTAACTTTTGCCTTAAATATACATAAAGGCTTGGCCTAAACAACTGCCTGTGGCAAAGAATTCCACAGATTCACCACTCTGACTAAAGAAATACCTTCTGATCTCTGTTCTAAAAGAACGCCCCTCTATTCTGAGGCTGTGTCCTCTGGTCTTTGACTCTCCCATCATAGGAAACATCCTCTCCACACCCATTCTATTAAGGCCCTTCAACATTTGATAGGTTTCAATGACGTCATCACTCTTTCTTCTGAATTCTAGTGAACATAGGCCCAGAGCCATCAGATGCTCTTCATCAGACAAGCCGTTCAATCCTGGAATTATCGTTGTGAACCTCTTTTAAATTCTCTCCAATTTCAGCACATTCACTCTCAGATCAGGGGTTCAAAACTGCTTCCAATATCCAAGTCTCCTCCAGTGCCTTATAAAGTCTCAACATTGCATCCTTAGTTTTATACTTTAGTCCTTTTGAAATGCTAACATTTTCCTTTCTCGCCACAGACACAACCTACAAAGTAAACTTTGGGGAATCCTATGCAAGGACTCTCAAGTCCATCTGCACCTCAGATTTTTGTATCTTCTGTCCATTTAGAAAATAGTCAGCCCTTTCATTTCTTCTGCCAAAGTGCATACATTTCCCAACACTGTATTCCATCTGCCATTTCTTTGCCCATTCTCCTAATCTGCCCTTCTGTAGCATCTCTACTTCCTCAAAACTACCTGAACCCTCCACCTTTCTTCATATTGTCTACAAACTTTGCAACAAAGTCATCAATTCCATCTTCTAAATCATTGACATATAACGTAAAAAGAATCAGTCCTGGAACACCACTAGTTTGGCAGCCAACCAAAAAAGGCTGCTTATATTCCCACTCTGCCTCCTGCCAATCAGCCACTGTTTTATCCAGGAATCTTTCCTGTAATACTATGGGCTTGTAGTTTGTTAAGCAGCCTCATGTGTGGCATCTTATCAAAGGCCTTCTGAAAATCCAAATACACAATATCAAGTGATTGGTCTTTGTCTATCCTGCTTGTTATCTCTTCAAAGAATTCCAACGGATTTGTCAGGCAAGATTTTCCTTTGAGGAAACCATGCCTATTTTATCATGTGCCTCCCTGAGACCTCATCTTTAATAATCAACTCCAACATTCTTCCAACCACTGAGGTCAGACTAACTGGTCTATAGTTTCATTTCTTCTGCCTCTCTCCCTTCTTGCAGAGTGGAGTGAGATTTGCAACTTTCCAGTCTTCCAGATCCATTCCAGAATCTAGTGATTCTTGAAAGATGCCTCCATAATCTCTTCAGCCAGCTCTTTCAGGATCTAGGGTGTACACCATCTGGTCCAGATGATTTATCTACCTTCAGACCTTTCAGTTTCCCAAGAACCTTCACACACTTCATGACCCCTGACACCTGAAAATTCCACCATCCTGCTAGTGTTTTCCACAGTAGTCCTGACGAAGGGTCTCAGCCCGAAACGTCGACAGCGCTTCTCCCTATAGATGCTGCCTGGCCTGCTGTGTTCCACCAGCATTTTGTGTGTGTTGTTGTTTGAATTTCCAGCATCTGCAGATTTCCTTCTGGATGCAAAATACTTATTCAGTTCATCCGCCATTACTACCTTTCCATCATTGTTTTCCAGTGGCCTGATCTCCACTCTCACCTTTCTTCTACACATTAATATTACTGGCTAGGTTACTTTTGTATTCCATCTTTACCTTCTTAATAACATTTTAGTTGCCTTCAGTTGGTTTTTAAAAGCTTCACAATCTTCTGTCTTCCCACTAACTTTTGCTTTATTATATGGTCTCTTAGGCTTTTATGTTGGCTTTGACTTCTCTTGTTAGCCACGGTTATCTCATCTTTCCTTTAGAATACTTATTCCTCTTTGGGATGTATACATGCTGTGCCTTCCGAATTGCTTCCAGAAATTCCAGCCATTGCTGCTCTGCCATCATCCCTGCCAGTGTTCTTTTCCAATCAATTCTGGCAATCATCTCCTCTGTCATGCCTCTGTAATTCCCTTTACTCCACTGTAATTCTTATACATCTGACTGTAGCTTCTCAGATTTCAGGGTGAATTTGACCATATTATGATCACTTTCCCCAAAAGGTTTTTTTTAAAAACCTTAAACTCTCTAATCAATTCCAGTGCATTGCACAACACTCAATCCAGAATAGCTGATCCTCTGGTAGGCTTGACCACAAGCTGCTCTAAAAAGCCATCTCATAGGCAGTCCAGGAACTCCCCTTCCTGGAATTCAGCACCAGCCTGATTTTCCCCAATCGACCTGCATTTTGAAATTCCCCATGACAATTGTAGCATTGCCCCTTTGGCATGCGTTTTCTATCTCACATAGGCACATCCTCACTACTGTCTGGGTGGTCTCCTATCAGGGTCTTCTTACCCTTGCAGTTCCTTAGCTCTATCCACAAAGGTTCAACACCTTCTGACCCTACGTCACTTCTTTCTAATGATTAATGATTTTCTAATCATTTTTTTTTTACCAACCTAGCAACAACACCCCCCGCCTGTCCAATTCAATCCTGGGACATGATGTTCCCAGCTGTAATATTTTCAGCCATGATTCAGTGATCCCTACGGCATCATACATGACAATCTGCAACTGTGCTGCAAGTTCATCTACCTTATTCCGTAAACTGCGCACATTCAAATGTAACACCTTCAGTCCTGTATTCACCCTTTACGATTTTGTCCACCTTTTATGTTGCAACTCATCCTGTTGACAGCAATTTTGCCCCATCAGCAGCCTCTCCTCACTACACGTTGCCTCTGTTTGTAAACCAACTACCTCATCTTCAGCACCGTCATCCGCCTTTCCTATGATACATCTTGCACTGAAATATACGCAGCTCAGGACACTAGTCACACTATGCTCAACCTTTTGATTCCTGACGTTGTCTTAGGTCTTAACAACATGGGACTTGTATATATTGTTGGAATTATATACAACTAAGAGAATTTTGAAAATAGCCTGGTGTAGCAGGTACAGTTCTAATGCAGGCAAGTGGAATCAGTGTAGATGGGGGAATTAGGGCTAGCACAGAGATGGTGGACCAAAGGGCCTGCTTCTGTACTGCTGAAATTGAGGAGTCTATCGAGTGTGGTGATGCGCAATTTGAAGACGTTTCCCAAACACTGCTTCAAATTTCCACAGGACCTGCCGTCACAAGAGGAGGAGGACAGCAAGCGGAGTGAGGAATGGAGGAACGGAGCGAATAGCGAGGAGGAGGGGAGCGAGGGGGAGGAATCTCAGAAGAGTGCCGAGAGCAAGGGCAATGAGTCGGACCCTGAAGAGGGGGAGGTGGAGCTGAAGGATTTGTTTTGCTCGCTCCCTGTCCACGCTCTGGGTGACAAGACTGTGGACACAACAGCGTGGGTCACCGCCATCAAGGAGTCAGGGATGGAGCCCGGAAGAGGTGAGGATCTGCTCCCACACTCTGCCGAGGAGGCAAACATAACCATTGCCTTCTACTCCCTCTGCGGTTCGGAATACAAACCCTCCCCCACCCTGTGCAAACTACACACTCGCTCAAATTTCACACTACCTCTTTCTCTCATGTGGTCACACCTGTGCCGAGAGACGCATTCTCCTGCCCCATACACCAGCGGCCGTGACAGCAGCAATGACGGGATGAATAAGCTGTTTCCGTGAAATCTCCAGCCATGACACCGTCTGTGACACGGCACAGGTCACCCCCCCCCCCCCCCCCCCCGATTGCTAAGATTCAATATCAGTTAACCCTTTCTCTTCCAGACTGCTACCTGTTCCACACACTCTCGGCCGGGAGCCTGTGGCGTCATTCCTGGGACCTGAAAACATTCTTCAGAAGTTCGGATGAAGAGCAAGAGTCATTCAGCTTGTGGCCAGATCCCCAGAACGGCACCTACAAACAGGTGATGCAGCAACCTCAGTAATGGTTGTCCCTCTGGGAGCCTGAGACAGGACGGTGTAACCTTGGTTCTGACCCGGTCCCTGTGAGTATGTGACAGGTCTGTGTGGAGGGAGCCTCACCCTGTGTCTGACCCTGGGAATGTGTGACAGCAGGTATGGAGGGAGCCTCACCCTGTGTCTGACCCTGTCCCTGGGAGTGTGTGACGGGACAGTGTGGAGGGAGCCTCACCCTGTGTCTGACCCTGTCCCCGGGAGTGTGTGACGGGACGGTGTGGAGGGAGCCTCACCCTGTGTCTGACCCTGTCCCTGGGAGTGTGTGACGGGACGGTGTGGAGGGAGCCTCACCCTGTGTCTGACCCTTGTCCCTGGGAGTGTGTGACAGGTCGGGGTGGAGGGAGCCTCACCCTGTCCCTGGGAGCGTGTGACGGGACTGTGTGGAGGGAGCCTCACCAGATCTGACCCTGTCCCTGGGAGTGTGTAATAGGATGGTGTGGAGGGAGCCTCACTGTGTCGGGATCTCGTCCCTGGGAGTGTGTAACTGAACGGTGTGTAGGGGTCTTACTGACCACTTGACACGTTTTATTCCAGGTTCACTCTGACCGAGTGACTGCTCTTTCGGAGACGGAGAATGTAATCGCGACAGCCTCCTATGACCAGACTGTGCGGCTGTGGGACCGGGATACCCTGAAGCAGGTAAATCCTCACCCCCCCCCCCCCCCCCGCTCCCCTTCTCCTGACATCACCTCTCCTGCTTCCCCCTCTTCCTCCCCACTACATAGTGCTCTCTGAATCTGTACCCCTCATCTCACCTCTCCCTCTCTTAACTGGTACCCCCACCAACTTCTCAATCTCTTTTCCATTCTCTCCCTCCTACCTCCCCTTCCCTGAACACCCCAACCCTCCTCACCTGATCTCTTCCCCCCGATCACAGTTCTCTATGCTGGGTCTTCACTATTCCCGCTGCCCTTCCCCTCTCTGAGGCAAAATGTTGTCCTCAGTAAGGGCCTCACCTTTGTCCCACTTCACCCACGCCTGTGAGTTCCACACCCACCACAACATTCAGCTCTTCTTCCATTGCCTCCATCTCCAAGCCCTCTTCTTTGAAAAGGATTCCACACCCTATGCTGATGACCCCTTCTGTCTTCAACCCTCTTCTTAAAGGGAGGGATTAATAAATCTTTAAATTTTTTATAAAATCAGGTGGAAAGCCATCTTCTCCTGGAGATTTATTACTCTGCAGTGATCCTAAAGCTTCTTCACCTTCTTTTAATGTAAAGGTCATATCTAATCCTTTCAATTCTTCCGAATTCAATTTTGGAAGAGTTATTTGTGATAAAAATCTTTCCATCTCAACAAACTCATTTTGAGATTCCAATTGATATAATTCTTGATATAATAAATTTTTTTTAAAAGGTTTCATTAATTTCTAAAGGTTTGTAAGTAATTTAATGTGCACTTGTTCTAATTGCATTTATTGTTTTGGAAGCCTGCTCTGTTTTCAACTGCCAAGCAAGAATCTTATGTGATCTTTCACCTAATTCGTAATTATCTCTGTTTAGTTCTCATAATTGCTTTTTCTGCTTCAAAGAAAACTTTCTCCAGCACTATCACTGACCTCAGCCACTGAGAAGAACTCCCACAAAATGCTGGTGGAGGAAGAGTCTTGGCCCGAAACATCGACAGTGCTTCTCCCTATAGATGCTGCCTGGCCTGCTGTATTCCACCAGCATTTTGTGTGTGTTGCTTGAATTTCCAGCATCTGCAGATTTCCTCGTGTTTGCTGAGGAGAACTCGCAACCAGTACCAGCAAAATCATAGTTCCCTTACCCCACACTGCTCGCTTCTACCTCCAGAAACCACTGTCCGGGTAAGCCTACTGTCTCTGCCTGCCTGCCCTACTGAACTCATGTCCTCGTATCTCGATTCCATTCTATCCCTCTTGGCTCAGTTCCTTCCCATCTACACCCACGATTCTTCTCATGCCCTCAATCTTCTAATTAATTTTCAATTCTTGGCCCTGATCATCTCATCTTCACCACGGATGCTCAGTCCCTATATACATCTATCGGCCATCAGGAAGGCCTCAAAGCCCTCTGCTTCTTTTTTGACAAAAGAACTAACCAATCCCCCTCCACCACCACTCTCCTGTCTGACAGAACTGGCCCTCACCCTGAACAATTTTCCTTCAGTACCTCACACTTTCTCTACAGCCATGGGTACTCGCATGGGCCCAAGCTGTACCTGCCTCTTCATCGGCTATGCAAAACAGTTATGTTTGAAGCCTTCCCCCGGATATATTCTGCAACTCCTCCTCCACTACACTCACTACTGCACTGGCACAGCTTCAGGCACCAACGCTGAACTTGTCAATTTTACGTTTTGCCATTATCTTCCACCCGCCCTTAAATTTACTTGGTTCATCTGTGACACCTCCCTCCCTTTTCTTGATCTCTGGAGACAATCAATCAATATCTTTTATAAACCTAATGACTCCCTCTACTGTATCTCCTCCCACCCTATCTCCTGTAAAAATGCTATTCCCTTTTCTCAGTTTCACCTCTGCCGCATCTGCTCCCAAGATACGGCTTTCCACTCCAGATGTCCTCCTTCAAAGAAGGGGGTTTCCCTCCCTCACCTCCTCCATTTCCCATGGGTGAGACCATTTTAAAGTTGAAGGATTGCTTCATTGGGCATCTCCTACCATCCGCCACGTGTGGGACTTCCTGGCAGACAAAACATTTTAATTCTGATTCCCATTCCCAGTCCAATGTGTTGATCTATGACCTCTTCTTCTGCCAAGATGAGGCCAGCCTCAGGGTGGAGGAGCAACACTTTATACTCTTTGTACCCTCCAAACTTTTGGAATGAATATTTATTTCTCCTTCTGGTGAACAAATTTTCTCGCTCCCCCAGCTGTTCTCCAATCTCAACTTCCACTTCAGCTCACCTGCCTCATACTTACACCTGGGTCCCTCCTCCTCCTCCCCTTTCTCCTACTGTTCTCTCTCCTGTCCTACCAGATTCTGCAGCCTTTGACCTGAAGAAGGGTCTCAACCTGAAACATCAACTGTCCACTCTTTTCCATAGATGCTACCTGACCTGCTAAGTTCCTCCAGCATTTTCTGTGTGTTGCTTTTACTCTCTCTAACTCTGTAACTTGTTCCCTCCTACAGGTTGGCCTCTTCCTCTGCTGCTCCCCGGTCCTGTGCCTGGTATCAAACCCTGCCTGCCCAGGGCAGCTGATCTGCGGAGACAATTTGGGGAACGTTTACTTCCTTAGTTGGCGCCCTCCTCTTCAGCAGCCATGAATTGCAGTGGCGGGGAGGTGGGAACCTGTCCAGGACCAGCCTCGCTGCTACAATCCGAGAGAAGTCCAAGCATCAGGCGGGGCTGCAGGCCGAGACGGAGACCTTCAGGTGGATGTCACCACCACACGGGCTTTTGTTAAAGGGGGGATTCTCTCCCTTTCAGGCACCCCTGTCAGGGCAAAGTATCTCTATCAGTGACCCTTGTTAAAGGGAAGGTTCCTC
Source organism: Hemitrygon akajei (assembly GCF_048418815.1). Taxonomy (NCBI): domain Eukaryota; kingdom Metazoa; phylum Chordata; class Chondrichthyes; order Myliobatiformes; family Dasyatidae; genus Hemitrygon; species Hemitrygon akajei. Next base: position 2,836,834 of record NC_133148.1, read on the forward strand.
TCAATCTAGGATGCCAATTAAAGAGGGATCTCACATCATCAGAGACCCCCTTTGAAGGGGGTCTCTTTCCACTGGAGACCCTTCAAAAAGGAGGAAGTCTCTCTGCATCAGGGACCCCTGTTGAAGAGAAAGTCCCTCTCAATGCAGGGTCCCTGTTTGGGGAGGGGGGGAGGAGAATCATCTGGGATTTCTGTTAAAAGTCCATCAGGGACCTCTGTTGGAACACTCCCTCTGTACAAACCCTCTGGTGAGAGGGGTGCTCTGACCAGCCGTCTCAGCAGCACTACGTTGACATGCGCTTGGTAATGACGGCTAGGGTAACTCGCTGTGTCACCCAGACAGTGGAGCTACCCCTGTTTGCTTCTTTTTTCTCTCTTCCCCCCCCCCCCCCCATCCCCAGGAACAGCTGGTGCCAGGACCGGCAATGTTGATCAGACTGTGATAGCGGAAACCCCAGCAGGAAAGAGAACAAAATAAAAATGCATTAAACCACGTCTTCCATCTGCCTGTTCTGTGGACCACCTGAGTTGCAGAAACGCTTGATATTGTACGTTTGAACAGAGTAGAAGAACACACCACAGCTCTGCTCTCCCTGTCCATCTCATCATCCTCCGTCACTCTACCCCTCCCCCCAGCGCCCTGTGTCCCCACTAACGTTAACGCAGCCCTCTCATTAACCAGAGGGAGACAGGCACTTTCTGCCCAAAGAGTACATTAACACTGGGGAAGGAGCAGTAACCCAGGGTCAAACCTCCCAGCTGATGGATTTTGATACATTGGCAGAGAGAGGAAGGACAATTGGGATAGAAGCACACCAAGATGGGGCTGAATGGCCTGTTGTTCCCCACTGATTATCTCTGCTCCAGATAATATTACTCAACCACAGGCCTCCCAGTGGAGCAGAAATATTCCTGAGCACATCTCCACCACTGACAGCCTCCCCCCCCCCCAGACACTGGGCTAATTCATCCTTCCCAACCTCCAGATAATATCCCAACTGCTGTTCTGGTTCATGTTCTCTCTGTCTCTCCCCTTCCCCCTCTCTCTCCCTCCCCCTGTCCATGACCTCGTTGCACCTTGCCCCTCACCCCATCCCACAGAATTTGATGTTGCAGTGGACTCCAAGTCAGATCAAACTCTTTATTTCACATGGAGACTTCACAAGTGCAAACATTCACTCAGTCAGAGTCCGACTCAAGGTGAGATCCGACGATGTGGGAGCCTTCCTGGGCCACGGGCACGATTCGCTGAGCAGGAGAGGGCAGTCTCCTCTGACTCCGAGGGTGAGGCGAGAGAGAACATCAGAGCAAAGTACAGAAAAAGAGGGAGTAAGAGAGAATGCAAGCACCTGGAGGGCTAATAGAACAAGAGTTAAGGAGAGTGAACGGAGCAAATGAAGGGATCAGAACAAGAAGGAAAGAAGAACTGAGCAAATGAAAGAAAAAAAATAAACGAGAGTAAACATGAGTCAACCTAGCAAACAAGGAAAGAATGGAACAGGTCAAAGGAGTTGAGTGTGAGGATATTCATCTAACCCCACTCCTGTTCCAGTTCAGTCCCAGCAGGAAGACTCCCGGTCCGGATTCCCAGGAGACAGCTGACAGGACCCCGTTCACAGAATCTCTCCTCCGCCAGGCCTTCACAGCCCTACTGTGGGGAATTGGTGAGGGGTGTATGGCCTCGACCCCACAGGTCCCAGGTCTGTGGCAGTATCCAAAAGGCTTGGGTAGGTAGGCAGGAGTGACATCGGTCACAGGATCAACCCCCCTCCTGCGTATTCCACTCTCTGTGGGAGAACAAGAGATCAGTGAGGCTCATCTGTCAACACACTGATCTTTCCTACCCCCGCCCATCGTCACCAGACCACATCCATTCTAATCTTCCCCCTTTCCCATCCATCTCTCTCCCCCACTCCTCTGGGGGATAGTATTCCCAGGGCTCCTAGGCCTCCCTACAGAAGGTATTCCTTAATCGGACAACCCCAACCCTGTCATGGACTCTTCTTCCCCCACCCCTCCAAAACCAACACCTTAGCATTTCCCTCTCTTCTCCACCCCCCTCACTGACGTTACCACTTCTTCATCACCAACTTGTTTCTCCAGCGCTGTATTTTCTGTTTATTTTCTTTCTCTGTTATTCCTTAACACAAAAGATTCCCGGGGGAATCGAAGAAAGGGAGATGTGCAATAGGAGAGCCTGAGGAGAGGGGTCCTGCTCCAATTATACAGGGTCCCAGTGAAGATTCACTGGATCCGTTCCATGGGATGGTGCCGGATGGGAATTGTCCGAGAAGAAATTTGAGCAGACGAGACCTGTACTCTCTTATTCTTTTCCATAGATGATACCTGACCTGCTGAGCTCCTCCAGCATTTTGTATGTGTTACTTTCATTATTGTTTTTTCCAATAAGATCCTCTCATTTTAAGCATACAACATAAAACACTACATAATAAAGGCCCTTCAGCCCACAATGTTGTGCCGATCTTGACCTACTCTCAGATCACTCTAACTTTTCCCTCCCACAGGGCCCTCCATTTCTCTATCATCCACGTGCCCCCATCTAAGAGCTTCTCAACTGCCACTGATGTATCTGCCTCTCCCAACACCCCTAGCAGAGCATTCCATGCACTCGCGGGTCTCTGTTTAAAGAATTTACTTCTGATAGTCTCCTCTACTTTCCTCCAATCACCCTAAAATTATGCCCCCTGATTTAGCTATCACTGCCCTGCAAGGAAGTCTGGGACTTTCCGCCCTACTTGTGCCTCTTATCATCTTGTACATCTCCACCATATTTGCCTCTGGTTCTTCTTCACTCAACCTATCTATGGACGTGTAACCCAAGATTGCTCTGTTCCACCACACTGCTGAAAATCCTGCCATTAACACCCTGTTCCCTGCCTTCAAATTCCATCTTCCAAAGTGGATCACTTCACACTTCTTGGGGTTGAATTCCACCTGCCACTTCTCAGCCCAGCTCTGCATCCTGTCAGTGTTCCACTGTAACCTATCACTGCCCTGCAAGGAAGTCTGGGACTTTCCGCCCTACTTGTGCCTCTTATCATCTTGTACATCTCCACCATATTTGCCTCTGGTTCTTCTTCACTCAACCTATCTTCATCAGACGTGCTCTCTAATCCAGGCAGATCTGTGCAACCTCACTAAAGCTTCCACATCCTTCCTATGATGAGACGACCAGAACTGAACACAATATTCCAAGTGTGTCTAACCAGAGTTTTATAGAGCTGCAACATTATCTTATGGATCTTGATCTCAATCCCCTGAATAATGAAGGCCAAGGCATCATACACCTTCGTAACAATCCAACAACTTGTGTGAGGGATCTATGGACATGTAACCCAAGATTGCTCTGTTCCACCACACTGCTGAAAATCCTGCCATTAACACCCTGTTCCATGCCTTCAAATTCCATCTTCCAAAGTGGATCACTTCACACTTCTCAGGGTTGAATTCCACCTGCCACTTCTCAGCCCAGCTCTGCACCCCGTCAGTGTTCCACTGTAACCTACAACATCACCAACCTTCGTGTCTTCGCAAGCTTACTAACCCACCCATCCAGGCGGAATATACCACCACCCTCGGCCTTCTGTTGGCCAGCCAAGTTCCCTGGATCCCATGCCTCCAATCATTCGGAGTGAGCCTGGCACAGAGAACCTTATCTATCACCTTACTAAAATCCATGTACATCGCATCCACTGCTCAACCTTCATCGAGGTGCTTTGAAACAAACTCAAACAATTCAATCTGGCTCGTGAGGCATGATCTGCCCCTCACAAAGCCATGCTGACTATCCCTAATTGGACTACACTTCTCCAAATGCTCATAGATCCTGTCTCTTAAGAATCATCTCCAGTCATTTGCCCACAACTGAAGTAAACACTCATTGGTCTTTTTCTCCCCCTCTCCCCCCCCCCCCCCCCCATTCACTGTCTTTGTCTCTATAGTTCTCTACTGGCTCACTCACATTTTCTCTTCTTCCCTCATTTCCTTTCAGCAGAGAGGGAGGGATGTTGTTGCTCCATTCAGCACAATAAATACCCGGCTCGTCCCCGCAAACCACCAGAATCCGCCTCCCTCCGGGAGAGGAAGGACTATCTTCCCATCTCTGTCCTGAATGACCAACCCCTTATTCTGAGACGGAACCTCTTCTCCACCCCCGGTCAGTGGGAAACCCCATAATCCACACTCATTCTGTCAACCCTCAGGAGGGCTTTCAATGAGATCCCCTTCGATCTCCTGCACCCAACAGAGTACAGGTCCAGATTCTCACTGGAAAAATTCACCCCCAATCCTATTCCAGGAAATGATCAGGTGAACCTTCTCTTCAGTCCCTGTCACGTGTCTCCCCTTCCTTCGAACAGAAGACCAGATGTCTACACAACATCCTAGGGCATGTCTCAGCAGTACCCTGTATCATTGGAGCAGGACCTGTCAACCTTTTGCACTCCCCTCTATCATACCTCTCCCCTTCCTTAAGTCAGGAGAGCAGACCTGTCCAAGGCCAACACAATTACAATAAAGCCCTTCATATTGTTGTCTCTGCAAGTACCTAGAGTACCCATATGGGGCTGAGACTCACCTGAGGGGGTTCAATGAAGGCCAGCCAGTCGGAGGCATGGGTGGGGAGCAGGCCCATCGACTGGCACTTGTATACAGCCAGAGCCAGCCCCACCAAGTTGCCGATGAGGTACACCAGCCCCTGTAGCCACTGCTGGCTCGAACTCTCCAAAAGCTTGAAAGCTGGGGGAGGAACAGATGACTGTATGAAGCAGTAAGGAACCTGTCTGACCGCATCGGGTGGGGGAAGAGAGGGGGAATGAACGAACGGTTGTACGAGGAGCGGCATGTCAGAGCAAAGAATGTGTCAACCAGCCCGGAAAGAGGGAGAAAGACACAGAAGGGATGCGGGAAAAGATCGGATAAGGGAGAGGAGCGATAAAGAGTGGGATGGAGGTGAAAGGAGTGGAAGAAATGTGGTAACAGGGGGCTGAGGAAAGAATGGCAGGGAGTGGAGGGTAAGGAGAGGAAGTGAATGGAGGGAAGGGGTGAGCTGAAGAGGTTGCATTACTCACTGGCAGAGATGGACATCAGGGCCTGGATGGGCCTCCAGGCCATCATGCACACCATCATGATGGGAAAGATGGAGATGGTGTTGCCTGCCATGTACATGATGAACAGGTTCATGGGTACCTGCTTCAGAGGCCCCAGGGCTACATCCCAGCACCGCTGCGAAGGACAGGAGACAGGGGTCACACACAAGGGGGAAGGATTGGTCCTGGTCTACATCCCTTCCAGCATATCCAGGCCTTTTCTCCCATTCACTCACAGTTGTACATCTGATACCCAGCCCCTCTCTGAACATCTCAGATTCTAACCCCCTCACTCTTCCCTCCCTTCCTGCTTCACCCCTTCCCTCCCTCACTCTTTCCCCTCCTTCCACATTTCCGCCCCTTCCCTCACCTCCACCCCTTCCCCTTCCTTCCCCCTTTATCTCTTCCCTCCTCCCTATTCCTTTTCCTTATCAGTCCTTCTACACTCTTCCTCCTTCCTTCACCCTTTCCATCTCCCTCCTCATTCCTCCACCTTTCTTCTTCACGCAATCCTCAACATCTCCTGCACACCCCTATTCCACCCCTCTCCTGTTCAACGTCATCATCCCACCAGCCCCTTGCTCCATCTCTCCCTACCCACCAGGATCTCCCACCCTACCCTCTGCTCCTTTCCCCATCCCCACCAACAGGAAACTGCCCAATGCGTTCATCTCCCCTCGAGAGTGTGCAGACTGATCCCACGATATCCAGGGCTATGCCCACCTAATGGTGCCCACATTATCGGGAGAAACCGCTCCCAAAATGCACCTCCATCACAGAGACTCCCCCACCCAAGGACGGCCAAGTTATCATGACAACCTTTGTCACAGTCCAGATTAGAGACATACCCATGCCCAAGAGGGCCCAGGTTATTGATACCCCCACCCAAGTGTGTCTTTTATACCCTCTCCCAGGAGTGCTCATATTATGAAGGAGTGGGATGCACCTTCTCAACGAGGATCCGGTCCGTCTCCTGCACACTGGTGTCGGGCAGCTGCCTCTCTGAGTAGCCAACGGGGTAAACTGGCTCTCCTTGTGCACCCTGTCGCTCACGTCCCCTGAAAGGAAGACACAGTGGGTGAGAAACAGGGAGAGAAGGGGGTAAAAGGAGGGGGGGAGAGAGGGCAAAGGGGAGCTGGGGGGAAGGGAACCAAGGGGGTGAGGAACAAGGGTAAGGGGGAATGAGTCAGCTGAAAGCGATGTTGTAAGCTGGCAGTCTTCTGCTCCCCCATCTACGCCCCCTTCCCACTAACCGTCACTGTCCTTATACTTGCTCCCACCCCACCCTCACACTGCATCTCCTTCCCTCTTCCTTTCCATTCCTCACACCTACCCTTCCCCATCTCCTTACCCCAGCCTCCCACATCCTGATCCCAAACCCTTCCCTTCCCTAACTTCCCACATCATTCCTCCTTTCCCCTCTGCATTCCACTTTCCTTCCCCTCTCCCATCTCCACTCCCCTTCACAACCGCTTCAACTTTCCCAGCAGCCCTCTTGCTCCACTTTCCACCCTCTTCCCCACTTTACCTTACTCGCAATGCCACTAGAGTGAGACAGGACACCCAAAGGGGTTGGTGCCTGAGCACTGGGTGGGGGGGGCCCCCAACAGGCACAGATGAAACTGGCATAACATAACCAATCAGGTCAAGGACAGTTCGACAGAGCTATCAGCATTCCTGGGTATTACAAAAGAGCCCAATGAGCTCCCCAGCGTGGCAAATCAGAGCCAACCTGTGACCGAAGGGCAGGTACATTGGAGGTACTCAAGCACCCAAGGGTGGCTGAAAGAAATCAACTGGGCACCCGATAGTCATCAAGTAGCCAAGTGCATCACGACAGATGCAGCCAAATGGGAGACCAGCAGGCGGCAAGCAAACAGGCAGCTACGCGAGACTGCAAGCCAAACGCAGCACTGTCCAAGCAATCACAAGACCATAAAATATAGATCAATAATAAAAGACCAAGGATCAGTAAAAATCATTTACGAAAGTTGAAAAAGGACAGAGGTCTCGCTTTGCCTAATCTAAGGATGTATTATTGGGCTGTTAATTTGCGATATATGTCCTTTTGGTTATATTGGGGTGATAAGAATGACCAGCCGAGCTGGGTAGACCTGGAACTGAGAGCTGTGAAACAGTTTTATTTAACTTTGTTATTAGGAGTTGCTCTACTTATACAATTAGCTAAAGTTGCTAATTTAAATTTATATCCTCTGGTTAAGCACTCTCTACAAATTTGGCTCCAGTTCCACAATTTTTTAAATCTTAAGTTTAAACTTTGTAGTATAATTTATCATAATTACTTTTTTAAACCTTCCTGGAGTGATCCAATTTTTTTACTTTGGAAAAATAAAGGTATTAAGTCTTTTTTGGACTTATTTAAAGAAGGCAAATTTATGTCTTTTGAACAATTAGTCGATAAATATTCTCTTTAATATTCACACTTTTTACAATATCTTCAAGTTAGACATCTTTTACAAAAATATTTAAGTAACTTTCCTTATATATTGGAGGCTGACTTGTTAGATACTATTATGAATATGAACCCCTTGATGAAAGGTTCTATTGGAAGAATTTATAATTACAATAGGATAAGCGTCCTTTACTTAAGATTAAACAAGATTGGGAGAAAGAACTCAATTTGACTTTTATATGGGAGGATTGGATGCGGATTCTGAAGTTGGTTAACTCTTCCTCGGTCCTTGCTAGTCATTCACTGATTCCATTTAAAATTGTACATCGTTACCATTGGACGAAAGAGACTTTCTAAAATATTTCCCAATGTTGACAAGTATTGTGATAGATGTAAAACTGAGAGCTACACTGACACATATGTTCTGGTCATGTTCTATATTAAAACCGTTCTGGAAGTCAGTCTTTTCAACAATTTCTAAAGCACTTAGAATCAATTATCTGTTATTTGTGAAATGGGGTGCCGTGCGCAATCATAATCGATTGAAAATGAACGTGGAAGCACGGAGAAACATCGGGAAATTCCAGGAAGGCCTTCTTCATTGCTGCTGCTGCTGTGAGGTCCGGGACTCTGCTGGGAAGAACAGGCCCCCAGTCCTCGGGGTCGCATTGCCAATGGTCGTTGGCGGGGCCGTCTTAATATGCTCGGCAGAGGATGGTGCTCGGAGAAGCTGTGCCGGAGGGGACGGTCGTCGGCTTGGAGATTCGACGGACTCGGAGTCCTTTCGACAGTCTCAGGTCACTTTTGGTGTGTGCTGCGTCTGCGAGGCTGGTTTCGACAGAGCGTCCATTGTGTGCTGCGTCTGCGAGGCTGAGTCGGGCGGCGCCTTGGAAGTCCATAGCGGGGGTACTCCCTTCTGCCGCCGGCGTGGGATGGCGAGTCTGTCGGGACCCTGGGGACTTGTGGAAACTGTGGTGATTTCTCTTGAACTTACAGTCCTTTAACATTTTGGACTATTTTTACTGTGCCCATAGTCTGTTTTTTATCAATTAAGCTATTGTTTGCACTGTTGTAACTATATGTTGTAATTATGTGGTTTTGTGCAGGTCTTGTAGCTTTAGTTTTTGGTCTTGTTTTGTCTGGTGGATTTGGAGCTCCTTTCCGGGGAATGTGCTAGACGGTAGCGCGATATTAATACGCAGCAGCCTCTCCGGACTCTGGATTGGGGATTGCCAAACGTTACGTGGATTTTCTGGTGTAGTCTGTTTTGTCATATGCTTTTGTGACATCATTCTGAGGGAACGTTGTCTCATTTTTTAACTGCATTGTATTTGTGGTTTCTAAATGACAATAAACTGAATCTGAATCTGAATTTACAACCTAATAAATTGACTGTGCTTTTTGGAATAATTCCTCAAAATATTCATGGTATTTCTCTGTCTGACCAACATGTTATTGCGTTCGTTACATTGATAGCTAGGAGGGCCATTTTGTTGAAATGGAAGGATATATCTGCTCCTACTTTGTCACAATGGTTCTCTCAAGTGATGCTGTGTCTCAGTTTGGAGAAAATTAGAAGTCGAACCTTTGAACCTTTATTTGATTTTGAGGAGAGATGGGGCTCATTTGCTCGTTACTATCATTTCAGTTAACTGATAGATTTCCTCCACGATCTAAGTGAAAATTTTGTTTTGATATATTTTGTCTTCTCGTTGGCGGTTTGTTTAGAAGCTTTCTATATGACGCATGACTCCGGGGTTGTGCCCTCAATGGGCTCTTTTTTTCCTCACTTTTCTTGCTTAGTAGGGGATTTTTTATTCACAAAAATTTTCAATCTTTTGTGTAAGTGTTGTTACTTTGAAGTACCTGTGTACTTTTGAATAATAATAATAAAAAAAGATTTGAAAAGAAAATATAGATCAGCATCAGGCCATTCAGCCCATCAAGCCTGCTCTGCCATTCTCCTGCCTTTCCCCTGGAAACCTTTTCCTGCAGGTTTCCCCCCCCAATCCGAAGGTACAGCGTTCCTATGAAGCTGTTTGTAAACCGAAATGTCGTAAAGCGAAGAAGCAATTACCATTAATTTATATGGGAAAAATTTTTGAGCATTCCCAGACCCAAAAAAACCTACCAAATCAAACCAAATTAACACATAAAACCTAAAATAACACTAACATATAGTTGGAGGAATGATATGATAAATATACACCCTATATAAAATAGAAATATTATATGTACGGTGTAGTTTCACTTATCAAAATCAGGAAGACAGCGAGCCAAAATCGATTTGGAGAAAAAAAAAATTGGCACATACATGCACGTACACGCATGCGCAAACAACTGCCCGCACAAGGTTTAACAGTCATTGTAGTCTTTCTCAGGATAAACACACGTATAAAGCCAGCGTCTTTTTTTTGTAAAAGTGAAAATTCTCTTTGGTTAGCGAAAACAGGTACTAAAGTAGGTCTTTCGTAATAGCGAGCTGTCATAAAGCGAACCTTCGAAAAACGGGGGACACCTGTACTCCCAACAGCTTGCCTCCACAGCTCTCTGTGGCAATGAATTCCAGAGATTCGCCACCCATTGGCTAAGGAAATAGTTCCTCATCTCCATTCTAAATGGACATCCTTGTATTCTGAGGCTGTTCCCTCTGGTCCTGGACTCCCCCTAAAGGAAACAAGACTTACCCTTTGTAATAATGATCAGTGGGGCAGAGAGAATTAGCAACAAGTACCTTTATTGTCTCAATGGAAGAGCAAATGAACTTACACAACTGATACCTGTGTGCACACCTATGTTTTCCTGATCATTCATGAACAGTCACAGAACAGAAAATATAATACCAGTTAAAAAGGAGTTTCTGCTGCTGGTTGATGTTCCTCATGTCTTGTTTTGAATCTCCATGTGTCCATGATAGTTGTTCTCAAAGTTACAAAGTTACGGCTGCCAGCAAACTTGAAACATCTGCTTTTATATTCATTTCTTACCAATTAAAATATTACATTCCATTGACATTGGCTCTCAGTCATGTGTCTGACCTTTTGCACCTTTTTATTGGCTCTGCTCCAGGCCAGCATCCACTCATTGCCCTCTACCCTGCAAGTGACAATCAGTAATTTATGGCTCTTTGTTCTCAATCAGCTTGAATCACACAGAGCTGCATTCACAAACTTGCATGTAATATCCAACCAAAGAACACCTCACAAATAACTCATTTGGAAATGATCCCGAGTTCAGCAGATTACCCGAGGCTTCATTGCGTCTACTTTAAACTGATCTCGCCAAGCGACTGACTCACAAAATGGAAAACCCAGTCTTCTTCATAAAATGGTAGCGTCTATCTCCTCCCTCATGGCACGAACAAAGGCTATTAGTCCGTCTGCTCCTGCTATCCTTGATTCATTCGAATTCACTGCTTTACGGTCACTTCTGGCTAACAATATCTAGGCCTTTCAATATTCAATAGGTTTCAATGAGATTCCTCCACATTCTTTTAATTTCTAGCAAGTATAGGTCCTGGTATAGGTATAAGTATAGGTATAACGCTCCTCATGCAAAAACCCTTTCATTCCCAGAATAATTCACGTGAACTCTCTCCAATGCCAGCACATTCTTCCTTAGAAAACTGTTCACAATACTCCAAGTGAGGCCTCACCAGTGCCTCAGTATTACATCCTTAGTCCTCTTATAATGAATGCTAACATTGTATTTGCCTTCTTCACCACAAACTCAACCTGCCAGTTAAACTTTAGGGAATCCTGCACAAGGACTCCCAAGTCCCCTTGCACCTCAGATTTTTTTGCATTTTCTGCCCATTTAGAAAATGGTCGACACTTTTATCCCTTCTAACAAAGTGCACGGCCATACACTTTCCTACAGTATATTCCACCATGCTACTCCTCTCCCCATTTTCCCTTATCTAAGACCTGCTGCAGACTTCCTACTTTTCGAACATCCACCTACCTTTATATTGTCTGCAAACCTGGCCACAAAATCATTGACATATAACATACAAAGGATCAGTCCAACACCGAGCACTGCAGAACAGCACTAGTCAGCTGCAGGCAACCAGCTCCCTTTATTCCCATTCTACCCCCTGCCAATCAGCCAAACCTCTTATCAATGCCGGTATGCCAGCTGGATCCTGGACTCCCTATCAGGTAAGAGTGGGCTCTCTCACCTCTGCCCCTCTGACCCTCAATACAGGAGCCTCCCAGGGCTGTGTCCTAAGACCCTCCTTTACACCCATGACTGTGTGGCCACCCACGGCTCCAATCTGCTAATTAAATGTGCACTGATTGGCCTTATCTCCAATAATAACAAGGCAGCCTACAGAGAAGTCATCACCCTGATAGAGTGGTGTCAAGAAAGCAACCTCTCCCTCGATGTCACAAAATCAAAGGAGCTGGTTGTGGACTACAGGTGAAATGGAGACAGGCTCACCCCTATTGACATCAATGGATCTAGGATTGTGAGGGCGAACAGCTTTAAATTTCTCAGTATACACATCACCAAGGACTTCACTAAGTCTGTACATACTGGCTGTGTGGTGAAAAAAGCACAACAGCATTAAAGCCAGGACCAACAGGCCCTGGGACAGCTTCTTTCACCAGGCCATCAGCCTGATTAATTCACGCTGACACAATAATATCTGTTCTGTTGTATAATTTAAAAACGCAAACACGAGGAAATCTGCAGATGCTGGAAATTCAAGCAACACACACAAAATGCTGCTGGAACGCAGCAGGCCAGGCAGCATCTATAGGAAGAAGTACAGTTGACGTTTCGGGCCAAGACCCTTCATCAGGACTAACGGAAAGAAGAAATAGTGAGAGATTTGAAAGTGGGAGGGGGAGGGGGAGATCCAAAATGATAGGAGAGGACAGGAGGGGAAGGGAGGAAGCTAAGATCTGGAAAGTTGATTGGCAAAAGGTATATGTACAGAGCTGGAGAAGGGAGAGGATCGTGGAACAGGAGGCCTAGGGAGAAAGAAAGGAGGGGGGGGGGAAGTACCATAGGCAGATGGAAAACAGGCCAGGAGTGATTGTGAGAGGGACTGAGAGAGAGAAAAAAGAGCAAGAAGAATAAAAAAAAAAGAAAATAATAAATAAATAAATGGATAAGGGATGGGGTAAGAAGGGGAGGGGGCATTAACGAAAATCAATGCTAATCACATGAACATTAATTTCTGTAATTTCTGTTAATGCCCCCTCCCCTTCTTACTCCATCCCTTATTTATTTATTATTTTTTTCCCTTTTTTTCTTCTTTTCTGTCTCTGTCCCTCTCAAAATGACTCCTTGCCAGTTCTCCATCTCCCTCTGGTGCTCCCCTCCCCCTTTCTCCTGAGGCCTCCCATCCCACGATCCTCTCTCTTCTCCAGCTCTGTATCCCCTCTGCCAATCAACTTCCCAGCTCTTAGCTTCGTCCCTCCCCCTCCTGTCTTCTCCTATCATTTCGGATCTCCCCCTCCCACTTTCAAATCTCTTACTATCTCTTCTTTCAGTTAGTCCTGACGAAGGGTCTCGGCCCGAAACGTCGACTGGCCTGCTGCGTTCCGCCAGCATTTAGTGTGTTCCGTTGTATATCTTACTGTACATACTATTTATTACAAATTACTAGAATTTGCATATTACACATTCAGTTGGAAACATAACAAAGATTTTTACTCCTCATGTGTGGGAAGGATATAAGAAATAAAGTTAATTAAATTCAACTCAAGCAGCATCTTGACAAAGGCCTTTTGAAAATCTAAGTAAACAACATCCGCCGATTCTCTTTGTCTATCCTCCTTATTTCTTCGAAGAGTTCCAACAGATTTGTCTGTCCAGAGTTTCCCTTAAGGAAACCATGCTGTTCCGATAAGGACTTATTAAATGTAATTTTTAATTTGAAACCTTTTTATAATGGTTCAATATCCAATATTTATAGTATGTTGCTAGGAATGAGAAACGCTCCTATAGACAAAATTAAAAACCTTTGGGAACAAGATTTAGATTTCAATTTCTGTGGAAACTTGGAATGAATTTTAAATTGGTTAACACTTCATCGTTATGTGCCCGGCATTCCCTCTTACAATTTAAAGTGGTTCACATGTCTAAAGATAAGCTATCTCGTTTTTATTCGGATATATCCCCTTTCTGTGATAGATGTAATAATGGAGAAGCTTCATTAATTCACATGTTTTGGACATGTCCGAGCCTTGAAAGATAGTGGAAGGAAGTATTCCAAACTTTGTCGGTACTTTTCCAAGGTAAATTTTAAGTCTAACCCTTTGACCACATTATTTGGTATTGTTGGAGGAAAAGACTTTACTTTGGAGACACCTGATTTGCATATTTTGGCTTTTAATTCTCTTATAGCTAGGAGGGCGCTCTTGATTAATTGGAAGGATGTTGTTCCGCCTGCTCATACTCAATGGCTACGGGATGTTATGTCATGCTTAAATTTAGAAAAGATCCAATGTTCAGTTTTTAAATTTAGCCAAGACTTTTATACATCATGGGGACCATTTTCGAGTTATTTTCAAAACCTTTGATTTGTTGTAAAAGTACAGATGGTGACTAATGATATATTTTATTATATGATAAGGGTTCCCCCCTTTTTTTCTTGCTTTTCCGAACAGCTCTGACTTTGGTAGTGGGTTTAGATTTTTTTCTGTATAATAAAATCATATTTCAATATTATGATTTAATTTAAATTTTATGAATACAGGGTTTTGTGATTGTAACTATATTTTTAATACAATGTATTTGGTACTATATTATTTTTTTCCTTTTGACTTACAACATATATCTTGTACTCTGTATTCCTCTATGCAGAAACTAATAAAAATATTGAAGGAGGAAACCTTGTTGATTTTAGCCTATTTTTCTTTGTGCCTCCCAATTTCCGAGACCTCATTCTTAACAATCGACTCCAACATCCTCCCAACCACCAAGGTCAGACCAACTGGCCTATAATTTCCTTACATCAGCCTCCCTCCCTTCTTGAAGAGTGGAGTGACATTTGTAATTTTCCAGTTCTCCAAAACAATGCCAGAATCTCGTGATTCTTGAAAGAGCACCTGCACAATCTCTTTAGCTACCTCTTTCAGAAGCCTGGGATGTGGTCTGTCTTGTCCAGGTGACTTATCCACCTTCAGAGCTTTCAGCTTCCCAAGCTCCTTCTGCCTAGTAACAACAAATGCACTCACTTCTGCCCCAGCACTCCCGAACTTCCAGCACGGTGTCTTTCACGGTGAAGACGGATGCAAAATATGCATTTAGTTTGTTTAAAATTTCCTTGTCCCCCATTACTACTCCTATAACATCATTTTCCAGTGGTCCTATATCTACTCTTGCCTCTCTTTGACCATACATCTGCAAAACCTTTTGGTATCCCCTTTGATTATTATTGGCTAACTTACCTTCATATTTCACCTTTTCCCTCCTATTGGCTTTTTTTAATTGCCTTCTGTTATTTATTAAAAGCTTCCCAATCCTCCAACTTTCCACTAATTCTTGCTCCATTCTCTTCTCTTCTTTGTTGTTTTTGACTTCCCTTGTTTTAGCTTGGGGTATATCTACCCTGCGCCTTCAACTCCGTCGTCCCTGCTGCTGTCCCCTTCCAATCAACCTTCCTCAGCTGCCCTCTCATTCAACTGTAATTCCCTTTACTCCACTATAATCCTGTACATCTGACTTTAGCTTCTCCCTCTCAAATTGCATGGTGAGGTCTATCATATTGTCACTGCCTCAAAAGGGTTCCTTTACATTAAACTCGGGACTTAGAGGAACAAATCTGTAGAAAGTTTGCTTGTTAAGATGGTGGCGATATGCCAACTAGTGGAGCGCTATCGCAGCAACAACCTTGCACTCAACGTCAGTAAGACAAAAGAGCTGACTGTGGACTTCAAGACGGGTAAGATGAAGGAACACATAGAGGGATCCGAAGTGGAGACAGTGAGCATTTGCAAGTTCCTGGGAGTCAAAATCTTTGAGGATCTAACCTGTTTTCAACATAACGATGCAGATACAAAGAAGACAGTGGCTACACTTCATTAGCAGTCTGAAAAGATTTGGTATGTCAACAAATGCACTCAAAGACTTCTGTAAATCTACCGTGGAGAGCATTCTGACAGGCTGCATCACTGTCTGGTATGGGGTAGCAACTGCACAGGACCAAAAGAAGCTGCAGAGGGCTGTAAATTTAGTCGGTTCTATCTTGGGTACTAGCCTACAAAGTACCCAGGACATCCTCAAGGAGTGGTGTGTCAGAAAGGCAGCGTCCATTACGAAGGACCCTCAGCACCCAGGGCATGGCCTTTTTTCACTGTTATCATCCGGAAGGAGGTACAGAAGCCTGAAGGCACACACTCAGCGATTCAGGAACAGCTTCTTCCCCTCTGCCATCAGGGAGGAGGTACAGGAGCCTGAAGGCACACACTCAGCCATTCAGGAACAGCTTCTTCCCCTCTGCCATCTGATTCCTAAATGGACATTGAACCCATGAACATTACCTCACTTTTTAAATATGTATTATTTCAGTTTTTTTGCATGATTTTTAATCTATTCAATATATGTATACTGTAATTGATTTACTTATTTAGTACTATTATTTTATTTTGTTTTTCTTCTTCTATATTATGTATTGCATTAAACTCTGCTGCTAAGTTAACAAATTTCACCACATATGCCAGTGATGATAAACCTGATTCTGATATCTTCTGATAGTATGTGATTTTAACTTCCACATATTGACTGGGGCTCCCATACTGTACAAGAACCTGATGGGACAAGGGTTTGTCCAATGCAGTCAGGAAAGTTTCCTTAATCAGTGGATAGAAGTCCCAACATAAAGAGTGTGGAATACTTGATCTGCTATTAGGGGATGAGTCAGGGTGGGTGACAGAAGTTGGTGCAGGGGAACACTTTGTATCTAGTGATCATAATGTCATTAGTTTCAAAGTAAATATGGAAAAATAGAGGACTGATCTGCGGTTTGAAATTTTTAATTGGACAATTTTGATGGCATCAGAAAGGGTCTGGCAAGTGTGCATTGCACAGGTTGTTTTCTAGCAGAGCTGTATAGTTGGTAAGTGGGAGGCTTTCGAAAGCGGAAGTACAAAGTTTGTATGTGTCTGCCAAAATAAAAGGCAAAGCCAACGGGTTTAGGGAATCTTGGTTTTCAGGAGATATTGAGGCCCTGGTTAAGAAAAAAAAAAGGAGGTGCCTAGCAGGTATAGGCAGGTAGGAACAAATGTGGTATTTAGAGTACAAGAAATGCAAGAGAACACTTAAGAAAAAAAATCAGGTGGGCTGAAAGAATGCATGAGGTTGCCCAAGCAAACAAGGTGAAGGAGAATCCCAAGGGATTCTACAGATATGTTAAGAGCAAAAGGATTGTGAGGGACAAAATTGGTCCTCTGGAAGATCAGAATAGTAATCCAGGTGTGGAGCCAAAAGTTTTCGGGAGATCATAAATGGAATTCTTGCCTCTGTATATACTCAGGAAGTGAGGCATAGCATCATTGACTTCATGGACCCCATATAGATCACAGAGGAGGTATCTGCTGCCTTGAGGCATCCTTAGGGACAGGTAAGGTGCCAGTTGATTGGAGGATAGCTAATGTTGTTCCACTGTTAAAGAAAGGCTCCAAAAATAAACCAAGAAATTACAGGCCAGTGAGCCTTGAATCAGCAGTGGGAAAGATATTGGAAGGTATTCTAAGGTATCAAATGTATGAGTATTTGGATAGATATGGACCGTTTGGGGAAAGTCAGCATGGTTTGTGTGTGGTAGGTCATGTCTAACTTCGAGAGTTTTTTCAACAATGTTACCAGGAAAGTGGGTGAAGGCAAGGCGGTGGATGTTGTCTACGTGGACTTTAACAAGGCATTTGACTAGGTCCCACATGGGAGGTTGGTCAAGAAGCTTTGGTCACTCAGCATTCAAGATGATATAGTAAATATCAATGATTTGGACAGTAATGTGGTTACACACACAAAATGCTGGTGGAACGCAGCAGGCTGGGTGGCATCTATAGGAAGCAGTCGACGTTTCGGGCCAAGACCCTTCATCAGGACTAACTGAAGGAAAAGATTTTTCTTCTTTCATTTAGTCCTGACAAAGGGTCTCGGCCCGAAACGTCAACTGTACTTCTTCCTATAGATGCTGCCTGGCCTGCTGCGTTCCACCAGCATTTTGTGTGTTGCTTTAATTTCCATCATCTGCAAATTCCCTCATGTTGAGTAATGTGGATCTGTAACTTTCCAGATGACAACCAGATTGGGAGGGTTTTTGACAGTGGGGAAGACTATCTGAGCTTGCAGTGGGATCTGGACCAACTGGAAAATGGCCAGATGGATGTTAATGCAGACAAGTGCAAGGTGTTGCACTTTGGTGGGACCAGCCAGGGTAGATTTTACACAGTGACTGTTAGGGCATTGAGTGCAGTAGAACAAAGGGATCTGGGAATACAGGTCCATAATTCACTGAAAGCGGTGTCACAGGTAGATAGGGTTGTAAAGAGAGCATTTGGCACATTGGCTTTCATAAATCAACGTACTGAGCACAGGAATGGGATGTTAGGCCTAATTTTGAGTATTGTGCGCAGTTTTGGTCACCTACCTGCAGGAAAAATGTAAATAAGGTGGAAAGAGTACAGAGAAATTTTACAAGGATGTTGTTCAACTGGAGGATGTGTTATAAGGAAAGACTGAATAGTTTAGGACTTTATCCCTTAGGACATAGTAGATTTGTTAAAGGACAGTGAACCTGCGAACACTACCTCACTTCTTAAATATATATTATTTGTTTTTTGCACAATTTCTAATCTATTCAACGTACTTATACTGTGTATTATTATTTTGCTTCTTCTATATTTGCAATGTATTACATTGAACTGCTGCTGCTAAGTTAACAAATTTCATGACACATGCCAGTGATAATAAACCTCATAAACTTGAGGGGTGGTTTGACAGAGGTATAGAACCACAGAACATTACAGCACAGAAACAGGCCTTTTAGCCCTTCTTGGCTGTGCCGAACCATTTTTCTGCCTAGTCCCACTGACCTGCACCTGGACCATACCCCTCCATACACCTCTCATCTATGTACCTGTCCAAGTTTTTCTTAAATGTTAAAAGTGAGCCTGCATTCACCACTTCATCTGGCAGCTAATTCCACACTCCCACCACTCTCTATGTGAAGAAACCCCCCCTCAATGTTCCCTTTAAACTTTCCCCCCTTCACCCTCAACCCATGTCCTCTGGTTTATTCTCCCCTAGCCTCAGTGGAAAAAGCCTGCTTGCATTCACTCTATCTACACCCATCATAATTTTATATACCTCTATCAAGTCTCCCCTCATTCTTCTATGCTGCAGGGAATAAAGTTCTAACCTGTTCAACCTTTCTCTGTAACTCAGTTTCTCAAGTCCCGGCAACATCCTTGTAAACCTTCTCTGTACTCTTTCAACCTTATTAATATCCTTCCTGTAATTTGGTGACCAAAACTGTACACAATACTCCAAATTTGGCCTCACCAAAACCTTATACAACCTCACCATAACATTCCAACTCTTATACTCAATACTTTGATTTATAAAGGCCAATGTACCAAAAGCTCTCTTTACTACCCTATCTACGTGTGACACCACTTTTACAGAATTATGTATCTGTACTCCCAGATCCCTCTGTTCTACTGCATTCCTCAGTGCCCTACCATTTACCTTGTATGTTCTACCTTGGTTTTTCCTTCCACAGTGCAATACCTCACACTTGTCTGTATTAAACTCCATCTGCCATTTTTCACCCCATTTTTCCAGCTGGTCCAGATCCCTCTGCAAGCTTTAAAAGCCTTCCTCACTGTCGCCTACACCTCCAATCTCTGTATCATCAGCAAATTTGCTGATCCAATTTGCCACATTATCATCCAGATCATTGATACAGATGACAAATAACAATGGACCCAGCACTGATCCCTGTGGCACACCACTAGTCATTGGCCTCCACTCAGAGAAGCAATCCTCCACTACCACTCTCTGACTTCTTCCATTGAGCCAATGTCAAATCCAATTTACTACCTCACTATGTAAACCTAGCGACTGAATCTTCCTAACTAACCTCCCATGCTGGACTTTGTCAAAGGCCTTACTGAAGTCCATGTAGACAACATCCACTGCCTTCCCTTCATCCACTTTCTTTGAAACCTCCTCGAAAAACTCTAATAGATTTGTTAAACATGACCTACCACGCACAAAGCCATATTGACTCTCCCTGTTTATCTAAATACTTGTAGATCCTATCTCTTAGTACTCCTTCCAATAACTTATCTACTACCAACATCAAACTTACTGGCCTATAATTTCCCAGATTACCTTTAGAGCCTTTTTTTAAATAACGGAACAACATGAGCTATCCTATATAGATAGGGTAACTGCAAGCAGGATTTTTCCATTGAAGTTGGATGAGACTAAGACTCGAGATTAAGGGTGAAAGGTGAAAAGTTAAGTGGAACATGAAGGGAAACTTCTTCATTCATGAGCGTGTGGAACAAGAAGCCAGGGGTGCTTGTGAGCTTGATTTCAACACTTAAAGAAGTTTGGAAAGATGCACGGATGCTAGGGGTATGGGGCGCGATGGTCTCCATACAGGTCGATGGGAGGAGGCATGGATGTGATGGCTGAAGGGCCTGTTTCTGTGCTGTACTTTTCTGTGACTATGTCTGTACACCTCCCTAATCAAATCTGGTTCACTGCACAACACCCATCCAGAATAGCCTCTCCCCTTGTGGGGTCAACCCCCAGCTGCTCTAAAAAGCCATCTACAAATGACCCCTCTTGGGGAAAAGCACCAACTCCCCCCCCCCCCCCCCCCACAATCTACCTGCATATTGAAATCTCCATGACTACCGTAAACAATATCCTTTTAAAATGCATCTTCTATCTCACATTGTAATTTGCAGCCCACATCCCAACTACAGGTCGGAGGGCTTTATGTAACTCCCAACAGTTAAATAATGTTACAGTTTCTTAAATCTCCCCACAAGGATTCTACATCTTCCCATCTTGTGCCACCTCTTTCTACAGACTTGATTTGATTTTACCAACAGAGCCACCTCACCCCCTCTGCCGAGACTGTCGTGGACCAGATCCGAGATGACCTTGACCCTGGCACCTGGGTCTCTTTCACGTCCACAGTATCCTGTGTCTTCTCTTCCAAACACAGAATCCCTTATCACCACTGCACGCTTCTTCCCGTCTCTCCCTTTCCCTTCTGAGCCACAGCACCAGACAGCCGGTCACTGCGGCTCCCCCACCCCCACCCCCACCCCCACCGGTATACATTATTGAGGGGGACAGACACAGGGGTACACTACACTAACCGCCTGTTTCCTTTCCCTTTCTAGGTGAGTATGGGGGTAATGGCGGAGGGGGAGGGTATCCGCTGACCAACCCCCCCCCCCCCTCCGATCCCGTCGTCCCCCGCGCGTCTGGACACCCACCTGCCGCTGTTGCTGAGCGCCAGCTCGATGGCCCACTTGTGGCGGCGCGCGCGGTTGCCCAGCAGCGCCGCCGCCGCCGCTGAGGACGACGTCATCACGACCACCGATCGAAGCCCCCCCCCCCTCTCCCCACCGCTTTCCCACGACCAACTGCTGTTACGGGTCTCTCCCACCGCTCAACACGCCCGTGTCTCGCCTCCCGGTGACAACTCCCGGTTCGCGCCTGCGCATGACACCCCTGGTACGTCATCTCCCGAACAGCCATCTCCGCTTTGGGCAGCCAATGCAAAGTGATGCGCGGCGGCGGCCCACAACAAAGATGGCCGACTGCGGGGCGTCTGTAGTAATTGCTTTCCCCGCCTCAAAATACTTCTCGCCTTTTAATGCATGGAAACATCAAAATTCACATCTCGTTCTTGGGGTATGCCGTTTGATTAATTTATGTATTAATTTTAATGTCGTATGTTCTTCCTTGCCCCTGTCTGCCCATCACAAAGATGGATGCCGTTCTATTATAAATATGTTTTCTTTACAATGATTTACAAATCATTTTTATATCAGTCATCTTTAGGAATAGATGATAATTGGAAGTTAACTTTGATTTCCTTATCTCTCTATAACTGCTGAAGAAAGTTCTGTTTTCTCATTTAAATATTTGCTGGATGGAATTTCTGATGACATTTGCTTCAAGTGTTTAATTAAATTGTGACTCCCCCCCTTGCTCTTTTATATAGTGTCATAATGTTTATTTATATATATAGTGTGACGTTCTGGGTGGGGGCGTGGTCGAATATTTGAAAATATTTCCTTACTCTGCTATCCAATAATTCTTGCTACTCTGCAGACAAAGTTCAAAATAAAATTTATTATCAGAGTGCATACATGTTACCACATACAACCCTGAGATTCTTTTTCCTGTGGGCATACTCAACAAATCTATTGAACAGTAACTGTAAATAAGATCAATGAAAGAGCAAGAACAGAGAAGACAACAAACTGTGCAACTGCAAATATAAATAAATAGCAATAAAAATGAGAGTATGAAATAACAAGCTGTTAAGTCCTTAAGTTGAGATCATTGGTTGTAGGAACAGCTCAATAGATGTGTAGTTATTCTCTTTTATTCAAGGGCCTGATGGATGAGGGATCGTAACTGTTCTTGAACTTGGTGGTGTGAGTCAATAGACAATAGACAATAGGTGCAGAAGTAGACCATTCGGCCCTTCGAGCCTGCACCGCCATTTTGAGATCATGGCTGATCAATTCCTATCAATACCCGGTTCCTGCCTTGTCCCCATATCCCTTGATTCCCCTATCCATAAGATACCTATCTAGCTCCTTCTTGAAAGCATCCAGAGAATTGGCCTCCACTACCTTCCGAGGCAGTGCATTCCAGACCCCCACAACTCTCTGGGAGAAGAAGTTTTTCCTTAACTCTGTCCTAAATGACCTACCCCTTATTCTCAAACCATGCCCTCTGGTACTGGACTCTCCCAGCATCTGGAACATATTTCCTGCCTCTATCTTGTCCAATCCCTTAATAATCTTATATGTTTCAATCAGATCCCCTCTCAATCTCCTTAATTCCAGCGTGTACAAGCCCAGTCTCTCTAACCTCTCTGCGTAAGACAGTCCAGACATCCCAGGAATTAACCTCGTGAATCTACGCTGCATTTCCTCTACAACCAGGATGTCCTTCCTTAACCCTGGAGACCAAAACTGTACACAATACTCCAGGTGTGGTCTCACCAGGGCTCTGTACAAATGCAAGAGGATTTCCTTGCTCTTGTACTCAATTCCCTTTGTAATAAAGGCCAACATTCCATTAGCCTTCTTCACTGCCTGCTGCACTTGCTCATTCACCTTCAGTGACTGATGAACAGGGACTCCGAGATCTCTTTGTATTTCTCCCTTACCCAACTCTACACCATTCAGATAATAATCTGCCTTCCTGTTCTTACTCCCAAAGTGGATAACCTCACACTTATTCACATTAAACGCCATCTGCCAAGTATCTGTCCACTCACCCAGCCTATCCAAGTCACCCTGAATTCTCCTAACATCCTCATCACATGTCACACTGCCACCCAGCTTAGTATCATCAGCAAATTTGCTGATGTTATTTTCTATGCCTTCATCCAAATCGTTAACGTAAATGGTAAACAGCTGTGGTCCCAATACCGAGCCCTGTGGCACCCCACTAGTCACCACCTGCCATTCCGAGAAACACCCATTCACCGCTACCCTTTGCTTTCTATCTGCCAACCAGTTTTCTATCCATGTCAATGCCTTCCCCCCGATGCCATGAGCTTTGATTTTACCCACCAATCTTCTATGTGGGAACTTATCAAATGCCTTCTGAAAATCGAGGTACACTACATCCACTGGATCTCCCCTGTCTAACTTCCTGGTTACATCCTCGAAAAACTCCAACAGATTAGTCAAGCATGATTTACCCTTGGTAAATCCATGCTGTCTCGGCCCAATCCTATCACTGCTATCTAGATATGCCACTATTGCATCCTTAATAATAGACTCTAGCATCTTTCCCACCACCGATGTCAGGCTGACAGGTCGATAGTTCTCTGTTTTCTCCCTCCCTCCTTTCTTAAAATGTGGGATAACATTAGCCATTCTCCAATCCTCAGGGACTGATCCTGAATCTAAGGAACATTGGAAAATGATTACCAATGCATCCGCAATTTCCAGGGCCACCTCCTTTAGTACCCTAGGGTGCAGACCATCTGGACCTGGGGATTTGTCAGCCTTCAGTCCCATCAGTCTTCTCATCACCGTTTCCTTCCGAATGTCAATCTGTTTCATTTCCTCTGTTACCCGATGTCCTTGGCCCATCCATACATCTGGGAGATTGCTTGTGACTTCCTTAGTGAAAACAGATCTAAAGTACTCGTTAAATTCTTCTGCCATTTCTCTGTTTCCATAACAATTTCACCCAATTCATTCTTCAAGGGCCCAACGTTGTTCTTAACTATCTTCTTTCTCTTCACATACCTAAAAAAGCTTTTGCTATCTTCCTTTATATTCCTGGCTAGCTTGCATTCGTACCTCATTTTTTCTCCCCGTATTGTCTTTTTAGTTAAGTTCTGTTGTTCCTTAAACACTTCCCAATCACCTGTCCTCCCACTCACCTTAGCTCTGTCATATTTCCTTTTTTTTAATGCTATGCAATCTCTGACTTCCTTTGTGGCCCCTTTCCCCCCTTTGAATCCTTCCTTCTCTGGGGGATGAACTGATTTTGCACCTTGTGCATTATTCCCAAGAATACCTGCCATTGCTGTTCCACTGTCTTTTCTGCTAGGCTATCCGTCCAGTCAACTTTGGCCAGCTCCTCCCTCATGGCTCCATAGTTTCCCCTGTTCATCTGCAACACTGATACCTCCGAGCTGCCCTTATCCTTCTCAAATTGCAGATAAAAGCTTATCATATTGTGATCACTACCTCCTAATGGCTCCTTTACTGTGAGATCGCTTATCAAATCCTGTTCATTACATAACGCTAAATCCAGAATAGTCTTGTCCCTGGTCGGCTCTCATACAAGCTGTTCCAAGAATGCATCCCGTAGGCACTCTACAAACTCCCTATCCTGTGGTCCAGCACCAACCTGATTCTCCCAGTTCACCTGCATGTTGAAATCCCCCATAACTACTGCAACATTACCTTTGCCACATGCCAATGTTAACTCCCTATTCAACTTGCACCCAATATCCATGCTACTGTTTGGTGGCAGTCCTGAGGCTTCTACCTGATGGCAGCAGCAGGAAAAGAGCACGGCCTGGGTGGTAAGGATCTCTGATAATTGATGCTGATGGCCTGGTGGAAGAAGCTGTCCCGGAGCCTGTTGGTCCTGGCTTTTATGCTGCTGTACCGTTTCCCAGATGGTAGCAGCTGGAACAGTTTGTGGTTGGGGTGACTCGGGTCCCCAGTGAACTCAGTTCATTGTTATGACATCATTCAGCCAGATTTTCAGTCTCCCTCCTGAATTCTGATTCATCACCATCTTTGATACAGCCAGGAACAGCGGTGCCATCAGCAAACGTGAATATAACATTGGAGCTGGACTGAGACACACAGTCATTGGCGTAAAGCGAGTAGAGCAGGGGGCTATAGCACCTGTGACAAGAGTTTGTTCCCAGTCAAATAAGTTAAATCATTATTTTTTATTTGCTATTTTGCTAAACGATCCTCTTTTGGAGCAGGTTTCCTTGAGGGCAAAAAGGTCACTTTCCCGTCACAACTTCAGCACCTCAAACGGTCATGTTGAACCAATTTTATTCACGCTTTTCACCCATCTGGCTGAGAAAATCAAAGTTATCTCTCTATAACTGCTGAAGAAAACTTCTGTTTTTTCATTTGGATATTTGCTGGATGGGATGACCATTTATGCCCTTCAAAACTAGCCAACAAGGCTGAGCCAAGAGACCGAAATTGACTTCAAATGAATTTCTGGCAGTCTGATTTCTTTCCTCCATGTTGTTACATCCCTTGCATCTAGTGCTGCCATCTTCCTGGCCTGTGCTTCTAATTACAATTATAAACATAAATTAGGAGCATGAGTTGTATTCTCATTTCCACCTCAATGCTTCAGTCCCACCGTAACCATTCTCCTCCCTCCCCCTCTTCACTCATTCGAAGCCGAGTGCAGGCAGGAAACCCCAGCTGGAGTCTGACATCACTGTTTATAAAAAGGGTCAAACGCTTACTGCATAGTTGGGCCATGATCCTTCTGCCAAGCTAATGATGGAACTTTTGAGCTCTGGAGTGGATATCATTGATTCCCGGTCACAAGATTTGTTCAAAGCAGATCCAACAGGTAGACATTCTTACCCTGTCTGCGCACCCCCACCATGTCTATCTCTCTCTCTCCTCATCCATACACACTCTCTCACACCGATGCTCTCCCTCTCACACACTTCCCCTCATCCACAAACTCACACTCTCTCTTACCTCCCACTGACACTTCCACATCCAGATAGTCCACCGCGTGCACACACACACACACAATCTTCCACATCCAAAGTCTACCACACATGCACACAAATACACACACTTCCTCATATGTTCTCACACATTCTCCCTCATGCACACGTGTTCACACACCCCCTCATCACACCATGTACAAACTCCCTCTTTACCCTCCAGACATATGTTCACTCCCTCTCTTCTCTCTCTCTCTTACTCCCCCTTACACACTCCCACACTCTCCCTCATACACACATTCACCCTCACACACTCTCCCACACTCGGGAAGAGATGGGTTTGCATAGAGTGACTGGGAAGGGAATGTGTCCACTGAGAGAGCCTCCTGTGTGGTGAAATGATGTCTGTGAGCTCCTCCCAGATTCCGAGGAAGGGCGTTAGTCCGGATCCCAGGGTCAGGCAGATCCTCCCAAAGTATGTGTTGTGGAGATATCCCAAGAGGAAACAGGAAACAGCAATAAAGAAACGGAACTATTTTATTGCACAATAACACATAATAACGGCCTGCTGGTAACAAGAGACCTAGTAAACACATGCAAAGAGATCATCCCATCCAGGGTGGATACGAGATTCTTTCAAATGACAGATGCAAACAGCTGGCGGTGGGAGTGGGGATTATTTTGTTCAGTCCAGTATGTTCTTCGGCAGGGATAGGGTCAGGCACAGAGTGAGGCTTCCTCCTCACCGTCCCCTCACACGTTTCCTTGGGCCGGGTTCGACACAGGGTGAGGCACCATCTCATCGCACACTTCCAGGGATTTGGGTTGGACACAAACAGGCATGACCCGTGGGGCGCATTGGTGGCCACATGCGGGTGCTTCCAAGGATCTCACACACACACACACAGTGCGCCAAACTAGCATACAAATACAGTGCACAGTAGCTACAAGAGCACCTAGTTAGACGAAACAATTCTGCTTTGCTCTAGGATGTTGCTGGGGCTGGAGAAGCCAGGGGCGTGCCACCAAGCCCCCCGCTGCTCTGAAACCCAGGTGGGGCCACAGTTGTTCGAAGGCTTCCTATTGACAGCCATCATGCTTTCAACTCCGCTCGCTTCCTTTTCTGTCCCCTCGTCTCCTTCCCCCTCCATCCCAACAGCCGCTGATGTTCACCGCTGCGAGGCGAGTCCATCTCGGGTCAGTGGGGGCAGTGAGTGCGACGGGATGCTGGGGGTGGGGGTGGGGGAACAGTCAGTTCAGTACGTTGCCCTGGGAACTGGAGCGGGACAAGTCGGTGGCAACAAAGTAGGTGCGGAGGTCGCCCTTGCCCTTGACCTTGATCAGCCCACGGTTCTGGCAGCTGTAGCCCAGGCGGCGCAGGACCCTGCAGGTCTCCTCTGTCACCTGTGGAGGGGAGGGAGGGAGAGGAGAGTGGAAAGGGGGAGAGGTGGGGAAAAAGGAGGTGGAGGAAAGCAGTAGGAGAGAAGGGAGAAGGAGAGCAACTAGATGAGAGATTCTGTCAGAAACTCACCCTCCACCTGGAGCCAGAAACTACCCAATAATTTGCGCAGTGAAGAGTCATCCATTGATGGTTGGGTCCATTGGGATTGTGTACGGTGGGAGTGAATGGGAAGGGGTGGGGTCCATTGGGATTGTGTATGGTGGCAGTGAATGGGAAGGTGTGGGGTCCATTGGGATTGTGTATGGTGGGAGTGAATGGGAAGGGGTGGGGTCCATTGGGATTGTGTACAGTGGGAGTGAATGGGAAGGGGTGGGGTCCATTGGGATTGTGTATGGTGGGAGTCAATGGGAGGGGGTGGGGTCTGTTGGGATTGTGTACGGTGGGAGTGAATGGGAAGGGGTGGGGTCTGTTGGGATTGTGTACGGTGGGAGTGAATGGGAAGGGGTAGGGTCTGTTGGGATTGTGTACGGTGGGAGTGAATGGGAAGGGGTGGGGTCCATTGGGATTGTGTATGGTTGGAGTGAATGGGAAGGGGTGGGGTCCATTGGGATTGTGTATGGTTGGAGTGAATGGGAAGGGGTGGGGTCCATTGGGATTGTGTACGGTGGGAGTGAATGGGAAGGGGTGGTGTCTGTTCGGATTGTGTACGGTGGGAGTGAATGGGAAGGGGTGGGGTCCATTGGGATTGTGTACGGTGGGAGTGAATGGGAAGGGGTGGGGTTCATTGGGATTGTGTATGGTTGGAGTGAATGGGAAGGGGTGGGGTCCATTGGGATTGTGTATGGTGGGAGTGAATGGGAAGGGGTGGGGTCCATTGGGATTGTGTACGGTGGGAGTGAATGGGAAGGGGTGGGGTCCATTGGGATTGTGTACGGTGGGAGTGAATGGGAAGGGGTGGGGTCCATTGGGATTGTGTATGGTGGGAGTGAATGGGAAGGGGTGGGTTCCATTGGGATTGTGGACAGTGGGAGTGAATGGGAAGGACTGGGTTCCATTGGGATTTTGGATGGTGGGAGTGAATGGGAAGGGATGGGTTCCATTGGGATTGTGTATGGTAGGAGTTGGATCCTGTTGGGATTGTGTACAGTGGGAGTGAATGGGAACTGTTGAGTCCATCAGGATTGTGTAGAGTGGGAGTGTTTGGCAAGGGCTAGGGTCTGTTGGAATTGGATAGTGGGAGTAAATGGGTCCTTCAGTGGTCACCAGAGCTGCCTCCTGCAGTGCCTGCCTGAGCACTATTTACCTGTATCCTGCCCAAGATCCCTGTGGTGTCCATCCTACTCGCCACATTGACACTGTTGCCCCAGATGTCGTACTGGGGTTTCTGGGCACCGATCACCCCGGCAACGACTGGCCCATGGTTTATGCCTGAGAGGAAGCAAAATGGGTACAGTCACCTGGAGTCCATAGCAACCACATCCTCTCCAATGTCCTGGCAACACGTACCATTGCTTCATAGCTATAGTTCTGCAGATAAGGCAGATAGTGTCCAATAGTGTCAACTGTGTTGGATTTGTACTGATGGCAACAGGGTACCCTTAAATTCAAAGGAAGGGTGGGGAACAGGACTCTGGTGGGCTCATTGGGACGGTGGGGAATGAGACCCCGGTGGATTTAATAGGAGTGGGGTGTGGGACCTTGGTGGGTTTAAAGGGATTGTGGAGTGAGCAGGGTCCCAGTGGTTTTAGAGAGAATGTAAAGAATGGGGTTGATAGAGTGGATGTTTCCTATGGTGGGGGAGTCTATGACCAGAGGGCACAACTTCAGAACAGAGGGACGTCCATTTAGAACAGAGATGAAGAGAAATTTCTTTAGTTAGAGAGAGGCGAATCTGTGGAATTCACTGCCACAGATGACTGTGGAAGCCGAGTCATTGGGTATATTTAACGTGGAGGTTGATAAACATTGATTAGTCAGGGCATGAAGGGATACAGGAAGAAGGCAGGAGATTAGGGCTGAAAGGATCAGCTATGATGAAATGGTAGAGCAGACTCGATGGGCCAAATGGCCAATTTCTGCTCCTATATCTATGGTCCCAGAGGAATAATAGGACCCCAGAGGAAGTGTGGGGAACGGGGTCCAGTGGGTTTAGTGTGAGCAATGGGGTCCCAGTGGGTTTAAAGGGAGTGTGGGGAATGGGGTCCCAGTGGGTTTAAAGGGAGTGTGGGGAATGGGGTCCAGTGGGTTTAGTGTGAGGAATGGGGTCCCAGTGGGTTTAAAGGGAGTGTGGGGAATGGGGTCCAGTGGGTTTAGTGTGAGGAATGGGGTCCCAGTGGGTTTAAAGGGAGTGTGGGGAATGGGGTCCAGTGGGTTTAGTGTGAGGAATGGGGTCCCAGTGGGTTTAAAGGGAGTGTGGGGAACGGGGTCCAGTGGGTTTAGTGTGAGGAATGGGGTCCCAGTGGGTTTAAAGGGAGTGTGGGGAACGGGGTCCAGTGGGTTTAGTGTGAGGAATGGGGTCCCAGTGGGTTTAAAGGGAGTGTGGGGAACGGGGTCCAGTGGGTTTAGTGTGAGGAATGGGGTCCCAGTGGGTTTAAAGGGAGTGTGGGGAACATTTTTTAAAGAAGATGTGTGGAGCTGTGGAGCAAGATTTTAAACACAGAGTGGTGGATGCCCGGAATGGGCTGCCAGGGCCGGAGGTGGAAACAGATCCAACAGACGTGTTTAAGGGGCTGTTAAACAGACACACGCACGTGCCGGGAATGGAGAGTTATGGATCTTTTGCAGGCAGAAGGGATTTGGTTTCATTCAGCACCAAGTA
This sequence comes from Hemitrygon akajei, assembly GCF_048418815.1. Lineage (NCBI taxonomy): Eukaryota > Metazoa > Chordata > Chondrichthyes > Myliobatiformes > Dasyatidae > Hemitrygon > Hemitrygon akajei. Next base: position 2,866,995 of record NC_133148.1, read on the forward strand.
CAGCACAGAGACTGCGGGCCGAAGGTCCCTGAGCCGTACTGTTCACGTTGCGTGTTCTTCCCTTGGAGGAGTGGCAGATCGTGGGGATTCTCAATGCCGGCAGGTGTCTGAAGAGAAAGCGGATGGATGTCTGAGGGAACATGGGAAGTGGGCCAAGAGCTGTCAGGAACAGGCACAGGAGAGAAGCAAGTCTACCCAGTAAGCACAGCATCAGGCTGTCCAGTCCATCCTGCTCCTTCGACCACCCATTTACCGCATCACCACCAATCCTATTCGATCTGTGAAGTGCACCTCAGACTTCCCATCGCTGGTCTGTGCGGAGAGTTAGGAAGGGCACGTTGAACTTTACAGAACGCTGGTCAGACCGCACCTGGAGCAGTGTGCAGTACTGCGGTGCCAGAATACAGCAAAAATGCAGTCGCGCTGGAGAGAGTGCAAAGGAGATTCACCAAAATATTGCCTGGATTGGAGGACGGGGAGAGACTTGGCAAGCTCAGACTGCCTTCCCTGGAACGAGGGAAGGCCAGATAGAGATCTACAGGAGAGAGATTGTGATAGAGTCGCAGAGAATAGAAACAGGCCTAACTCGCCTGTGTCGACCAAGGTGCCTACCTAAGCTAGTCCCATTTGTCCACGTTTGGCCCATCTCCCTCTGGACCTTGCTTATCCACATTCCTGTCGAAACGTCTTTTAATTGTAATTGTACACATCTCTTTTACCACCTCTGGCAGCTCCTTCCACGTACCCACCGCCCTCTGTGTGGAAAAGTTACCCGTCAGGCTCTCTTTAACTCCTTTCACTTTCAACTTAAACCTGTGGCTTCTAGTTCTGGACTCACTTACCATGGGGTGTCCACCTTATCTCTGCCCCTCATGATTTTATAAACCACCATCAGGTCACCCCTTCACTACAGGGTAAACAGTCCTAGTCTGTCCAGTCTCTCCTTATAACTCAAACCCTTCGGTCCCGGCAAAATCCTGGTGAATCTCCTTTGCACCTTTACTGGCTTAATCATATCCTTTCTATAGCTGGGCGGCCAGAACTGCACACAGTACGCCAGCTGTGGTCTCGCCAAAGTCTTGTACGGCTATAACATGATGTCCCAGTTCCTGCATTTGACGTGCAAAGGATATGTCCTATAGTGGGAGAATCTAGGACCAGAGGGCAAGGATGTCACGTTAGAATATAGGTGAGGAGGAATTTCTTTAGACAGAGACTGGAGAATTAATTGCCGCAGATTGACTGTGGAGTCAAGTCATTGGGTATATTTAAAGCAGAGATCGATAGGTTGTTGATTAGTAAGGATGTCAAAGGTTACAGGGAGAATGAGGTTGAGACAGGAAATAAATAGGCCATGATCAAATCGTGGAGCAAACTTCATGAGCCAAATGGCTTCACTCCAGTCCTGTCTTATCGTCTGCAGTCTACTCAGTGCCACGTCGGAGGATGTGATCGGGGCTGAAGGAGAGATCAAACAGGCTGGGACAGCTCTCCCTGGAGTGAAGGAGACCGAAGGGTGACCTGGTAGAGGTCTGTGAGAGGCATTGAGGGGAGAGAGTGAGAATCTCTTTCCCCGGTGGTCAGTGTATCAGGAAAAAAGAGGACTTAGGTTTAAATGAAGAGGCTAGAGATTTAAAGGGGATCTGAGGGGGTAAGTGTTCCTCACAGAGAGGTATTGATATCTGGGGCTTGTTGCCAGAGACGGTGGTGGAATCAGATATAATCAAGAAGCCTTTAGACAGTGACCTCAATAGGTACAATGTAGGGAATATGGTCCCAATGAGGGGCAAATTGGGAGGGGGGAGGGGTAAGGTTGGTCCAAAGGACCTGTTTCTGTGCTGAAGAGGCTTTGGTCAGGACCGAACTGCTTTCATTCATGGGGAATATCTGCACAGAATGTCCAGGCCCGATGGGTTGTGTGAGACAGGGTACAGTAGGTCACCAGGAGTGGCTGCCTGACCCCAGCAGATTGGAGAGGGGGTGGTGGAACTGACAGGGATGGAAGGGGTATGGGCTCAGGAGATACGTACCAACCCGGAGCTTGAATTCATTGAAGGAGTGCTTATTAATAAAGTCCAGCTTCGCCATCAGGGCCACCGCAAACTCCACCATCACCCCGACATGGGCGTAGTTCCGTTCAGAGTCCTGCGGGGTGAGCAGGACAGAGACAGAGATGATGGGGAGAGGGGGGGAGCAGGACAGAGACAGAGATGATGGGGAGAGGGGGGGAGCAGGACAGAGACAGAGATGATGGGGAGAGGGGGGGAGCAGGACAGAGACAGAGATGATGGGGAGAGGGGGGGGAGCAGGACAGAGACAGAGATGATGGGGAGAGGGGGGGAGCAGGACAGAGACAGAGATGATGGGGAGAGGGGGGGAGCAGGACAGAGACAGAGATGATGGGGAGAGGGGGAGCAGGACAGAGACAGAGATGATGGGGGGGGAGCAGGAGAGAGAGGATGGTTGGGAGAGAGGAAGGGGCAGAGGCAAGTGTAGGGAGAGGGGGTGGGGAAAGGGGTAGTGAAAGTGTGGGGGAGAAGGGAAAGTGGAGAGAGGAGGGAGGGGAGGGGAGGAAGAGAGAGAGGGGAAAGAGGGAAGCGAAAGAGAGGTTAGAAAGGGGAGAAGGGGGAAAGGGAGTAGAAAAGGAAAGTGAGAGAGAAGGGGGAGAAGGGAGTGACGAGATAAGGGGTTAGAGAGAGAGGGGTGGGGAAAGGGGATGAGAGATGGGGAGTGTGCAGTGGAGAGGGAATGAGTGGGGAGAACAGGGTGGGAATTGGGAGGGGAGATATCGAGAGAGCGTGGGCAGAGAAGTTAAGCCAGCCAGCAACAAACCCCCACCGGGCAACACTGTGCTGCCACTGTCGGAGCTGCTGAGACAAATATTCCTCCCCCCCACATCACAGCCAACCCCTCCCCATTCTGCCTGCAGCACTGTGTGTGTTCATCATTGACTATTCTCCATGTCACCCTCTCCACCTCTCCTCTCTTTCTCCCACCATTTCTCTATCAATCCACAACCCTCTCCCCCTCCCCTCTCTCTCCTCTAACCCTCCTCTCTTTCCCTCTCTCTCCCCTTCTTTTTCCTACCCCTCCCCTCCTTATTTCCCTCCCCTCGTCTTCTTCTTCCTACTCTCCCTCCCCCAACCATTCCTACACCTTCCCTTTAACCTCTCCCCCTCCACTTCTCTTCCCCCTTCCCCCTCTTCTTTCTCCCCTCCCCCACACTTCTCTCCTCCCTCTCTCCCTCCCCCTCTTCCCCCTTCCTTCTCTCCTCCACCTCACCTTGTCACTCCTCCTCTCGCAGCAGCCATCGCTCTGCTCTACCCCCTCCCACTTACAGAAAGGCCTTTCAGCCCATTACCTGCAAGCCCTCCTGGCCTAGAGCAGCATTCAGACCAGATGCCGCCATGTAGGTACTGCCGATGGTTTTAATCTTCTCCACACCGCTGAACTTGGGTTTTGAGAGGAGCTGTGGTTGAGAGGGAGAGAGAGTGAGAACCGGGCAGCTCAGCGGTTAAGAGTCATTGCCCCAGGGCTCGGGAACCCCAGGTTTAATCCCAGTGTGTGTGTGTGTGTGTGTCTGGACCCTGAAGACACGGAGGATTCATAATTGGGCTCTTACCTCATCGAAGTCGGCAATGATCTCGTTCAGGAGCCGCAGGCACTCCAGCCCCTCGTGGTTGACGCCGGTCTCCGAGTAGAACTCCTTGAAGTCAGGAATGGAGGCAAACAGGATGCATACACAGTCATAGGACTGGTGGTAGAGGTCCTGAAGGCGAAAATTAGGGAGGCGGGGGAGGAGGGAGAGGGGGGTGAATGAGTCACGGGTAAGGAGAATGGGCAATAGAGATTCCAATAACATCAGATGCATCGCTTTTCCCCCGCCACACACACCCTCTGCCCAGAGAGACACCTCCCCACTATCCATCCCTCCCCCTTCCCCTACAACCCTCACTTTTTCTCTTTCCCTTCTCTGCCCTCATCCCCCTTCTCATCTCCCTCCCTGTCCCTCTCCCTCATCTTCACTGTACGGTTTAACGTGAAGAAATTAGAGACAATGTGATCACAAAACATCCAGACTGACTCCATTGGCATTTCCATTGCAAACTGCACTAACCCCTTTCATCGCCTTGTTTGTGCAACCAGGTAGTGACATGTTCTCAAATTCTTTCTTTGATGTATTTCATCGTGTTGAAACATTGGCAACATTCGGGCTTCCTTCACTGTGTCAGTAGCTTGGTTTACATTACTGTCAGTCATGCAAGTCCTGGGTGCAGACTCAGGAATGCTGATGTGCAGATTCAGAAGGGTTCTCCATTACTGTTTCCGTAACCGTTTTGTTTGACCAGTCAGGGTTGTTAGCCCTGAGCTGAACCCCTGAACCTAGAGGACCAGTAGACCACTCTTACTGTGGCCTCTACCCTTTGATCCATCTGGCCTGGGTGACCCCCACCAAGAGCCAAAGCAAAAAGCCCTGAATCCAGCCAACGTAGCTCTCCAGGTCATTGTGGCATGCACGCTTCCAAACCCTACAACAAGGCTGTGGTCCTCTTGGAAGCCCTGAAGACCAATAGAGATGGACGACCTTCTGCAGCGTAATGGGCCGTAGCTAGGTATTAATTTGATTGTACAACAACCCTGAGAAGTTAGAGCCAATGGTATCACCCCTCTTCCCATTCCCCTTTCTCTCCCTTCCCCTCCACTCTACCTCCTTTTCCCCTATCTTTCCACCAACTCCTCTCCCTCTTCCTCTTTACACCCAACCCTTACCTACTCCTTTCTCCCACATCTTTCCGCTTCCCCCTCTGCTTTCCTCCTATCATCCCCCTCTCTCCCCCTTTCCTTCTCACCCCTCTCTTCCTTCTGTCTACCCTTTCCACCTCCCCCTCTCTCCCTCTCCATTCTCCCCTCGTTCCTCCTCCCTCTCCCTCCCCTATCACCCTTCCCTTTCCCGCTCCGCTCTCTCCTCTGCTTTGGCACCTCATTCCTGAGGTCCTGCCCAATGAACTTGTTTGCCACGTGTGTAGGGAGGACATTTTCCAACAGGACACGGTTCAGGTTCTCCATCGTCTCGATCTGCTCCTGCTCCCGGCGAAACTTGCTCTTCCACAGGAAGTCCAGCCGGCAGGAATACTCATTCTGGAAGCAGGGAGGGGACGGAGTACAGGGTGAGAGGGGAGATGGGGAGAACGGGAGGGGGAAGGAGAGTGGGGGAGAGGAAGAGTGAAGTATGGGGATAGGGAGTGAGAGAGACAGGGGAGATGTGGGAGGAGAGGGAGTAGAGACGGGAGAGGTGGGAGGAAAGGGAGTAGAGACGGGAGATGTGGGAGGAGAGGGAGTAGAGACAGGGGAGATGTGGGAGGAGAGGGAGTAGAGACAGGGGAGAGGTGGGAGGAGAGGGAGTAAGGGGGATTGTGAGAGAATGAAGGGGATGATAGGAGACAGGGAGATAGTGGGAGGGAGATAGGTGAGTGTGGGAGAGGGAGTGGGGTAATGGAACAGAGAGGGAGGGTGTGAGAAGCAAGAGGGGAGAGTTATAAGGGTGAGAGAGAGGACACTAAATAAAGAGACTGATGTTGCACGTCCTCCAACTCTCTCTCTCTCTCACTCCTCATCACCCTTGATGTAATGCTCCATCCCTCTTTACCACCCCTCCCTCCTAATCGCCCCTCCAGCGGTGTTCCCTCCCTCCTCACCAGCTCTCCCATATGCGCTCATCTCCTGCACTCGGCACCTCCGCCTCCCACCCACACAGTGTCTCCACCTCCGGCACTCAGCACCTCCACCTCCCCCACACAGTGTCTCCACCTCCTGCACTCGGCACCTCCACCTCGCCCACACAGTGTCTCCACCTCCTGCACTCGGCACCTCCACCTCCCCCACACAGTGTCTCCACCTCCTGCACTCGGCACCTCCACATCCTCCCCACACAGTGTCTCCACCTCCTGTACTCGGCACCTCCACCTCCTCCACACAGTGTCTCCACCTCCTGCACTCGGCACCTCCACCTCCTCCGCACACAGTGTCTCCACCTCCTGCACTCGGCACCTCCACCTCCTCCCCCACACAGTGTCTCCACCTCCTGCACTCGGCACCTCCACCTCCTCCACACACAGTGTCTCCACCTCCTGCACTCGGCACCTCCACCTCGCCCACACAGTGTCTCCACCTCCTGCACTCGGCACCTCCACATCCTCCCCACACAGTGTCTCCACCTCCTGCACTCAGCACCTCCACCTCCCCCACACAGTGTCTCCACCTCCTGCACTCGGCACCTCCACCTCCTCCGCACACAGTGTCTCCACCTCCTGCACTCGGCACCTCCACCTCCCCCACACACAGTGTCTCCACCTCCTGTACTCGGCACCTCCACCTCCCCCACACAGTGTCTCCACCTCCTGCACTCGGCACCTCCACCTCCCCCCACACAGTGTCTCCACCTCCTGTACTCGGCACCTCCACCTCCCCCACACAGTGTCTCCACCTCCTGCACTCGGCACCTCCACCTCCCCCCACACAGTGTCTCCACCTCCTGCACTCGGCACCTCCACCTCCTCCCCCACACAGTGTCTCCACCTCCTGCACTCGGCACCTCCACCTCCCCCACACACAGTGTCTCCACCTCCTGTACTCGGCACCTCCACCTCCTCCACACAGTGTCTCCACCTCCTGCACTCGGCACCTCCACCTCCTCCCCACACAGTGTCTCCACCTCCTGCACTCGGCACCTCCACCTCCCCCCCCACACAGTGTCTCCACCTCCTGCACTCGGCACCTCCACCTCCTCCACACACAGTGTCTCCACCTCCTGCACTCGGCACCTCCACCTCCTCCCCACACAGTGTCTCCACCTCCTGCACTCGGCACCTCCACCTCCTCCCCACACAGTGTCTCCACCTCCTGCACTCGGCACCTCCACCTCCTACCCACACACAGTGTCTCCACCTCCTGCACTCGGCACCTCCACCTCCCCCACACAGTGTCTCCACCTCCTGCACTCGGCACCTCCACCTCCTACCCCACACAGTGTCTCCACCTCCTGCACTCGGCACCTCCACCTCCTCCCCACACAGTGTCTCCACCTCCTGCACTCGGCACCTCCACCTCCTCCCCACACAGTGTCTCCACCTCCTGCACTCGGCACCTCCACCTCCCCCACACAGTGTCTCCACCTCCTGCACTCGGCACCTCCACCTCCCCCACACAGTGTCTCCACCTCCTGCACTCGGCACCTCCACCTCCTCCCCCACACAGTGTCTCCACCTCCTGCACTCGGCACCTCCACCTCACCCCACACACAGTGTCTCCACCTCCTGCACTCGGCACCTCCACCTCCCCCACACAGTGTCTCCACCTCCTGCACTCGGCACCTCCACCTCCTACCCCACACAGTGTCTCCACCTCCTGCACTCGGCACCTCCACCTCCCCCCACACACAGTGTCTCCACCTCCTGCACTCGGCACCTCCACCTCCTCCCCACACAGTGTCTCCACCTCCTGCACTCGGCACCTCCACCTCCCCCCACACACAGTGTCTCCACCTCCTGCACTCGGCACCTCCACCTCCCCCACACAGTGTCTCCACCTCCTGCACTCGGCACCTCCACCTCCCCCCACACACAGTGTCTCCACCTCCTGCACTCGGCACCTCCACCTCCCCCACACAGTGTCTCCACCTCCTGCACTCGGCACCTCCACCTCCCCCACACACAGTGTCTCCACCTCCTGCACTCGGCACCTCCACCTCCCCCCCCACACAGTGTCTCCACCTCCTGCACTCGGCACCTCCACCTCCCCCACACAGTGTCTCCACCTCCTGCACTCGGCACCTCCACCTCCCCCCCACACAGTGTCTCCACCTCCTGCACTCGGCACCTCCTCCTCCTCCACACACAGTGTCTCCACCTCCTGCACTCGGCACCTCCACCACCTCCCCCACACAGTGTCTCCACCCCCTGCACTCGGCACCTCCACCTCCTCCACACAGTGACTCCACCTCCTGCACTCGGCACCTCCACCTCCCCCACACAGTGTCTCCACCTCCTGCACTCGGCACCTCCACCTCCTCCCACACACAGTGCCTCCACCTCCTGCACTCGGCACCTCCACCTCCTCCCCCACACAGTGTCTCCACCTCCTGCACTCGGCACCTCCACCTCCCCCACACAGTGTCTCCACCTCCTGCACTCGGCACCTCCACCTCCCCCACACAGTGTCTCCACCTCCTGCACTCGGCACCTCCACCTCCTCCCCACACAGTGTCTCCACCTCCTGCACTCGGCACCTCCACCTCCCCCACACAGTGTCTCCACCTCCTGCACTCGGCACCTCCACCTCCTCCCCACACAGTGTCTCCACCTCCTGCACTCGGCACCTCCACCTCCTCCCCCACACAGTGTCTCCAAATCCTGCACTCGGCACCTCCACCTCCTCCACACAGTGTCTCCACCTCCTGCACTCGGCACCTCCACCTCCCCCACACAGTGTCTCCACCTCCTGCACTCGGCACCTCCACCTCCCCCACACAGTGTCTCCACCTCCTGCACTCAGCACCTCCACCTCCCCCACACAGTGTCTCCACCTCCTGCACTCGGCACCTCCACCTCCTCCCCACACAGTGTCTCCACCTCCTGCACTCGGCACCTCCACCTCCTCCACACAGTGTCTCCACCTCCTGCACTCGGCACCTCCACCTCCCCCACACACAGTGTCTCCACCTCCTGCACTCGGCACCTCCACCTCCCCCACACATTGTCTCCACCTCCTGCACTCGGCACCTCCACCTCCCCCACACACAGTGTCTCCACCTCCTGCACTCGGCACCTCCACCTCCCCCACACATTGTCTCCACCTCCTGCACTCGGCACCTCCACCACCTCCCCCACACAGTGTCTCCACCTCCCTCGCACTTGGCGCTTCCACCTCCAGCACTCGATGCGTTCACCCCCTTCTCCAAACCTACCTGTCTCACCAGGACAAGGAGCATGAAGAAAAAGATGAATAACGAGAAGCTGCCCATCACCTTCGGATCCTTCAGGACACCCATCCCTTGATCCCTGGTAGGTACAAAACACAGGGCAATTCTCACTCTGTCTTCCCGTCACACACTCCCAGGGACAGGGTCAGACACTGGGGCAACAGGAAACACTGGGTCTCTGCAGCGGTCTTGAGTCTCCCAGTGGGAGAGGGCGGACAGTTGCTGGTGTGCGTTCGAACGCGACTGGCGGCTCTCCGCCTCAGGACTCTGCAGAGATTCCTGGACGCCGAGCACCCTCCCAGGTGGCACGTATTGGCGACATTCTTCATCCGGAGGGGCTGCTGACTTCACGAAGATATGCGGCTGCCAGCGGCGGGCGTCAGCCGTACTGCTTTGCAGAGTCTGCCTGGCTTCTATCAGGACCTACTGAGAGTCTGGAACATGGTCGCCTCAGGCCGGGAATCCCCTCCTCAGGCGGAGGGCGGAGTCCTGGCCGAACCTTGCCCTACCTCAGTGGATGTCGGTGCGACTCAGTTGTGTGGACCGACTCAGGCCGAGCTGCTTGTCGGGCCCAGACCCCGCAATCTTCTCCGGGAGCCGTGTCCACACAACTTGAGCCGTCTCTCCTCGATACCCACAGTCCCATTCAGGGATGCAAGTAGGAGGTATTTGTATGGGCTGCTGCTCCACACCCTCCACTTCCTTGCCCTTGTCCACCGCCCCGACACGCCATGGCGGTCGGTCTTTCCACCCGGAGGTGAGGCGGGTCCCCACTGGAAGTCCCTTTACGAGGGGGTTCTTCCCATGCACCTGGGGGATCTCGGCTGGAGGGTGCTGCATAGAGCGGTGCCCTGCAATAAGTTTTTTAGTTTGTACACGGATCTCCCACCCGCATGCCACTTCTGCGGGCTGGAGGAGACCGTGTACCACATGTACATGGAGTGTGCGAGGCTGCAGCCTCTTTTTGCGTATTTGCGTGGGCTGCTTCTCACCTTCTGGCTGCATTTTAGCCCCACCCTATTTATATATGGTCATCCAGTAAGGAAGGGGGCATGGAGGGATGAGGATGTCCCTTGTCAACTTGCTCCTGGGGCTGGCGAAATCCGCCATCCGAGGGTCTTGGTGGCGGGAGGATCTCCCCGGGCAGACTGCCTGGCAATGTTTAGAGGGTATGTTCGTGCCCGGGTAAATATTGAAAAAGAACATGCGCAGTCCACGGCGACCTTAGAGGAGTTTCGAGACCGTTGGGCTCCGCGGGGTGTAAATGCCATCGTGGATAGAGATGGCAACATTTTGGTGTAATGTCTATTGCCTAGTTGTAGTGAAGTAATTGTGTTTGCCACTGTTTTGTATATATTGTATAGCACCGATATTTGTAATAAAGGATTTTGTAAAAAAAAAAGGGTCAGGGTCAGACACAGAGTGAGGCTCCCTCCACACCGTCCCGTCACACACTCCCAGGGACAGGGTCAGACACAGGGTGAGGCTCCCTCCACACCGTCCCGTCACACACTCCCAGGGACAGGGTCAGACACAGGGTGAGGCTCCCTCCACACCGTCCCATCAGACACTCCCAGGGACAGGGTCAGACACAGGGTGAGGCTCCCTCCACACCGTCCCATCACACACTCCCAGGGACAGGGTCCGACACAGGGTGAGGCTCCCTCCACCCCGTCCCGTCACACACTCCCAGGGACAGGGTCCGACACAGGGTGAGGCTCCCTCCACACCGTCCCGTCACACACTCCCAGGGACAGGGTCAGACACAGGGTGAGGCTCCCTCCACACCGTCCCATCACACACTCCCAGGGACAGGGTCAGACACAGGGTGAGGCTCCCTCCACACCGTCCCGTCACACACTCCCAGGGACAGGGTCAGACACAGGGTGAGGCTCCCTCCACACCGTCCCATCACACACACCCAGGGACAGGGTCAGACACAGGGTGAGGCTCCCTCCACACCGTCCTGTCACACACTCCCAGGGACAGGGTCAGACACAGGGTGAGGCTCCCTCCACACCGTCCCGTCACACACTCCCAAGGACAGGGTGAGGCTCCCTCCACACCGTCCCGTCACACACTCCCAGGGACAGGGTCAGACACAGGGTGAGGCTCCCTCCACACCGTCCCGTCACACACTCCCAGGGACAGGGTCAGGCACAGGGTGAGGCTCCCTCCACACCGTCCCATCACACACTCCCAGGGACAGGGTCAGACACAGGGTGAGGCTCCCTCCACACCGTCCCGTCACACACTCCCAGGGACAGGGTCCGACACAGGGTGAGGCTCCCTCCACACCGTCCCGTCACACACTCCCAAGGACAGGGTGAGGCTCCCTCCACACCGTCCCGTCACACACTCCACTTACCTCAGCGTAGAATTGGGATAGAGGATGCAGATGTAGAAATCCGACATCCAGGCGTGTGTGTGGAGGAAGATGACATTGTAGATCACAAGGGCCAAGAGCATCAAGGCCATCTTGAGTTCAAAGTTCACCCGAAAGAAGAGGGAGCAGCTCAATAAGCCCAGGAGGCAGCAGCACATGTAATACTAGAGGAGTGGGGAGCAAGGGAGAGAGAAGGCATCAGTGATCTCAACATAATGTATGTGTGCTTATGACAAACCAGTGAGGGCCTAAAGGCCAAAATCAGCTCCTGTAATTTGTTGTTTTATCGCAGCAGTAGAGTGCAAGACACAAAATATTACTTTTATTGACAATAAAAATAAATAAACAAACAATACAAGAAATGAAAAATGGGGTGGTGTTAATGTGTTCTGAAACCTGATGGAAGAGAGGAAGAATCTGTTAAACCACTGTGTGGGTCTCCAGGCTCCTATACCTCCTCCCTGATGGTAGTAGTGAGAAGGGGCATGTCTTGGAAGGTGACGGGCGCCGCTAAAATGAGGTCTGCCGTTTGAAGATGTCCTCCATGGTGCGGAGGCCCTTTGCAGCCTTTCACAAACCTGCTCGTCGGAGCCTCGATACCAGGCAGTGATGTAACCAGTCGGAATACCTTCAGAATACTTTCCAAGGATACAGGAGAAACTGGTAAAGATTTTGGTGCAGAACCTGTTCATCTGGCCCATCAGATCTGCCCCACCAGATAATCATACCAGTCATTTCTCATTGTCCCATCTTCTCCCCATTAGCTTACTATATCAAGAACCTAACTATCTCTGCCTTAAATACAGTGACTTGGCCACTGCATCCTTTTGTGATAACAATTTCCTGAGATTTGCTACAGTCCGGCTGAAGAAATTCCTCCTGGTCCCTGTTCCAGAGAGACATGTCTTATTCTGAGGGCCGTGTCCTCCGATCCAAGACTCTCCTACGAATGGGAACACTCTTTCCACATCCGCTCTATCCAGGCCTATTCAGTATCAGGCAAGTTTCAACAAGATCCCCACTCGTCATTCTGAACTCCGGTGCGTACAGGCTCAGAGACATCAAACACTCCATAAACATCCCTGGAATCATTCTTGTGAACGTCCTCTGAACCTTCTCAAAAGCCAGTACATCTTTCCTTAGATGAGGGGACCAAAACTGCCACTATACTCCAAATGCAGTCAGACCAATGTCTTTTCAAGCCTCAACATTACATCTTTGCTGTTTTTATTCTAGTCTTCTCGAAATGAATGCTATCACAGCACTTGCCTTCCTTATCACTGACTAAACCTGTAAGTCCAGAGCCAACTTAATTTTCCCTATCTACCTGCCTATTGAAATTCCCCATTATGTGCCTTTTCTGTCTCCCATTATAATTTATGTTCCACATCCTGGTCACTGTTCAGGGCCTGTATATAGCTTCCAACTGGGTCGTCTTACCCTTGCAATTTCTTAACTTTACCAACAAGGAGTCTAAGTTTTCTGATCCTATGTCACCCCTTTCTAAGGAATTGATTTCACTTTTGTCAATAGAGCCACCCGATCTCTTCTGTCTACCTCCTTGTCCTTTCAATACAAGGTGTATGCTTGGACATTAAGCCCCAACCATGATCTTCTTTCAGGCTGGGCTCAGTAATGCCCACAATGTCATACCTGCCAATACTTAACAGCGCTCTAGTGCTCCTTATTTTGTATACAGTGTGCATCCAAATATAACACCCTTTGTCCCTTTTAATTCTGACCCCATGTTACACTTCCCACTGACTGCAATTTTGCCCTATCACCTGCCTGTCCCTACTCACAATCTAACTGTACAATTCATGAGGCCCAAAGCTGCTCACATTCCTCCAAATGTGGTCTGACCAAAGCCTTACAAAGCCCCAACATTACATCTTTGCTTTTATATTCTAGTCTTCTTGAAATTAATGCTGACATTTTAGTTGCCAAATTTACTACCAGTTCAACCTGCAAGTTAACCTTGAGGGAATCCTGCACTGGGACTCCTAAGTCCCTTTGCAACTTCAACTTCTGAATTCACTTCCGACTTAGAAGACAGTCCACGTCTGTATTCTTCCTACCAAAGTGCATAGCCCTTCACTTCCCCAGCCTGCTACTTCTCTACCCACTCTCGCAAGCCACCCTCTTCCCTCTGCAGATCTCCTGCTTACACCCCACTCCCTGTCCCTCCGCATGTCTCGGATTGTCTACAAACCTGGTCACAGTTCCTTACCACAAGAGATTCTGCAGGTGCTGGAGATCTGGAGCAACACAACTCAAAATGCTGGAGAAACTCAGCAAATCAGGCAGTATCCATGGAAGGGGATAAACAGTAGACATTTCGGGCCAAGACCCTTCATCAGGATCATAGGCACCAGCAGGGAAACAGGCAACTGAGTCCAACTGCTCCTTGCTGACCAAATGCCCCATGCAAACTGGTCCCATTCACCCACGTTTGGCACATCACCTTTGAAATCTATTCTCTTGATGCACCTATTAGCGGAATATACTGCAGAATAACATCTTTCCAAAACTGAGCACAATATTCCAAATGTGGCCTCACCGGCACCTTGTACAGCTGCACTTGTAACACCTCACCTCCAGTACTTATTGCGCTGATAAAGCCTTCCTTACCACCCTGTCCACCTGCACCACCACCTTCAGGGACCCAAGCATGCTAGTTAGAAGTTTGAGGAGATTTGATACGTCACCAATAGCTCAAGCAAATTTCTACAGATATACGGCGGAGAGCATTGTGACTGTTTGAATCACTGATATGGAGGCTCCAATGTACAGGATTCCAAAATGTGTAGAGGACTATAGAATCAGCCAGCGTCATTATGGCCTCTCCTCATCGAGAACATCTTCAAGCACTGGTGCCTCAAGAAGTTGGCATCCATCACTGAGATCCCTCACCATCTGGGACATGCCCTCTTGCCATTGCCACCATCAGGGATGAGGTACAGGAGCCTGAAGACCCGCACTCAGCATTTTATGAACAGCTTCTTCACCTGCCACTGTCAGATTTCTGAGGAATCGACGATCGTTCTTTTTCTCTTTGTGTTATTGATTTATTTTGCAATTTGTAGAAAGTTTCTGCCTTTGCTGGTGCTTCACACCACGTAGGATGGTGATTATAACCCTGTTCTACAACACCCCCTACCACTCACCGACAAAGTCCTACCCCGACATGTCTTCCCAAGATGCAACATCTCGTACTTGTTCAGGTTGACCAAGATCCCCTTCCCAAATCCAGTCCATCTTCACTGTGAATGACCACCATTTACCAACAAATAGCGTTATCGGTGGACCTACAGCATCGTGTCAGAGAGGGGCTGGGTCCCTTTGTACTTACCGGGACTGTGAGGAGAACCTCTTCTCCATTTGTCTCATCCGTGAGGTTCTTTATCGACAGGGACGAATCCCATTCCATGCAGGGGTCGCTTCCCGTGGGCTGCGGGAGGAAGAACTGGCATGGGGGGGGGGGGGGGGGGTGGTGGTGAAGGAAAGAGTTTGGGGGGGGTTAGGATCAGTCAGTCACTCGGTCCGAAATTCCATCCCTCCTATTACAGGCTCCCTCCTCCTATACCAGACCACCGACCAGCCTTCACCCACCTTCACTGTGATGAAACCCCCTCCTCAAGCACTGGTAAGAGGGGTAACCTGGCTTCAATTTACTCCTCTGTCTCCCTCCTCCTGATCCTCTTACTCCCCACATATGCTCCCACGTGCTTCACCTCCTCCCTAGCTCTCCACATCTCATCTCTCTGCACTGTTTCCCTCTGCCGTCTCCCTCCTGTGCCTGCCCTCTCCTTCCCTCCCACGGTCTATCTCTCTCAATCCCACTCTATCATCTTCTATTGTTCCCCTTCCCCATCACTCCTCACCCTCCTCTCTCCCTATCTCCTATCCCCTCTCTTTTCAGGTACTCATTCTCCTTCCCCCTCACATTCTCTCCCATCTACTCCTCTCTTTCTCTCACCCCCTCTGCAATTCTCTTGCCCCTCACAACCCCGACACTTCTTTTTACTCTCCTGTCCTCTTCACCCATCACCTCTCTCCCCCTCACATACCCCTCTGTCTGTCCTTCCCCTCTCCTTCCCTCCATTCTTGCACCTCACTCTCCCTCCCACCCCTCTTCTTCCCAGGACTCAATTTTGTCTGAGTGTTTGGAGAGAGGGGCTGTGTATTTCCCTCACCCCACAACCCCCCCGCACCCCACTCACCAGGTTGAAGACCGCCATGACCAGCACGGTTGCCATGGTGATGGTTGCTAGGAGGATGTGGAGCCAGGGCTTCTTTGCGACCGAGGCCGAGATGGAGGTAATCCACTGGAAGGCTGTGGGCCCCTTCTCCGTGCACTTCTGTCGGGGCAATTGGGCGGGACGTCACCCCCATCACATGACAACACTCCCATCACAGACCCTTATTCCCCATTTCATCCCCTCAATGTCCCAGATGTTCAGTCCCTCCACCCCACCTCTTCACACCTCTCATTCCCCCCAACCCACCCCTCCAAACTTCCACATCCTTTCCTCCGATCACCCCGTCTGGGACCCTTCTCCCCCACTCCATGTCCCAGACCCTCACTCACAGCACTCTCCCCACCCATCCACTCCCTCCTCCTCCTCTCTCCATCTAGGACATTGACCTCACTGGGCATATGCTCCACTTGGCCCCTCCCTCCCTCCTTTCCTCCTTCCAGACCCTCCAGGTGTTCCCTCCCTCTCTTCCTTTCTCCCACCTTGCAGACTTCTCTCCCTCCCTCAGGGACATTGACAAACCCACCTCTAATCCCTCAATCTCCAACCCCTCCCTCTCCTACCTCATTCCTGGGCATGGCGGAAGATTCCTGGGATTCTGAGTTCAACGGGGCTTCTGTCTCGCCAGCCCAGCACCCTGGGTTTAAGGGTCAACATCTTGCCCCTTGGCAGAGAGCTTGAACCACTC
The DNA here is from genome assembly GCF_048418815.1 of Hemitrygon akajei. NCBI lineage: Eukaryota > Metazoa > Chordata > Chondrichthyes > Myliobatiformes > Dasyatidae > Hemitrygon > Hemitrygon akajei. The sequence continues at coordinate 2,883,305 of NC_133148.1, forward strand.
CCCCAACCTACCCACCACTAAGGTCAAAGGCCAAAATCTGACCACTTGATAGAGCTCCAGTCCCTGCAGTTGACTCCTGAATATCATAAGGTCAGAGGGTGAGAAAAGAGGGCTCTTGACATCTCTCTTTTCCGATAAACTTGGAGTTGACCTCTGACTTCCTTGCAGGAAGCTTGACCTCTGCCTTTCTCTCTCCCTCTACCTCCCCCCCTTCTCCCCTCCCTCTACCTACCCCACTTCTCCCCTCCCTTTTTCTCTGTCTTTCACTATCATTTCCCACCCCTCTCTCCCCCTGCCTCAGTCTCTCTATTTTTGGCCCTGCAAGTTGGCCCCTTTCCCCCCCCAGGTGAAAGGTCAAGAGGTTGACCTACCAATCGAGGCCTCTTTCTCCGATCCCCACCCTCTCCCAACCACCCGATCATTGCCCGCTGATCTCAAAAATCGAGTACCTCCCTCACCCACCATCTTCTGTTTTCTGGGGAAATTCTCTGCCTCAGTCAACAAACCTCTCCCCTCCTCCTCCCCCATCCCATCCCTTCCCCTCCACCCTCCCACATGATCTCCTCAGAGACACACCGAGAAGTCGCCGGCGAAGCAGGTGAAGAGGACCAGGAGGAAGAGGAAGAAGGTCACACCATAGGAGATTCCCAACGCCATGTTCCTGTGGGGGATGAGTGGAGGGGTTGGGGAGGGGTGGGGGGCAAGAGGAAGAAGGAGAAGAAGATGGGAAGGGTGAATTGAGAGGAGTGAGGAGAGAAGTAGGTGTGGAGAGAGGGGATGAGGAGGAATGGGGAAGAGGGAGATGTATATTGGAAGGGGAGGGGAAGTAGAAGAGGTGGGAGGAGGAATGAGGGGGATGGAGTGAGGAGAGATGCAGAGAAGGAAGAGGAGGGAGGAAGACGAGGAGAGGGAGAGGTAGATTGGTAGGGGAGAGGAAGCAGTAAGGGTATGGAGGGAGTGAGGAAGGGATGGGGAGAGGTGAGGGTGGAGAGGAGGTAGGGTAGTTAGTCTCCATCAGTAAGCAGTCAATGAGGCCCTAGCAGGAGGGAATGGTTGGGAGAGGGAGGAATGAAGTTCCTTCCCCCAACCTAACTCCACACACCCCACTGTTCCCCAGCCATCACCCTCCCAGCACCCTCAACTTGGCCCTCCCCCATCTCCCAACCATCCCCTCCTCTCCCTCCACCTTTCTTCTTCTGTCCTCGCCTCCCCAATTCCTACCCTTCCCTCCGTTTTCCTGCACTCTTCCTTCCCCACCCTCTTCCTACTCACTCCCACCCCTTCCTCCTACCCTCTCCTCCTCCACCACTCCCCTGCTTCCCCCAGGCCCTTGCACCTTCCTGTTTGCTTGAACAACACATCCTTTGTGTCTGGAACACTTTATTCTGCGTTTTGTTATTGTTTCCTTTTCTACCTCGGTGAAACCATCTGTATGGATGGCTTGTAGAACAGTACCTCGGTACACTCGTTGATAATTAATTAACTCCCCCCTTCACCACCTCCCTCCCTCCCCCATTCATCCTCCCCTTTCCACCTCCCACTTTAACCACTCCCCTCAATCCTGCCCTCCCTCTCCATCATCTACTCCTCCTCTCTCCCACTTCCCTTCCCAACCCCTCCCTTACATCTCGCCCCCTCCTCTCAATATCACCCTTCCTACCCCAGCCCCCTCCCCTCACTCTCCACCTTCCTCGCTACCTACATCCCCTCCAGACTCCTCCTCCCTCTCCCCTCGCCTCCTCCTTACCTACTCCTCTCCTCCATCCTCCCTCTCCCTCGCACCCTCCCCATCTACCCCATCCCTCCACTCTCCATCTTTACCCCCCCTCCTTCCCTCATCTCCCTCCGTGCCCACCCCCTCCATTTTGCCCTCCCCTCCCTCTCCATCTTTTGCCCTATCCACTTCCCGTGTATTCCCCCCACCCTCATCTCCCTCCGTGCCCACCCACCCCCTGCCCCTTTGCTTCACTCACTTGTATGACACCAGCACCTGCACGACAAAGCTCGAGGTGAAGGTCAAAGCCGCACAGACCGTGTAGCACTTGAACCCTGGCACTGCGCTCAAGCGGTACTGAGATAAAGAGGGCAGAAATCCGTAAGGGAAGCAGAGGGCAAGGTAACCCAGAGTCTTCGCGAGTCAGACAGCCCCCCTCCTGTTTTCCAAGGAGACCCTCCCCATCTGGAACCTCTATCAAAGACGGAGATCTCCCTATTAAATACTGGGAGTCTCTTTCCATCAGATAAAGCGGGATTCTCTCTGTTAGGAGCCTCTGTTAAAGGAGGTGCCTCTCTCTCTCTCTCTCTCTCCCCCTCTCAGTCTGCTTGGGAACCTGAGAAGGAAAACCTGTCAGCCAGGGACCCCTGTTATAGAGGGAGTATCTCAGTCAGGAACCTCTGTTAAAGAGGGGAGCAGGGAAGATCCAGGAAACTATAGGGCAGAGACCTTTCCATCAGTGGTAGGGAATTTACTGGCAAGCATCTCTAGGAATTGGAATTACGTGCATTTGGAAGAACATGGACCAATTAGGAACAGTTAGCCTAGGTTTTGTGCAGGGCAGATCACGTCTTACAAATAAAATAATTCCACTCATCCGTCACCTATGCCCAGACAACTTCCTCGAGGGGGTGACAAAGGTAACGGAATACCTATGATGGAGATCACTGAGTTCACAACCTGCAGATGCTTTTTTCGATCAGTGGAACCACCCCCCCACCCCACCCCATACCAGACGGTGATGCAGCCAGTTACAATCCTCTTCATGGTACATCTGTAGAAACTTGCGAGGGTCTTTGGTGACACACCAAATCTCTTTAACCTCTTCATTCAGTTGTTCGAGGGGGTGATAAAGGTGACAGATGAGTGGAATTTTTTTTTTAAATTGTTATTTATTTAGAGATGCATCCGTCCTGACCGAAGTTTATAAAATGATTCAAAGCCTAGACAAGGTAGACAGTCAGAATCCTTTCCCAAACTTAGAGAATTAAATTCTTTAATTTGACATTAGAAATGTCAAATTGGAGAAGGCATAGTGAAAGGTGTAAAGGCTAGAAGGATGCAAACATTATTTTTTTTAAACTGAGAGGAGTGCTGGGAGCCTGGAACTGGTGGTGGAGGCAGATATGATCATGTGTTCAAAATCAGGATCAGAATCAGGTTCAATGTCACCAACATACATTGTGAATTTTGTTGATATGCAGCAGAAGTACAATGTAATACATAATAATTAAAAAACTGTGAATTATATTAAATATATACGTAAAGTTAAATTAAATAGGTAGTGCAAAAAGGGAGAAGAAAATAGTGAGGTTGTTTTCATGGGTCAAATATCCATTGAGAAATGTAATGGCAGAGGGGAAGAGCTATTTCTGACTCATTGAGTGAGTGCCTTCAGGCTCCTGTACCTCCTCCTTGATGGTAGCAATGAGAAGAGGGCATGTCCTGGGTGGTGAGGGTCCGTAATGATGGATGCCACCTTTTGAGGTGTTGCTCCTTGAAGATGCCCTGGGATCCCGGGGAGGCTCAAAACTTCCAGCGGCTTATTTCGATCCTGTGCAGTGGAAACCTCCGCGCCCCACCCCACCCGCCACCCCCCCACCATGCCAGACGGTGATGCAGCCAGTTTGAACGCCCTCCACAGTACAGCTGTACAAACTTGCAAGTGTCTTTGGTGACATACCAAATCTCTTCAACCTCCTAGTGAAATATAGTCGTCGCCATACTGCATCAATATGATGGGCCCAAGATAGGTCCTCAGGGATGTTGGTACCCAGGAGCTTGAAATTGCTCACACTTTCCAGTACCAATCCCTTGATTAGGGCTGGCGTGTGTGCTCTTGTCTTACCCTTTCTGAAGACCCCGATCAGTTCTTTGGGCTTTGAGCGCAAAGCTGGTCTATCTCACTCCTGTAAACCTTCTCGTCACCACCCGAAATTCTGCCAGCAGTAGCTGTACCATCAGCAGATTTATAAATTTATCTCGGCCACATGGTCATGGGTGTAGAGAGAGGAGAGCAGAGGGCTAAGCACGTATCTTTGAGGTGTTCATTATCAGTGAGGTGGAGATGGTATTTCCGATCAGCATGGACATTATTCTTCCAGTGAGGAAGTCGATGGTCCAGTTGCAGAGGGAGGTACAGAGGCCCCGGTTCCGGAGTGTTTCAATCAGAACTGTAGGAATGAGGTGTTAAACACTGAGCTGCAGTCAATAAGCAGCCCCCTGATGTAGGTGATCCAGGCCACGTGAAGAACCAAAGAGATCGCATCCGCTGGAGACCTTTTGAGGCTTTTAGACAGGCACATGACATCCTCTACTCTGTCTCTCCAACACTCGGTCAGTTTCCCTCTCTGTCCATCTGTCCCTGTCTGTATCTCTCTCTCTTTCTGTCTGTCTGTCTCTTTCTCTCCCTCACTGAGTTTGCATACAAAACCCTGAAAGCAGACAATCTTCCCCCCCAGAAGAAGGGAGCAATAGGGCGACACTGGCACCACGCAGGCCAGTTTAGCCAAATTCAGACCTTGTCTCCCACTTACCTGCTTCTCCATTGCCTTGGTGCTGAAGTAAAGGGTGAAGGGGTTAAAGTGTTCGGACCGGTCACCCTGCCAGCTACAGGAGAGCAGAGAGAGAAAAACCAGTGAACATTTCACTTTCTGCCCAGTCTCTCTGTCACCAAGCCCCATTAAAGGGGCATTCTCTTTCCTTCTGGGTCTCCTTCCTTCCTCCTTTCTCCCCACACCCTCCCATTCCCTCCTGTCGCCTAACCCTGCCACTTGCAATCTCGCACTCCCTCCCCTCCCTGAAATCACCTCTCTCCTACCAGTCACACCTCCCCCTACCCAACCCCTCTTCCTTCCCCACCTCCCACCACCCCTCCCTGAGCCCCCATTTCCCTGCTCTCCACCCCTCCCCCACCACTCCTGCCTCACTCCCCTCCGCCGTACCCCTTCCCTCACCTGGTCACCCTCCACCACTTCCACATCTCCTCTTCCCATCCTCCCTCTGCCCTCCCTGTCCCACACCCCTCCGCCTTGCCCACCTCTGGGAGTTCAGCCCATCGATGACCTTGCTGATCTTCTCATGAACAGCCTCGTCCAATCCTCGCTGCCAGCGGCCCCTGCTGACCAATCAGAGGGTGAGAGAGGGCAGGGATCCAGGGATCCATGGTGACAACAACAACTGGACGTCTGAGACAGCCACCACCACCGAGGTGACCACATGCAGCCTCGTTCCCCGGGGGAGGGGGTGGGGGTCACTCACCTGTCCAGGTTCCAGTGCTGGCCGACGTTTCCCATCGGGATGTCCTGGGGGAGGAGAGAAGGGAGCAAAAGTCAGAGCTGCATCCAGTGGCAGTGCCCCCTTGACCCCACGGTCCTACACAGTTCCACCGCTTTGTGGACACCAACACCAGCAGTCCTGTAATGTCCAGTAGAACCCCTGGACCCTGTCGGTCTGGTAGGACCCTGGAACCCAGTGGCTTTGTTGCCATAGCTCCAGGTCTGAACCCGACCTCCCTGGGAATGTACCCTCACTGTAGGCAGGATTTGTCCCATGTTGCCATTTACTATTCTTCGGGCAGGAGTTAATTCAAAAACTAGAAACCCCAGTTGGGGGGGGGGGGGTGGTGTGGGTCTAACATCTACCCGTACCTTCAACACAACCCTCTCCACGATTTATCAGACCTGGACTGACCTTCTACACCAGCCCCACATCCTCTCCTTTGTGTCTAAAACTCACTAGCCCACCTCCCTCTGTGGGGAGAGAATTCCAAAACCAGAATTGGAATCAGATTTATTATCACTGACACGTGTCATGAAATTTGCAGTTTTGTGGCAGGAGTACAGTGCAAGATTTAAAACATACTGTAATTACTGTAAGAAATATCCGTCATTGGAGCGGGACCCGCCCCTATCATCGTTTGTAGACTCTTGCAGCTCTAACACCAGCTCAAGCTTAGATCTACTAGAATGTTACCTGGGTTTCAGCACCTAAGTTACAGAGAAAGGTTGAACAAGTTAGGTCTTTATTCTTTGGAGCGTAGAAGGTTGAGGGGGGACTTGATAGAGGTATTTAAAATTATGAGGAGGATAGATAGAGTTGACATGGATGGGCTTTTTCCATTGAGAGTAGGGGAGACTCAAACAAGAGGACTTGAGTTGAGAGTTAGGGGGCAAAAGTTTAATGGTAATACGAGGGGGATTTCTTTACTCAGAGAGTGGTAGCTGTGTGGAATGAGCTTCCAGTAGAAGTGGTAGAGGCAGGTTCGGTATTGTCATTTAAAGTAAAATTGGATAGGTATATGGACAGGAAAGGAATGGAGGGTTATGGGCTGAGTGCGGGTCGGTGGGACTAGGTGAGATTAAGTGTTCGGCACGGACTAGAAGGGCCGAGATGGCCTGTTTCCGTGCTGTAATTGTTATATGGTTAAGCCCTCCACAACAACGAGGACATCTTCAGAAAGAGGCGTCATCCATCATTAAAGACCCCCCTGCACCCAGAACATGCCCTCTTCTTCTCTGCCATCAGGGAGGAGGTACAAGAGCCTGAAGACACACACTCAGCGATTCAGGAACAGCTTCTTCCCCTCTGCCATCAGGGAGGAGGTACAGGAGCCTGAAGACACACACTCAATGTTTTAGGAACAGCCTCTTCCCTTCTGCTATCAGATTTCTGAACAGTTCATGAACCCACCAACACTACCTCTCTATTATCTATTGATTTCATTTTTTTTTTGCTGGAAATAAATGTTTTTATGCCACGGTTCCATCACAGATTTCACAACATGTGAGAGTGGTAATAAATCTTCTGATTCTCTTCTGCTCTCTCCCTGTCGCATGTCTCCCTTTGCCTTGGGTCGGGAGAGCAGGCCTGTACATAACACTCTCGGGGTGGTCTCCCCGGGATCCCTATCGTTCAGGCAGTACCCAGAGTACCAGAGATGGGAGCAGAGTTGGGCATTTTGTCCCGTTGAGTTGGCTCTGCCCCTCAGTTGTGGCAGATTTATTTTGCCCCTCAGTCCCATTCTCCTGCCTTCTCCCTGTAACCTTTAACGCTCTTATTAATCAAGGAACGATCAACCTTTGCTTTCAATATACAAAACGACTTGGTCTCCACGAACGTCTGTGGAAATGAATGCCTCCTCATCTCTATTCTAAAGGGACTGCCTTGTATTCTGATCCTGGACACCCCAACAACTGGAAACATCTTTGGCACGTCCACTCTAGCAAGGCCTTTCAATATTTGATAACATTCAATGAAAGCTCCTCTCATTCTTCTCAATACCAGTAAATACAGGCCCAGAGCCATCAAACATTCCTCATCAGCGAACCCTTTCGTTTCTGGGATCATTCTCGAATCCGTCCCCCGGATCCTCTCCAGTGCCAGCACATCCTTTCTAAGATATGGGGCCCAAAACTGCCCTTCTGTCTGGCCCCTCGCCTCCTGCCCTTCCTCTGTGGCAGACAACTCACCTGCCTTATGAAGCGGTTGATGCTGGGGGTCTCCACCGGCAGGCTGTCCCGGTGCCGCAGGTGGGCGAAGGGCTTGGCCGCTCCCCACGACTCCAGGTAGCGGGTCATCCGGACAGAAGCACGGATCTTGGCACAATCATCCCCGTCCAGGGTCAGGCTCTCCTTGCCAGGCTCTTCCTGGGATTGGGAGTGGGGGTGAAAGAGAGGGAGAGAGGGGAGAAGGAGGGAGGGAGAGAGGAAGGGGGAGAGGGAGAGGGAGAGAGGGAGGGAAGGGAAGGAGATGGACAGAGGAACGGGAGGGGAGGGAGAGAGAGAGGGAGGGGGAGAATACAAAGGTGTTAAAGAGAGAGGAAGGGAGAGGAGAGGGAGGGGGCAGTGAAGGAGGAAGAGATCGGGAGGGAGGGGAGTGGGGGAGATAGATGGAGGGATAGAGGAAGAAGAGAGAGAGGGGTAGGTTGGGAGAGGGAGGAGATTGGGGGAGAAGGATGGAGGGAGTGAAGGAGAGGGGGGAAGTGAGAAAGGTGAGGGTGAGAGGGAGTGGAAATGAGATACAAAAAAAGGAGGGAGAACTCATATTTCATTACAATTCCTCAATACCAAAATGCCAGCCTCTCCTCTCCCTTCCTTTCCCATCCTTCCTCAGCAATTCCCTGCAACACGGCCCCTCCCCTCCTTGCCCCTCTCTCCCACCCTTCCTTACTCCCCCCCCTCCCCCACTGCTTCCCATGCCTCTCTCCCTCACCCCCCAGCTCCCTGCAGCCACACACTTACCCGGGGGTCGATGACCAGGTAGGTGGTCACATGGCTCTCCTTCAGGTATGGGTCCCGGAGATGTCCATTCCCCTCCTCCACCTCAAACTCTCCTCCGAGGTGGGCGAGTGTGGAGGCAGTGATGTGGACGCGGCTGCGGGTGGGATAAAGAGGGGTTCAAGAAGGTGTGGGGCGGGGGCAAAGGGAGAGAGAGCGGAGGGAGTGAAAGAGGGAATGAGGGAGGGAAGAAGCGGGGCAGAGAGTGTGAGGGTGGGGAGATAAGGGGTGGAGAAAGGGTTAGGAGAGGGAGGGAGAAAGAGTAGGGAACAAGTGGTGGGGGAGAGAGTGTGAAAGAGAGGGTTGGGAGGGAGAGAGGGTGGAGGGAAGAGAGTGAGTGGAGGAGGGATTGAAGGCAGAGTGAGGGTGGGGTGAGAGAAAATGGGGAGAGAATGGGGTAGAGTGAAAGGGGAGAGGGAGATAGGGAGAGCGGGGGAGGGAAGGAGGGTAAGGAGGGGCAGAGATGCTTGGCAAGACTTACCCAGGGATGCCACCTGACTCCATGTGATTGGCCAGACTGACGTCATGTGACCAGACATCATACTGCCACTTCTGGAGGCCGATGACCCCACACAGGACGTTCCCCGAGTGGACCCCCAACCCGCATGTTAATGTCCACCCCCCGTGGCGTCCCGCAGCTTCCTGTGGGGGGAGGGTGGGAGTAGAGGATGGTTGTCACTGACATCGGGTCTGAGAGCGGAGTAAGGAGGGTCCCTCCCCTCCTCCCCCTCACCTTTTCCTCTCCCTATCTCCCTTTAGCTCACCCTCTAATTAACTCACTCCATCCCCTCCCCTCTTCCCCTTCCCTCTCCCACCCTCTCCTTCCAACTCTCTCCCTACTTCTCTCTCCCTCACCCTTCACTCCATCATCCTTCATCCCTTCCCTTCTTTATCCCTCGCCCTCACCTTACTTCAATCAATTGTTCCTCAACCCCTCCCTCATCCTCCTCCCTCACCCTTTCCTTCATCCTCCCACTCCTTCCACTCCTGCCCCCTTCTTCATCCACAATCCTTTCTGCTCCCCTCCTCCCTCTCTTCTCCCTCACTGACCTACTCCTCCCTCCATCCATCTGTCCTCTTCCCCTTCCCTCTCCCACTTCTCTCCCTCAGCCCACCACTCCTTCATCCTTCATCGTTTCCTCCCTCTCCCTCCAACTCTCCCCTACCCACCACTCATTTGTTCTTCAACCCTCCCTCCTCCCTCACCCTCCCACTCCTTCCCCCCTGCTCCCCTTTTAATCCGCAATTCTTGCCCCTCTCCTTCTCCCTATCTTCTCCCTCACTGATCCACTCCTACTACTCCTTCCATCTATCTCTCCTTTTTCCTCCCACCTCCTACACCACCAATCCTCACCTTTCACTCTTCTCATCCACTGCCCCCTCATTCCTACTTCCCCCACCCCCGAGTCGGTCAGGCTCCTGAAGAGGAGGGAGGGTGACTCACCTCACCACCCAGCACATGTCCAGCCCCATCCTGACGCAGCTCTTGGCGTGGGTGGGGAGGGAGACGGGCAGCCCAGAGACACAGTAGTAACAGTCACCCAGGATCTTAATTCTCATACATTCGTTTTCCTGGGAGGGGAGAGTGGAGAGAGTGAGTGAGAGAGAGACAGAGTGAGAAAAAAGTAGTGAAGAGAGAGTGAGAGAGGGAGTGCAAGAGAGAGTGTGAGAGAATGAGTGGGACAGAGAGAGTGAGAGAAAGATAGATAGAAAAAGAGTGTGTGAGAGATAGAGAGAGTAAGAGTGACAGAGTGTGCGTTGAGAGAGAGAGTGAGAGGTTGCGAGAGTGAAAGAGTGTGAGTAAGAAAGAAAGGGTGCAAGAGAGAGAACAGGAGAGAAAGGAATGGGGAAGAGATGAGGGGGAGAGAAGAAAGGACAGCGAGAGAGAGGAAGGGTGGAGAGAGAGAGAGAAAGGAAGAGAGGGTGGACAGGGAGAGAAAGACAAGGGGGAAGGGGTGGGGGAGAGTGGAAGAGGGAAAGAGAGAGAGGCAGAGAGAGAGGAAGAGAGAAGGAGAAGAAGTGAGGAAGAGAGGAAGAAGGAGGGAGGGAGGGAGAGAGATGGAGAGGGGAGGGGAGAAGAGGGAAGAGGGGGAGAGGGAGGGTGGAGAGGGAGGGGGGAGGGAGAGGGAGAGGGGGAGAAAGAGGGCGAGGGAAAACATTATTAAATTCCCCAGTAGAGAACATTAACACTGCAGATGAGAAGATATTTACAGTCAAACACTGCTGTTGGTGAGAAGGGAAAGTTCTATAAGATACCCGATGGGTGTGTTTTCCACACACGGAGGGTGGTGGGTGTGTGGAACGAGCTGCTAGAGTAGCTGGTAGATGTGGGTACAATGATAAGACATTTGGACTGGCACAGGGGTGGGGAAGGTGTAGGAGCTTATGGGATGTCTGGGTGATATGGACGAGTTGGCTCAGGGGGATGTCTGGGTGATATGGACGAGTTGGCTCAAGGGGATGTCTGGGTGATATGGACGAGTTGGCTCAGGGGGATGTCTGGGTGATATGGACGAGTTGGCTCAGGGGGATGTCTGGGTGATATGGACGAGTTGGCTCAGGGGGATGTCTGGGTGATATGGACGAGTTGGGTCAGGGGGATGTCTGGGTGATATGGACGAGTTGGGTCAGGGGGATGTCTGGGTGATATGGACGAGTTGGGTCAGGGGGATGTCTGGGTGATATGGACGAGTTGGGTCAGGGGGATGTCTGGGTGATATGGACGAGTTGGCTCAGGGGGATGTCTGGGTGATATGGACGAGTTGGCTCAGGGGGATGTCTGAGTGATATGGACGAGTTGGGTCAGGGGGATGTCTGAGTGATATGGACGAGTTGGGTCAGGGGGATGTCTGGGTGATATGGACGAGTTGGCTCAGGGGGATGTCTGGGTGATATGGACGAGTTGGGTCAGGGGGATGTCTGGGTGATATGGACGAGTTGGCTCGGGGATGTCTGGGTGATATGGACGAGTTGGGTCAGGGGGATGTCTGAGTGATATGGACGAGTTGGGTCAGGGGGATGTCTGAGTGATATGGACGAGTTGGCTCAGGGGGATGTCTGGGTGATATGGACGAGTTGGGTCAGGGGGATGTCTGGGTGATATGGACGAGTTGGCTCAGGGGGATGTCTGGGTGATATGGACGAGTTGGCTCAGGGGGATGTCTGAGTGATATGGACGAGTTGGGTCAGGGGGATGTCTGGGTGATATGGACGAGTTGGCTCAGGGGGATGTCTGGGTGATATGGACGAGTTGGGTCAGGGGGATGTCTGGGTGATATGGACGAGTTGGGTCAGGGGGATGTCTGGGTGATATGGACGAGTTGGGTCAGGGGGATGTCTGGGTGATATGGACGAGTTGGGTCAGGGGGATGTCTGGGTGATATGGACGAGTTGGCTCAGGGGGATGTCTGGGTGATATGGACAAGTTGGCTCAGGGGGATGTCTGAGTGATATGGACGAGTTGGGTCGGTGGATGTCTGGGTGATATGGACGAGTTGGGTCAGGGGGATGTCTGGGTGATATGGACGAGTTGGCTCAGGGGGATGTCTGGGTGATATGGACGAGTTGGCTCAGGGGGATGTCTGGGTGATATGGACGAGTTGGCTCAGGGGGATGTCTGAGTGATATGGACGAGTTGGGTCGGGGGATGTCTGGGTGATATGGACGAGTTGGGTCAGGGGGATGTCTGGGTGATATGGACGAGTTGGCTCAGGGGGATGTCTGGGTGATATGGACGAGTTGGGTCAGGGGGATGTCTGGGTGATATGGACGAGTTGGGTCAGGGGGATGTCTGGGTGATATGGACGAGTTGGCTCAGGGGGATGTCTGGGTGATATGGACGAGTTGGCTCAGGGGGATGTCTGAGTGATATGGACGAGTTGGGTCGGGGGATGTCTGGGTGATATGGACGAGTTGGGTCAGGGGGATGTCTGGGTGATATGGACGAGTTGGCTCAGGGGGATGTCTGGGTGATATGGACGAGTTGGCTCAGGGGGATGTCTGGGTGATATGGACGAGTTGGCTCAGGGGGATGTCTGGGTGATATGGACGAGTTGGGTCAGGGGGATGTCTGGGTGATATGGACGAGTTGGCTCAGGGGGATGTCTGGGTGATATGGAGGAGTTGGCTCAGGGGGATGTCTGGGTGATATGGACGAGTTGGCTCAGGGGGATGTCTGAGTGATATGGACGAGTTGGGTCAGGGGGATGTCTGGGTGATATGGACGAGTTGGGTCAGGGGGATGTCTGGGTGATATGGACGAGTTGGCTCAGGGGGCTCTGTTGCTGTGTTGTATGAATTTGTGAAGCAGTGACTGGGGTTGAATGCCGAGAATTATGAGGCAGTGAGTCAGGCAGGGGCAGGGGCAGGAAGGTGCGGGAACTCCCAGCAGAGTGGAGGGGAGTGAGAGGTGAGGGAGGGACAGGGAGGTGAAACGGGGAGGAGGGAGCGGGGACATGATGGTTCTGGGGTTGGGCAAAGCTGCAGGGCTCGACCTCCTCCCCTCCCCGTCACCGCCGCACTGACCTTGGCAATCTGGTCGAACTTGCCGAACAGCTCGTTCAGCATCAGCACCAGCTCCTTGGGCGAGCACTCGCTGGCCAGTCGCGTGAAGCCCACGATGTCCGCGTACAGGATGCTGTGGAAACGAAGGACTGGGATCAGTGTAGGTTCACCCCCCCCCCTCACTGTCCCAGTCATCCTGTTCCAGTGGGGAGGGAGTCTCTCTCTGTCCCAACAGTCAGTGAGGAGTCATTTCCAATCCTAGAGTCAGTGATAAGTCACTTCCTGTCCAAGTGAGAGGTTGCTTCCTGTCCTAGAAAGTCAGTGAGGGGTCACTTTCTGTCCCAGAGGGTCAGGGCATCAGTCCCTGTTCCAGAGGGTCTGTAATGTGTCACTTCCTGGCCCAGTGAAAGGTCCATCCCTGTCCCAGTAGGGAGTTCTCACTCCCAGTCCCAGAAGGGCTACTTCCTGTCCTAGAAGTTCGGTGGGGTGTTACTTCCTGTCCTAGAAGGTCAGTGGGGTGCTACTTCCTGTCCTAGAAGGTCAGTGGGGTGTTACTTCCTGTCCTAGAAGTTCGGTGGGGTGTTACTTCCTGTCCTAGAAGGTCGGTGGGGTGCTACTTCCTGTCCTAGAAGGTCAGTGGGGTGCTACTTCCTGTCCTAGAAGGTCAGTGGGGTGTTACTTCCTGTCCTAGAAGGTCAGTGGGGTGCTACTTCCTGTCCTAGAAGGTTGGTGGGGTGTTATTTCCTGTCCTAGAAGGTCGGTGGGGTGTTATTTCCTGTCCTAGAAGGTCGGTGGGGTGCTACTTCCTGTCCTAGAAGGTCAGTGGGGTGTTACTTCCTGTACTAGAAGGTCGGTGGGGTGTTATTTCCTGTCCTAGAAGGTTGGTGGGGTGTTATTTCCTGTCCTAGAAGGTCGGTGGGGTGTTATTTCCTGTCCTAGACGGTCGGTGGGTGCTACTTCCTGTCCTAGAAGGTCGGTGGGGTGTTACTTCCTGTCCTAGAAGGTCGGTGGGGTGTTACTTCCTGTCCTAGAAGGTCAGTGGGGTGTTACTTCCTGTACTAGAAGGTCGGTGGGGTGTTATTTCCTGTCCTAGAAGGTCAGTGGGGTGTTACTTCCTGTACTAGAAGGTCGGTGGGGTGTTATTTCCTGTCCTAGAAGGTCAGTGGGGTGTTACTTCCTGTCCTAGAAGGTCGGTGGGGTGTTACTTCCTGTACTAGAAGGTCGATGGGGTGCTACTTCCTGTCCTAGAAGGTCGGTGGGGTGTTACTTCCTGTACCAGAAGGTCGGTGGGGTGTTATTTCCTGTCCTAGAGGATTAGGATGGGGGGGGATTCACTTGTATCGCAGTAGTCAATGAGTCACTTCCTGACCCAGAGGGTAAGGAAGGGTTGCTTCCTGTCTTTGGAGGGGATGATTCTGGGGTCTGTCAGCTTTTGCCCCTTTCCCTCTCCCCATTCCCTCCACATTTTCTCCTCCCTACCACCATCCCTTCCTCCTCCCTTCCCAATCCCACACCACTCGCCACCCCCACGTACCTCACATCCCTGTGATGCTTGATGTAGAGGTTGTGGAAGTTGTTACCACTCTCCACCTTGGGCTGCCCCTCCTTGGGGCCCTTCACCCGCTCCATGATCTCTGCCTTCATCTCCAGGGCGATGTGGACCGGCAGCACTGAGAGGAGGAGGTGATCCTGGGGAGAGCCAAGGCCACTGATCTATTCAACCCCAGTCTCGCCAAATCTTCCCCTCCCCTCCGGTCGTCCCACCAAACCTCCCTCCATCCCAATGGTCTTCCATATCCAACCCCTGCCCCACCCCTATCGGCCACTCACCCTATGTATCCAAACCCCACCTCATTAACCATTGGGGTCAATCAGAGCAGCTCATTAACCCACCGACTCTGGGATATGGGAGGGAACCAGAGCCTCAGGAGAAACCCACAGGGTAACAGGGAGTATGTACAAACACTGCACGCGCACTGTCTCTGACTATCTCTCTCTCTCTGTCCCTCTTTCCTTCTCTCTCCCTCTCTCTCTCTCTCTCTGCCCCCCCTCTCTCTCTCTCTCTCTCTCTCCCCCCCCCCCCCATTCTCCCTCCCTGAATCTCTTCCTCCCTGCTGCCTCTATCTCTGTCACTCTCTACCTCCTGTTGTGTCTGGCCACCCATCGCCTCTTCCTGTCCAACTTTCTCCCTCTCTCTGTCTTTCCCTCTTGCCGCCCCTTATCTCTCACACCCCTCTCTCTGCCCCTATGCCTCTCCCCCTCTCTGTCAGTCCACCCTCTCTCTCTCTTTCCTCCCTCTCTAACCACCCATCCCCTCTTCCCATCCTACTTTCTCCCTCTCTCTTCCCCTGCTACGTCTCCTCTGTCTGCCCCTCTGACTCTCCCTGAGCCCTTGCCGCCTTAACGTCTCTCTTTATGTCTACTTCTCTCTGTTCTCCCCTTTCTCTCTCCATCTCATTTTCTCTGCCCTCCACTCCCATTTTTGTTTTCCCTCTTTCTGCCCCTTCCTGTCCTTTAGTACCTCTTGCCATTTCTCTCTGACCCTTCCTCCTTCTGCCTCTCACTCTGTTTTTCTCTTTCTCTGTCTATCTCTTTCTTTCTGTTTCTCTGTTCCTCTCCATCCCCCCACGTCTGTCACAGTCTTGTTCCTGCTCATTCTCTCTCTTTCCTTCCATCTCACTGTGTACACCTTCCCCACCCACCATGCCCCCACACCCCAGTCCTGTCCGGATAAAGACACAATTCCCAGGGGAATGCATTGATCCCAGGACACAGTCATGGAAAATCACAGCCTGTCTAGTACATGCTGAACCATTTAAAAAGCCTGCTGCCATTCAGCTGCAACGGGAGCATTTCTCTCCATCATCCTGGCATCCACGCACCATCAAAACTTTTTCTTAAATGTCGAAATCAAGCTGGCATGGACCACTTGGCCTGGCATCTTGTTTCACACTCTTTGGCTTCTCCTGCGAAGCCACTGTTTCATCAAATTTACTACCTCATCTTGAATACCGAGCGACTGAACCGTCTTGGCCAGCTTCCCACGCGGGACGTTATGCGGACAGCATCCACCGCCTTGCCTTCATTCTCGAAAGAGCAGGGAGACCGAGGGCCGGACGGGTGAGAACCGACACCCACACGAGGGCCGGGGAGTGGAAAGTCAGGGCCGGACGGGTGAGAACTGACACCCACACCTACCTGCTGCCTCTTCTGAGATTCGAGCTTGACGTGGGACTTGAGGCAGTTGAGTGTGTCCCTGAAGGTTTTCTGCAGGGCCCGCTCCATCTGCAGCTTCTGGAAGGCGCCCACCAGGTTTCCACACAGGAAGATCACGGCATTGGCCAGCAGCTGATCCGGGGTGAGCGGGTGGAATGGGGGCCAGAGGGAGGGATGAGGAGAGAAGGAGACCCAGAAGGAAGGGGTATAGAGAGGAAAGACGGGGTGCGTAGAGGAGGTAAGAGAAGAGGGAGGAGGAAATAAATAAGGGGGAGGGAGAAGAAAGAGAAAGACAGGAAATGGAGATGGGAGAGAGGGAGGGAGATGGACGGGTAGGGTAGAGAAGGGGAAGAGGGAGATACGGGGAAGAGGAAATAGGTATGGGTGGAGAAGGAATGGAGAGAGGAGTGGGGAGGGGGGTAATGGGGGATTGCAGAAGTGAGGGGTAAGGAAGACAAGATGGAGAGGGGAGAGGAGGAATGGGGAGAGGAAGGAGAGGGAAGACAGAGGAAGTGAGAGGCGGGGGAGCAAAGCAAAGAGAGAAGGTAGGGTAGGGGAGAGGGAAGGAGGGAGGGCAAGGAGAAAGGGAGGTGAAGGAGAGAGGGGGGGTTTAGGGGAGGAAGGAACGAGGAAGGCAGAGGGTGAGGGGTGAGGGATGATGTGGGAGAGAGAGGATAAAGGGGAGAGTGAGATATGTGCAGAGAGGGGGTGGTTATGAGTGAGAGGGGGAAATGTGAAGGGAGAGAAAGAGGAGTGGAGGAAGTGTGGTGGGGAAATGTGAAGGAAGAGAGGTTCAGTCACTGAGGTACATGTCGCTCCCTTTGCAGAGTGAATTACACCCTACTCCCCCAATGTAAGACGCCAGACCGACTTCCCAGAATGCTGATCCTTCTCTGAAAACTGTTGAAACAATCTCGTTTGCCTTCTGCCCTCACTCCTCTGCTCACCCCTCCACTCCCATTATGCCTCCCCTCTTTCCCCTTCCCCTCCCTCTCCCGTAGCCGGTACCTGGTGAGGAAGCAGTGCTTGGGTAGGCGATTTCAGGGGGAGGTACACGCTCAGCACCACGATGTGGGACACGGAGCTCAGGACGCCGGCGATGGCAGCATCCCTCATGGACAGGGGCAGCATGGTGTAGACCGTGAACGTGATGAACAGGAAAAAGTAAACCTGTGGTGATCAAACACATGGGGGGGTGTCAGACACAGGGTGAGGCTCCCTCCACACCGTCCCGTCACACACTCCCAGGGACAGGGTCAGAAACAGGGTGAGGCTCCCTCCACACCGTCCCGTCACACACTCCCAGGGACAGGGTCAGACACAGGGTGAGGCTCCCTCCACACCGTCCCGTCACACACTCCCAGGGACAGAGTCAGACACAGGGTGAGGCTCCCTCCACACCGTCCCGTCACACACACCCAGGGACAGGGTCAAACACAGGGTGAGGCTCCCTCCACACCGTCCCGTCACACACTCCCAGGGACAGGGTCAAACACAGGGTGAGGCTCCCTCCACACCGTCCCGTCACACACTCCCAGGGACAGGGTCAGACACAGGGTGAGGCTCCCTCCACACCGTCCCGTCACACACTCCCAGGGACAGGGTCAAACACAGGGTGAGGCTCCCTCCACACCGTCCCGTCACACACTCCCAGGGACAGGGTCAGACACAGGGTGAGGCTCCCTCCACACCGTCCCGTCACACACTCCCAGGGACAGGGTCAGACACAGGGTGAGGCTCCCTCCACACCGTCCCGTCACACACTCCCAGGGACAGGGTCAGACACAGGGTGGGGCTCCCTCCACACCGTCCCGTCACACACTCCCGGGGACAGGGTGAGGCTCCCTCCACACCGTCCCGTCACACACTCCCAGGGACAGGGTGAGGCTCCCTCCACACCGTCCCGTCACACACTCCCAGGGACAAGGTCAGACACAGGGTGAGGCTCCCTCCACACCGTCCCGTCACACACTCCCAGGGATAGGGTCAGACACAGGGTGAGGCTCCCTCCACACCGTCCCGTCACACACTCCCGGGGACAGGGTCAGACACAGGGTGAGGCTCCCTCCACACCGTCCCGTCACACACTCCCGGGGACAGGGTCAGACACAAGGTGAGGCTCCCTCCACACCGTCCCGTCACACACTCCCGGGGACAGGGTCAGACACAGGGTGAGGCTCCCTCCACACCGTCCCGTCACACACTCCCGGGGACAGGGTCAGACACAGGGTGAGGCTCCCTCCACACCGTCCCGTCACACACTCCCGGGGACAGGGTCAGACACAGGGTGAGGCTCCCTCCACACCGTCCCGTCACACACTCCCGGGGACAGGGTCAGACACAGGGTGAGGCTCCCTCCACACCGTCCCGTCACACACTCCCGGGGACAGGGTCAGACACAGGGTGAGTCTCCCTCCACACCGTCCCGTCACACACTCCCGGGGACAGGGTCAGACACAGGGTGAGTCTCCCTCCACACCGTCCCGTCACACACTCCCGGGGACAGGGTCAGACACAGGGTGAGTCTCCCTCCACACCGTCCCGTCACACACTCCCGGGGACAGGGTCAGACACAGGGTGAGTCTCCCTCCACACCGTCCCGTCACACACTCCCGGGGACAGGGTCAGACACAGGGTGAGTCTCCCTCCACACCGTCCCGTCACACACTCCCAGAGACAGGGTCAGACACAGGGTGAGGCTCCCTCCACACCGTCCCGTCACACACTCCCAGCGACAGGGTCAGACACAGGGTGAGGCTCCCTCCACACCGTCCCGTCACACACTCCCAGGGACAGGGTGAGGCTCCCTCCACACCGTCCCGTCACACACTCCCAGGGACAGGGTCAGACACAGGGTGAGTCTCCCTCCACACCGTCCCGTCACACACTCCCGGGGACAGGGTCAGACACAGGGTGAGGCTCCCTCCACACCGTCCCGTCACACACTCCCAGGGACAGGGTCAGACACAGGGTGAGGCTCCCTCCACACCGTCCCGTCACACACTCCCAGGGACAGGGTGAGGCTCCCTCCACACCGTCCCGTCACACACTCCCAGGGACAGGGTCAGACTAGGGTGAGTCTCCCTCCACACCGTCCCGTCACACACTCCCGGGGACAGGGTCAGACACAGGGTGAGGCTCCCTCCACACCGTCCCGTCACACACTCCCAGGGACAGGGTCAGACACAGGGTGAGGCTCCCTCCACACCGTCCCGTCACAAACTCCCAGGGACAGGGTGAGGCTCCCTCCACACCGTCCCGTCACACACTCCCAGGGACAGGGTCAGACACAGGGTGAGGCTCCCTCCACACCGTCCCATCACACACTCCCAGGGACAGGGTCAAACACAGGGTGAGGCTCCCTCCACACCGTCCCGTCACACACTCCCAGGGACAGGGTGAGGCTCCCTCCACACCGTCCCGTCACACACTCCCAGGGACAGGGTCAGACACAGGGTGAGGCTCCCTCCACACCGTACCGTCACACACTCCCAGGGACAGGGTGAGGCTCCCTCCACACCGTCCCGTCACACACTCCCAGGGACAGGGTCAGACACAGGGTGAGGCTCCCTCCACACCGTCCCATCACACACTCCCAGGGACAGGGTCAAACACAGGGTGAGGCTCCCTCCACACCGTCCCGTCACACACTCCCAGGGACAGGGTGAGGCTCCCTCCACACCGTCCCATCACACACTCCCAGGGACAGGGTCAGACACAGGGTGAGGCTCCCTCCACACCGTCCCGTCACACACTCCCAGGGACAGGGTCAGACACAGGGTGAGGCTCCCTCCACACCGTCCCGTCACACACTCCCAGGGACAGGGTGAGGCTCCCTCCACACCGTCCCGTCACACACTCCCAGGTACAGGGTCAGACACAGGGTGAGGCTCCCTCCACACCGTCCCGTCACACACTCCCAGGGACAGGGTCAGACACAGGGTGAGGCTCCCTCCATACCGTCCCGTCACACACTCCCAGGGACAGGGTCAGACACAGGGTGAGGCTCCCTCCACACCGACCCGTCACACACTCCCAGGGACAGGGTCAGACACAGGGTGAGGCTCCCTCCACACCATCCCGTCACACACTCCCAGTGACAGGGTCAGACACAGGGTGAGGCTCCCTCCACACCGTCCCGTCACACACTCCCAGTGACAGGTTGAGGCTCCCTGCACACCATCCCGTCACACACTCCCAGTGACAGGGTGAGGCTCCCTCCACACCGTTCCGTCACACACTCCCAGGGACAGGGTGAGGCTCCCTCCACACCGTCCCGTCACACACATCCAGTGACAGGGTCAGACACAGGGTGAGGCTCCCTCCCCACCGTCCCGTCGCACACTCCGAGGGACTGGATCAGACACAGGGTGAGGCTCCCTCCACACCGTCCCGTCACACACTCTGCTGGGACAGGGTGTGGCTCCCTCCACACCGTCCCGTCACACACTCCCAGGGACAGGGTCAGACACAGGGTGAGGCTCCCTCCACACCGTCCCATCACACACCCCCAGGGACAGGGTCAGACACAGGGTGAGGCTCCCTCCACACCGTCCCGTCACACACTCCCAGGGACAGGGTGAGGCTCCCTCCACACCGTCCCGTCACACACTCCCAGGGACAGGGTGTGGCTCCCACCACACCGTCCCGTCACACACTCCCAGGGACAGGGTGAGGCTCCCTCTGCACCGTCCCGTCACACACTCCCAGTGACAGGGTGAGGCTCCCCCCACACCGTCCCGTCACACACTCCCAGGGACCGGGTGAGGCTCACTCCACACCGTCCCGTCACTCACACCCAGTGACAGGGTCAGACACAGGGTGAGGCTCCCTCCACACCGTTCCGTCACACACTCCCAGTGACAGGGTGAGGCTCCCCCCACACCGTCCCGTCACACACTCCCAGGGACCGGGTGAGGCTCACTCCACACCGTCCCGTCACTCACACCCAGTGACAGGGTCAGACACAGGGTGAGGCTCCCTCCACACCGTCCCGTCGCACACTCCGAGGGACTGGGTCAGACACAGGGTGAGGCTCCCTCCACACCGTCCCGTCACACACTCCCAGGGACAGGGTCAGACACAGGGTGAGGCTCCCACCACACCGTCCCGTCACACACTCCCAGGGACAGGGTGAGGCTCCCTCCACACCGTCCCGTCACACACTCCCATGGACAGGGTGAGGCTCCCTCCACACCGTCCCGTCACACACACCCAGGGACAGGGTCAGACACAGGGTGAGGCTCCCTCCACACCGTCCCGTCACACACTCCCAGTGACAGGGTGAGGCTCCCTCCACACTGTCCCGTCACACACTCCCAGGGACAGGGTGAGGCTCCCTCCACACCGTCCCGTCACACGCTCCCAGTGACAGGATGAGGCTCTCTCCACACCGTCCCCTCACACACTCCCATGGACAGGGTCAGAGACAGGGTGAGGCTCCCTCCACACCGTCCCCTCACACACTCCCAGGGACAGGGTCAGACACAGGGTGAGGCTCCCTCCACACCGTCCCGTCGCACACTCCGAGGGACAGGGTCAGACACAGGGTGAGGCTCCCTCCACACTGTCCCGTCACACACTCCCAGTGACAGGGTGAGGCTCCCTCCACACCGTCCCGTCACACACTCCCAGGGACATGGTCAGACACAGGGTGAGGCTCCGTCCACACCATCCCGCCACACACTCCCAGTGACAGGGTGAGGCTCCCTCTATACCGTCCCGTCACACACTCCCAGTGACAGGGTGAGGGTCCCTGCACACCATCCCGTCACACATTCCCAGACACAGGGTGAGGCTCCCTCCACACCGTCCCGTCACACACTCCCGGGGACAGGGTCAGACACAGGGTGAGGCTCCCTCCACACCGTCCCGTCACACACTCCCGGGGACAGGGTCAGACACAGGGTGAGGCTCCCTCCACACCGTCCCGTCACACACTCTGCTGGGACAGGGTGTGGCTCCCTCCACACCGTCCCGTCACACACTCCCAGGGACAGGGTCAGACACAGGGTGAGGCTCCCTCCACACCGTCCCATCACACACCCCCAGGGACAGGGTCAGACACAGGGTGAGGCTCCCTCCACACCGTCCCGTCACACACTCCCAGGGACAGGGTGAGGCTCCCTCCACACCGTCCCGTCACACACTCCCAGGGACAGGGTGTGGCTCCCACCACACCGTCCCGTCACACACTCCCAGGGACAGGGTGAGGCTCCCTCTGCACCGTCCCGTCACACACTCCCAGTGACAGGGTGAGGCTCCCCCCACACCGTCCCGTCACACACTCCCAGGGACCGGGTGAGGCTCACTCCACACCGTCCCGTCACTCACACCCAGTGACAGGGTCAGACACAGGGTGAGGCTCCCTCCACACCGTTCCGTCACACACTCCCAGTGACAGGGTGAGGCTCCCCCCACACCGTCCCGTCACACACTCCCAGGGACCGGGTGAGGCTCACTCCACACCGTCCCGTCACTCACACCCAGTGACAGGGTCAGACACAGGGTGAGGCTCCCTCCACACCGTCCCGTCGCACACTCCGAGGGACTGGGTCAGACACAGGGTGAGGCTCCCTCCACACCGTCCCGTCACACACTCCCAGGGACAGGGTCAGACACAGGGTGAGGCTCCCACCACACCGTCCCGTCACACACTCCCAGGGACAGGGTGAGGCTCCCTCCACACCGTCCCGTCACACACTCCCATGGACAGGGTGAGGCTCCCTCCACACCGTCCCGTCACACACACCCAGGGACAGGGTCAGACACAGGGTGAGGCTCCCTCCACACCGTCCCGTCACACACTCCCAGTGACAGGGTGAGGCTCCCTCCACACTGTCCCGTCACACACTCCCAGGGACAGGGTGAGGCTCCCTCCACACCGTCCCGTCACACGCTCCCAGTGACAGGATGAGGCTCTCTCCACACCGTCCCCTCACACACTCCCATGGACAGGGTCAGAGACAGGGTGAGGCTCCCTCCACACCGTCCCCTCACACACTCCCAGGGACAGGGTCAGACACAGGGTGAGGCTCCCTCCACACCGTCCCGTCGCACACTCCGAGGGACAGGGTCAGACACAGGGTGAGGCTCCCTCCACACTGTCCCGTCACACACTCCCAGTGACAGGGTGAGGCTCCCTCCACACCGTCCCGTCACACACTCCCAGGGACATGGTCAGACACAGGGTGAGGCTCCGTCCACACCATCCCGCCACACACTCCCAGTGACAGGGTGAGGCTCCCTCTATACCGTCCCGTCACACACTCCCAGTGACAGGGTGAGGGTCCCTGCACACCATCCCGTCACACATTCCCAGACACAGGGTGAGGCTCCCTCCACACCGTCCCGTCACACACTCCCGGGGACAGGGTCAGACACAGGGTGAGGCTCCCTCCACACCGTCCCGTCCACACACTCCCGGGGGACAGGGTCAGACACAGGGTGAGGCTCCCTCCACACCGTCCCGTCACACACTCCCAGGGACAGGGTCAGACACAGGGTGAGGCTCCCTCCACACCGTCCCGTCGCACACTCCGAGGGACAGGGTCAGACACAGGGTGAGGCTCCCTCCACACCGTCCCGTCACACACTCCCAGGGACAGGGTCAGACGCAGGGTGAGGCTCCTCCACACTGTCCCGTCACACACTCCCAGTGACAGGGTGAGGCTCCCTCCACACCGTCCCGTCACACACTCCCAGGGACAGGGTGAGGCTCCCTCCACACCGTCCCGTCACACACTCCCAGGGACAGGGTGAGGCTCCCTCCACACCGTCCTGTCACACACACCCAGTGACAGGGTCAGACACAGGGTGAGGCTCCCTCCACACTGTCCCGTCACACACTCCCAGTGACAGGGTGAGGCTCCCTGCACACCATCCCGTCACACACTCCCAGACACAGGGTGAGGCTCCCTCCACACCGTCCCGTCACACACTCCCAGGGACAGGGTGAGGCTCCCTCCACACCGTCCCGTCACACACACCCAGTGACAGGGTCAGACACAGGTTGAGGCTCCCTCCACACCGTCCCGTCACACACACCCAGTGACAGGGTCAGACACAGGGTGAGGCTCCTTCCACAGCGTCCTGTCACACACTCCCAGGGACAGGGTCAGACACAGGGTGAGGCTCTCTCCACCACCGTCCGACACACACCTCCCAGGGACAGGGTCAGACACAGGGTGAGGCTCCCTCCACACCGTCCCGTTACACACTTCCAGTGACAGGGTGAGGCTCCCTCCACACCGTCCCGTCACACACTCCCAAGGACTGGGTCAGACACAGGGTGAGGCTCCCTCCACCACCGTCCCGTCACACACTCCCAGTGACAGGGTGAGGCTCCCTGCACACCATCCCGTCACACACTCCCAGTGACAGGGTGAGACTCCCTCCACCACCGTCCCGTCACACACTCCCAGGGACAGGGTCAGACACAGGGTGAGGCTCCCTCCACACCGTCCCGTCACACACCTCCCAGGGACAGGGTCAGACACAGGTGAGGCTCCCTCCACAACGTCCCGTCACACACTCCCAGTGACAGGGTCAGACACAGGGTGAGGCTCCCTCCACACCGTTCCGTCACACACACCCAGGGACAGGGTGAGTCTCCCTCCACACCGTCCCGTCACACACTCCCAGGGACAGGGTGAGGCTCCCTCCACACCGTCCCGTCACACACATCCAGTGACAGGGTCAGACACAGGGTGAGGCTCCCTCCACACCGTCCTGTCACACACTCCCAGTGACAGGGTCAGACACAGGGTGAGGCTCCCTCCACACCGTCCTGTCACACACTCCCAGGGACAGGGTCAGACACAGGGTGAGGCTCCCTCCACACCGTCCCGTCGCACACTCCGAGGGACTGGGTCAGACACAGGGTGAGGCTCCCTCCACACCGTCCGTCACACACTCCCAGGGACAGGGTCAGACACAGGGTGAGGCTCCCTCCACACCGTCCCGTCACACACTCCCAGGGACAGGGTCAGACACAGGGTGAGGCTCCCTCCACACCGTCCCGTCACACACTCCCAGGGACAGGGTGAGGCCTCCCTCCACACCGTCCCGTCACACACTCCCAGGGACAGGGTGAGGCTCCCTCCACACCGTCCCGTCACACACACCCCAGTGACAGGGTCAGACACAGGGTGAGGCTCCCTCCACACTGTCCCGTCACACACTCCCCAGTGACAGGGTCAGACACAGGGTGAGGCTCCCTCCACACCGTCCCGTCACACACACACCCAGTGACAGGGTCAGACAGAGGGTGAGGCTCCCTCCATACCGTCCTGTCACACACTCCCAGGGACAGGGTCAGACACAGGCTGAGGCTCCCTCCACACCGTCCCGTCGCACACTCCCGAGGGACAGGGTCAGACACAGGGTGAGGCTCCCTCCACACCGTCCCGTTACACACTTCCAGTGACAGGGTGAGGCTCCCTCCACACCGTCCCGTCACACACTCCCAGTGACAGGGTGAGACTCCCTCCACACCGTCCCGTCACACACTCCCAAGGACAGGGTCAGACACAGGGTGAGGCTCCCTCCACAACGTCCCGTCACACACTCCCAGTGACAGGGTCAGACACAGGGTGAGGCTCCCTCCACACCGTTCCGTCACACACACCCAGGGACAGGGTGAGTCTCCCTCCACACCGTCCCGTCACACACTCCCAGGGACAGGGTGAGGCTCCCTCCACACCGTCCCGTCACACACATCCAGTGACAGGGTCAGACACAGGGTGAGGCTCCCTTCACACCGTCCTGTCACACACTCCCAGGGACAGGGTCAGACACAGGGTGAGGCTCCCTCCACACCGTCCCGTCACACACTCCCAGGGACAGGGTCAGGACACAGGGTGAGGCTCCCTCCACACCGTCCCGTCGCACACTCCGAGGGACTGGGTCAGACACAGGGTGAGGCTCCCTCCACACCGTCCGTCACACACTCCCAGGGACAGGGTCAGACACAGGGTGAGGCTCCCTCCACACCGTCCCGTCACACACTCCCAGGGACAGGGTCAGACACAGGGTGAGGCTCCCTCCACACCGTCCCGTCACACACTCCCAGTGACAGGGTGAGGCTCCCTCCACACCGTCCCGTCACACACTCCCAGGGACAGGGTCAGACACAGGGTGAGGCTCCCTCCACACCATCCCGTCACACACTCCCAGGGACAGGGTGAGGCTCCCTCCACACCGTCCCGTCACACACTCCCAGGGACAGGGTCAGACACAGGGTGAGGCTCCCTCCACACCGTCCCGTCACACACTCCCAGTGACGGGGTCAGACACAGGGTGAGGCTCCCTCCACACCGTCCCGTCACCACACTCCCAGGGACAGGGTGAGGCTCACTCCACACCGTCCCGTCACACACTCCCGGGACAGGGTCAGACACAGGGTGAGACTCCCTCCACACCGTCCCGTCACACACTGCCAGGGACAGGGTCAGACACAGGGTGAGACTCCCTCCACACCGTCCCGTCACACACTCCCAGGGACAGGGTCAGACACAGGGTGAGGCTCCCTCCACACCGTCCCGTCACACACTCCCAGGGACAGGGTGAGGCTCACTCCCCACC